>NW_020955317.1:1259870-1403206 GCF_003031625.1 Empidonax traillii
CCCCCCCCCCCCCCCTCTCTTTTCTCTTCTGAGTTATCAAATGACATTTGCTTATGCACAGCCGTGCACGTTTGTCTGTGGGATGAGGCTGCTGGAAGGAAGCCAGAGACGAGATGGTTGACTTTGTTTTCCCGGCTGGAGTGCAGGTATAACGGTTGTAACTTTGGAGTCAAAGCGAGGAGCGGGCGGAGGTGAATCCCGCTGCCTCTGCCTTGGAGAACTCCGGCTGGTGTGGGGTGGGATACTGCCAACGATCACCAACAGCACGCTGTTACCTTGTGCCTACCACGGAGAGCACTGCCTGAGCACTCCTGCTTCTTGGAGCCACACGGGATACTCTAGGAAACTCCAGAACCTCACTCCAGTTCCAACCCCATCGCTCCTGTCTGGTGCTGGCAGCTCAGCTCAGAGCTGGGCTAGAGCAGTGTCTGCCTCGAAGCATTTCCGCTTCAAAAAGCTTCAGAGGAGGGTAGGGTGGACTGGAAAAATAAAAGTTCTCCTGGTATTGCATGCAGATATCCCAGGTAAAACCCATCTCTAGGAAGGACCCTGGGCGAGGAGCACTTACAGGTCCTTCGCTGTCTTCTGCTTCACTGAGTTTAGGGAAGGGCTCTAAAACCCTTTTATTTAAAGGGTTTGTTGTGTTCAGGTTCAAGTGTTTGTGTTTTTTTTTTGTTGTTGTTGTTGTTCCAAAGAGCTGCTTTATTTATTTATTTATCTGGGGAGAGGCAGTGAGGCTGGGAAGGACTGTGCCTTGTCACTGTGCATAAATAACTCACTGGGAACACGGCAGAGCTCTGCCCATTGCCTTGAGCTGCTGGGGAGATGTGCCTGAGCCCGGAGCATCCTGAAATGTTAATGGAATTGTTTTGTGCACTTACTGGACGTGATATTGTTTTACTGGGAGGTCTCCCATCCTACCTGTGCCCTGCAATAAGCCCCAGTTTCTCTTTGCAGCTACAGAGGGCCCTATTGCGCATCAGCATTTCCATTTCTGAAAGGACAAGGGATGTTTAGAAGGATAATGAAATGGGAATGTACATTCACCCCTGGAAGGGTGAATTTGTACCTTTTCTTTAACCACTTCCCCAGCATCCCTGTTTTCCCTTGAAGGGCTGGCCACTGGGAGTGGGATGGAGAGGGTAGCAAAGGGCTGGACCCCCACGAGTGGATAATGGGATCCCTCCCACCCTGTCAGGCAGGATGAGAAGGAGCCTTCCCCACTGCTGACTGTGTTTGGTGAGGAGTTCTGATGCATTGGGAATACTGGTGGCACCGAGGCAGGGGAAAAGGGCTCCCCATGTAAACCAGTCCCTGTCAGCTCATCCTGCACGGAGCAGCCTGCCATGGCAGCTGGGAAGTGGAACAACCCCAGACTTCCCGGTGGTTGCAACCTGGAGGACTGATGCTCCTTGGCAGGATTTTTAGGGCTGTGGTGGCTCAGCACAAGGTGTGGGGGTGACAAGGAGCAGCACATTCCCAGAGCCACGCCAAAGGACATAATGTGAGGAGTGAGTATTTCCCACCCTAGGGTGCCAGCCTCTTGCCACCTTCCTTGTGGGCTGCATCCAGGACCTGCTCCACCACTGGGACTGCACAGCAGGAACACCTCTTGTGTCTGCACAGTGGCCACGAGGGACTGGGGGTGCTCAGCTGAAAGTGGTACCGTCTCTGCAAGGAGCCCTCGTCCAGACTGCAACACCCATCTGTGTCATCGGCCGCCTGAACCCCGCTGAGGGAAACACTTACCTCTGTTTTGGATTTCTCATTTGAATCTGGGTTGAAATCCCCTTTTTCTGTTCCCTTTGGCCTTTTTCCTGGGGCATTGGTGTGTGCTGCAGACCCTCTCCTGCTCCCTTGGCCGTGAAAGTGGAGCTCTCACAGGATTTCAGGCTGCCTGTGTGTTGTGATGGTGGTGTAAGCGAGAGGCAGCGTGTTCCTGCACCACCTAAGGGGATTGTTGGTCTATGGTGGGGTGTTTTCACATCCCTCCAGTTGCTTCAAGAAAATTTGGGGATTTTTTTCCCACGTAAGCTCTAGAGAGACTCTTTAGCTGTATTTCACAATATGTAAACCATGGGAAAAAACACACAGTTCAGTAACGCCGGGGCTCGTTTTGCTCTTAGCAGAGCTTTAGCGACGGTGTGCTGGCTGACATACCAGCAAGGAAGGATTTTCCCAGATCCTAAATTGTGTGTGTGAGAGTCCACAAAGTACAGGAGGGAGTTTTGCGTTCTCAGCTCAGGAAAAATTGCCTTGCCAAGGGAGGCACATGGCAGGAATCTTGCCCGAGCACAGTACTCTGTGCTCTTTCACACTGGGTGTGCACAGTGATGCCGTGATGCAGGAGGAGTGATCCTGCTCCCTGCTCCCCAGGGGCATCTTTAGGGAGTGAATTAACATCTCTCTATTCTTCCTGCAGAAATACATTTAAATATAAATTCCTTGCAGTGCTTCTGGTGTTACAACGATCAGTGCCCAGTTTCCACCAAGGGCAACGACTGATTGATGGGGAGGAGGAGGATCCAGCCTGGGAATGCTGAATCTTTGCAGAGCAGGCACACTTCTGTCATCCTGGAGGTGCCTGTGGTGCTCGGGAATGCTGGGGAGCTGTTAACCCTGCAGCGTTTCTCTAGGATTAATCGGCACCATCAAACCTTTTCCTGGATCTTTCTAGTGGGACTCTGTGTCTTTGCATCTCCACACACACCCTCTGTCTTTCCTTTTAGGCTGATAAATTGGCAAAAACTATTTTGCCAATACACCATCATAAATTACGGATAATTAAAATCTGCTAGTCATGAGATGAGTATTAATCTGCAACCAATGCTCTCTTCTTCTTTTAAGAACCCTTCAGAAATGGGATCTGAGCTGCTGGTACGAGCCTGGGTCGATGTAGCAAATGCATTTCTGTGGAACATTCTGTTTTGACTTTCACAATAAATTGTACATTGCAGTGATAAACATGGTCCCTTTTTCCTTGTTCCAGAACAGCTTTGCCATTCTGGAAGATAAAATATATTCTTTTCCCTTTCTACTTTCGAAGCCAACTCCGTTTTGAAGTAACATAAATCTTTCTTTGGAGATGGAGGGTTTTGGATGGAGAACAAAGTCCAGCAGATTTTTAATTTGAGGCCCATCTCATTCTCATTTGGCAGGCAGCTCCTGTTGATTTGCAAATGTGGATTTTTTATTTTTTTTTTATTTTTTTTTTTTTTTAGGCCCTGAATATGGGCAAGGCCTTCCTCTGAAAAGTGGTTGAGCTACCCAGTGGGACAACCCTGTGTTCTCTGGAGCTGTCTCTGGTGGGTTGTGAGCAGAAACTGTTTGAAGCTCCATTTTGCTTTGGGCTTTAAGTCAGGGATTGGGAGCTAAGTAATGAATGTCCATCCATTCATAGAAATTGTTGTTCTCTCTGCATGTGCAGAGGGAGGGCTTTAATCTGGTTGTTTTTGGAACAACATGAGAAGTTTTGAAGACTGGTCTGATTTGTATATAACAACATGTTTGTTGAGGCTGGTTCTGAATGACCTTGTCAAGGGCCTGATCCACAGCAGTCCCTGTATCAGAAGAGGCATCAAGAGAGACCAAAAATTCAGGATCAGAATTGTACAAGTTTCTCTGATTTATTTATGATTCTTCAAATCAATAATAAACACTGCCCCCTAAAACAGTGATCCAGAGCCTATGGGTGTTATGCCACTGTAACTGTGGGGTAAATCCATGAACATCTCTGGACTTGGACATCTGAGCTTGCAGTAGGTGCTGGGATCAGTTTGTGCATCCCTAATGGAGAAAACATCTTGTTCACAAATTGTGTTTTGCTTTTAACAGACCAGGGCATCCTATAGCTTGGATAGTGCATGGCTGATCCTCATGCCAGGGCAGGGGGAGAGCACTTGGAACAGAGCCCTTGCAGCTTTTGCTCGTTTGTAAGGATGGGCACTGCCAGCTCTTTTCCCCGTGGTCGTTGTCACCATTGGGATATTTCTGCAGCATTTGAAGAAAAAAAATCTCTATTTTCATTCTGCCTTCACTTTGCATCTCTGCTGCTGGATCCAAGGAGCGGGAGGTGAGGCTGCTCCTTGGGGACTGGCCCCAGTGGGCAGGGGGAGTGTGATCCCCTCGAGGGGCACCGTTTTTTTTCTCCTATTTACCTTTGCACTCCTCTGTTGTTTTACAAAACGAGCTCAAAATGCTTTTACCATAAGTCGGGTTATATCTTGCAGTATAAATGAAGCATATAATTGTGTTTTCCTAACAGCTCTACATTAAAAATAAGTTACTGTGTTGCTAATGTGTTTTCCTTGACAATTTTCCATCCGGTGAGTGCAAGGCTTCTGCCTGAACTGTCGTGTACCACCATCTCTGCCCCTTCTTGATGTCTTACTCAGTGTTTCTCAAGTCAGGGTAAAGTGTTAGTGTGATTAGAGCTTTCAGGCTATTAATTCCTAATTGGAGGTTTGAGCTCTAATGTTCCACCTTTGTGATTTTATACACCTGTTTTAAAGGTGTATAAATTAAATTATATAATGCATAATACCTATTATATGTATAACAATTATATAATACATAACGCCTATTCTATAATACTGTACATAAATTACATATAACCTACTATATGATATATTCTATAGTATATATAAATTTATATGCTATAATTTATATACAGTATATATAAATTGTATGCTCTGATCTATATTATATATAAATTAGGTATTATATGTAGTAGTTAATATACACACTATATATATTTCTATTATATTAAATTTATATAGAATATATAAAATACATATTATATATAATTATAGGGTATAGTTGGGGAAACACAGTTCAGCTTCAGGGGGGAGAAATCTCCCAACAAAACTTATTGAAGCAAGCACTGATCAAACCACTCTTAAAAAATACAAATAAAGTGACAGAAGACAGCATTAAATTGCCCAATTTTGCACTTCATCAGATTTAAATATATTAATTGTCTGCCTCCCCTCCACCTCTTCCTATTGTTTCTCTCTGGAGGTTTTGTTCTGATGGATGCCATTTCTTCTCTGAGAAATGGCCCTGGCTGCCGTGCTGCTGCAGGGGAAATCTTTGCATTATGCCACAGGATCTCTCTCCTCCACCATCATCTTTTGCATAGATGGCTTGACCTCTGCAGATATAATTAAATCTCTTCCTGACGACTGTGCAGTTGCAGCTCAGCTCGGTGGTGAAGGGAGCTGGGAGGGAAGTGTTAACGGGGGCCCCGGACCAGGAATTGTTCCTGTGGAGAGATTATTTGAGCACTGGTTTGTGCTGGTTGCTGCACGTGGCTTCTGAGGACCCAGATCTGCAGGAATTGGGTGAGTCTGAGGCAGTTCCTTGACTCTAATTTTGGCCTGGACCTGGGCACGAGAGGCAGGATTGTGCCAGCATTTAAAATGTAGATGTTTGAATTTTTTTTTTCTGTTGGTTTAAGGACTCAGCCTCTTGCTCTCGTGCTGCCTCTTTTTTTTCCCAGTGTTTCTAAGGCTCTCGTGACTTGGCAGGAGCTGGAAAATGGGGGTGGCAGCACAGGGACCTGTTCCCCAGCAGGGTGGCTGTAAAACTTGCTTCTCCCCTCTCCTGATGTGCATCTTATTCCAGGCAGCAGAGACCCCCAAGTCCTGCAGGGAAGGTCTGGGACAGCCCTGGCACTGTGGTGCTCAGGGGAGGGGGAGGACAAGCTCTGGGTGTGCTGCCACATGCCACCCTCCTCTCTGGTGACGCGTCACTGTCCTCACTGTCCCCCAGGTTGTATTTTCCCCTGTGACCCACTGGATCCCCTTCCACCTTGCTGATGGCGAGGAGCACTTTTTTATCAGATTAGCTGGATCATATTAGCAGGTTTCTCTTCCCACAAAACCTGCTGATGACTCAGAGTTTCCATTCCCGTCTGGACACATCAGGGAGGCGCCATCCCCTTTCCCTTCAGCTTGTCTGCCTGTGTACCACAATCCTCCTCTCCTCTCCTCTGCTCTCTAGAAAAAAACACCTTCCTCTTCTTCATCTTCTTCTCCATCTCCTGCTTGCAGGGTGGAGCCTGTGCTTGCCAGCGCTCAGGGTTGGGAGAGAAGGGCTCTTTAATGTGTGGTGCCTCTGCCATTTATCCTCTCTGTGAACCTCTAGGTCTCAGTCTCCAGAAGCTCATTTTGGGCACCCCAGAATTATTTTATGAGTAATTTGAGCCATCCTGAGCAATGAACATCCAGTGCAGGAGATCTGGGTCCTTGGAGAAGTGCAAGCAGAGCCTGGGGCATCCCAGAAGTCTTCTCTTATAAAAGTGGATCTCTTATAAAAGTGGATCTCCACTTTTATACCTATGTATGAGCTTCACCTTTCCAGCCAGGTTTACCCAGCAGTTCATGCCCTGAGTATCTCCTCCCTCTCCCTGGGAAGGTGGTAGGTAAGGACCCCCAAAATAAGAAGGATGTGGAGCTGCTGGAGCGACTCCAGAGGAGGCTGTGAGGATGCTCCAAGGTCTGGAGCCCCTCTGCTCTGGAGCCAGGCTGGGAGAGCTGGGGGGGTTCACCTGGACAAGAGAAGTCTCCAGGAAGACCTGAAAGCCCCTTACAGGGCCTAAAGGGGCTCCAAGAGAGCTGGAGAGGGACTTGGGAAAAGGGATGGAGTGACAGGACAAAGGGAATGGCTTCCCACTGCCAGAGAGCAGGGTGAGATGGGATACTGGGAAGGAATTCTTTACTGTTAGGGTGGGGAGGCCCTGGCACCTGTGACTGCCCCATCCCTGGAAGTGTCCAAGGCCAGGTTAGATGAGGTTTGGAGCAACCTGGGCTAGTGGAAGGTGTCCCTGCCCATGGCAGAGGGTGGAACTTGGTGCTCTTTAATATCCTTTTCAACTAAACCATTCTATGATTTTGTTTCATCACTTACAGTTACTGGACTCTAAACTTTTTTTTTTCTCTGTCAGTGACAGTTCAGATCCTTTCCCTGTTTCTCACTTTTCATGGATACTTCTTTGAACAAAGGGTTTTTTATACAGTGAGCCATCTCGGCACAGTGTGCCTGCAATGGAAGAATGATGTATTTTCGGGGAATTACGTCTCTAGTCCCTCATTTCAGAAGAGGGGCAGTGTGCCCTGGAGTCCTTAACAAAGAGAAAAGAAACCCTGACAGCATAGAAATCAAATTTATGAAAACTTCAGGGGAAGTTTTGTGTGGAAACATTTAATTGAGTTATCTTGGTTTGTCCCAACTTATGCAATGGGCACAAAAAAGCATTTGGATCACATGTGAGGAAGAAAAAGCAGAAATACTGGGACTGGGGGGAACATAAAACACAGAAACTGGGGCTTGTAGCTCTGGAAAATGTTCCTCCCCCTGATAGGATCCTGCTCTGTTTTGTCCATGTTCAACCCAGGGAGGCAACGTTTCCTCTGCTACATTATCTTGTCTCTAAATAGCGTTCAAAGGAGAAGAAGAATGTGCTGTTAAAAATATCCAACTTTTGGGAATGGCTGGCAGACTTTACCACTGATAAGTGTTGTTGATTGAAGATCAAACAGCCCTTGAAGAGAAAAACCTTCCAGCAAGCGCCGTGGGTCCAACCCTGCAGCCAGACAGTGAGGTCAGGCCTCAATCTGGGGATATTTAGGGACCAGCACTGGAATTATGGTCTGGGCTCCTCTACCCCAGACTGATGTTGGCGACACAGTGGTTTAAACATGATAAATCTGTTAAAGCTGAGAACAGCATTTATCACATGCCAAGAAAACCAGAGTCGTGTCTGCATTACTAGGGGGTTGTTTTATATATACATATGTGTATATATATTTCTTTTTAAATTCCCCCCCCCCCCCTTAAGATAAAGAGAAAAAACTGCAGGTCATAATGTGAACTGAAGACGAGTGACGTTTGTTTTTTAATTATTTGACAACCTTCATTTCTGTGTCAAGGTGGCAAATTAATAGTGGGTGGCCATCTGTTTGCAAAGCAGATAGTTCTGTCCTGGCTGTGCCAAACGATACATGTGGAGTATTTAACCATTTGATTTGAATCAGACCAGAGTGCTGGTTTTTTTTTTAAAAATTATATTAAATTAGTTTTTCAGCTTAAAAGTTGGGCTTTGAAAAGGGGAAAAATACCAAAATGGTATTTTTAGCTTCAGGTGGCAAGTAATAGCCTTGTTTTGGGAGAGGCCAAATCAGGATGGCAATAACAACACGTAGCTTTCAGTCATCTGTGGAAGTGGGCTCCCAGATTTGTGTGAGAGCATCAAAGAAAGAAATACATGCTTAAAATCATGAAATAGCTGAGGCTGGAAAAGACTTCCTGAAGTGTATTTAAACTAATTCCAATGGCACCTTCTGGGATTGAGATGGCAGGAGAGAAAAATATCAATAGATTTTTCTGCTCTGATACAGTGAGAGTCTCAGTGGTGACGGCTGCAATCAAATGCTAAATAGAAAGTTTGTAATAAAAAGGGCTTTAGTTGGAATTAATAAAATGTGAAATGCCTCATTCCTTGGAAAACATGTGGTATTGACTGAGATTTAGAAACACATCCTGGAGGAGCAGGGATGGAGATTGCAGGCTCCAGAGCTGGCTCTGGCATCCTTTCCCTGCATGTGTTACTTTTATTTATTTATTTATTTATTCTAATTTTTTAATTATTTTTTGCCTGGAAAGGTCACAATGTGCAAATTTGAGAGGAAATTAGGGAAGAGCTGGAAACAGGGGCAGCCTTTTACAGAATTATCATCTACTTCTCCCACTCCTGCACCTTCCTGCGCTGTCCATGACATGAAGTAGTCTTTAAGGTGCCTTCTAACCCAAACTGGATTCTAAAATAGGTTCCTTGTATCTCAGGCAAGTCCAGGTTTATAATGGAAACTTTTCTGCTTGAGTTTGATTTTGAGGCCTGCGATCCAGAATTCCCCTCCACAAGCTGCATGTGAAGTCACAGATACAATTCCCATTTTGAGGAATTGTCTCACGATTTCCTGAAGCTCAAGTGGAGCCTCTCATTTGCCTCCAGAGTTGGAAATCTTGGGTAGCTCAGTGGCAGGAAGATCCTGCTGCTGGATCTGGGGCTTTAGATTGTGTCACTGTCACTGTGCCATGGGCATGGGGGCAGTGCCAGCTTGGAAGGGCGCCTGAGCATGTGCTCCCAAAAACATGTAGATGCGCTGCTTACTGACATGGTTTATGGGTGGGCTTGGCAGTGCTGGGTTAATGGTTGGACTCGACGACCTCAAAGGTCTTTTCCCACCTTAATGATTCTGTGATTCTTGGTGGCAGGGTGGCACCTACAGCAGGACAGGGGCTACCTTGGCAACCTGAAATTGGTGGCCTCATCCCTTTGGCTCTTGCTGGAGCCACTAGAGGGGCCAGTGGGGAGGTCCAGCCTTCTTTTGGGCTTCTGCTTTATTTGCTGGATTTGTTTTGGGATTCTTGGGCTGTCCTGTGCAGGGCCAGGGAGTTGGACTTTGATGATCATTTTGGGTCGCTTCCAACTCAAAATATTATATGATTCTGTGATAAATGTAACATCCCAAATGCATCCCAGCAAACATCCAGGCTGAGCTGACTTAAAAACTATGAAGTGAGTGTGACCGACGGTTTCAGAGTGCGGCGCTTTGCCAGCTGACCCAGGATCCTCAGGGCTGGTTACCCATGGCTTGGGTCCCTGCCTGGACACGACTGAGCCCCGGAATTAGTGGTCCTGGGGCTGGTGGAGGCTCAGCAGGAGCTGCTCAGCCCTCCCAGCTGTGGAGAACGGCTCTCCCTCCGCTGTGTTTGTGTCGCAGGTGTGGCTGGAGCTCCACGATGAAGCGGAAAGCTGAGTCCAGCAGGGGTGGGAAGGAGGTGACAAAGGAGAGTTTCATTCCCTGCTGATCTCAGCCACGATTCAGGCTCTGTTTCCCTTCCTAGAGGCTTCCCCTCTCCTCCCTGCCCAAGCGCCACTTCTGTTGCGTTTGTTATTTATTTCCCTCTTAGCCTGGGGGCTGCTGCGAGAGGTGTCTCTTTGCTCTGCCGGCTGTTCCTGATGCTTCCTTTTCCTTGCTAATACCAATTGTTTCTGCCAAAATCGCTGGGTGGTGTTATGTAAACCTCGAATCACACGCTAACGCTCCGATCCGGGGGCTCCCAAAGGCGCTGGATCGGATTCGCCCCCGCGCCTGCTCCACTGCCGTCAGGCACAGGGTGCCAGGGGTCCCCTTGGCTTGGCACCCAAGGGGTGGGAGGCCACTGGCCATGACAGTCTCTGCCATCTGAGCCATGTCATCACTGGGAGTTTCAGTGGGAGGCATGAAAAGCCCCTGTGAGTCGCTCAGGGCTGGGATTTGAGCTGTTTGTGGAGCGTGGTACCTGCGTAGCGAAGCTTGATTTCTTGGCGCTGGGGTCGGTGTTTCTGCTGGTGGGGTTGCAGCAGCGTTGGTGGGTGCTGTGGGTGGGGTTCTGTGCTGCCACTTGGTGCTTCTCCACCCCATCCCCTCCCCCCTGATCCAGGGCAAAGCCTGCCTGTGCTGTCCCTGTGCTTGCTGCCAGCCAGACAGTGGGATTCCAGCTCCTGGAGCACCTTCTTGGAAATACTTCAAGGTATTCCTTGGTGTTCCTGCCAGGCTGCTGGGTGGGCATCTCTTCTGTTCCAGACAGTGTAGCCCTCCCAGTCTAACCAGTTGTTTACCTGGAAAGTAATGTTAGCAAAGTCTGAGTGAATTTCCACGTGCTGCTTAATGTGATTTGTCAGCCAGAATTATGTTTTAAAAAAAGAAAATAAGAGAGAGATCCACCACTGCTGTGTTTCCAGCCTCTTCCCCATCTACTCCAGTGTTTTTGAGGGATTAAAAAGGGATTAAGTCCTGCTGAGCTGGCAGGTGATGCTGATGAATGTTTGGAGGGGATTAGGGTAAATCCATTCCTCCTTCTGATTTGGCTCAAGATTTGAATTCATTGATAAAATTTGTCCAAGTTTTACCTCTGAAACCTCCTTTGAGCTGGTGAATCTGCAGAGGTGTAAAAGAAGGCAGAACTTGTTTCTGGAGTAGAAAAGCTAATTAATTAGCCTTTATAAGGTTGATGAAGTCTTAAGGTAACTGTGCATCTATTCCCACTGCAGTGTCCAGTTAATCCACACTGCCACAGAATTAAAGGTTGCCCAGGCTGGCTCCTTGGCTGGGGGAAACTGGCCTGATGCTCCTGCTGCAGCACAGCAGGGCTGTGAGATGCAACAACCAACGAGCATGTGCAGGACACTGTTTTTATGTGTCACTCGAGTTTCAGCTGAAAAATGCCATTTCTCAAACTAGGGATGAGGTGGAATGGACACAGTTATGAATTGGGAGTTCAAGGGCTACATCCAACCAAAGCTGTCTTGGTGTCCTGGCCACTGTATTTCTTCTGTGGTGGCATTGCCAAAGGACTGGAGGTTGAAAAGGATGTTCTTGGCAGCCTCCAGCAGCTGTTGGACCTTCTGGTGTACCTGCATGGATCCTATGGCATGGGTGGTGGGGTGGGCTCGTGGAAGGTGTCCCTGCCCATGGCAGAGGGGTTGGAACTGGATGATCTTTAGGGTCTTTTAGGATCTTTTAGAGCAGATATCCTTGTGCTGCTTAATAAATCTGACATTTAAAAATCTCCTCGATGCACGTAAATTTGCCAGGTGGACCGATGCTGGGTGTGACCTGGAGTTCCAGGCTCTGGCCAATGGGCCTGAGCTCAGGGATGGTCTGAACAAGCAGAGTTGTGGCATGGAGGGTACAAGGATTGGGCTTGCTGTGGAGCAAATCTCCTTGCTTCCTCTGAGCTGGTTTGGATTTATCTGGGAATAGCAGCAAACACAACCCTCTCCCAATCCTTAGAGATGCTGGTGGGATGGGTGGGAAGCCTGATAGTAGGTCACGGACAACTAGGAGCACTTGCAAGAGCATAATAATTGGGAATAATTTAGAAAGAATATTTTTTCAGTGGGTCATTGGAATATACATTTTTCTAGAAAGTAGGAGGAAAGAGAGCTTGAAATTTAAATATATTATTATTAAACAGAGCTTTCTTAACTCTCATAAGGCAAGAGGATTTGGAGGGAAATGTTTTCCAGTTTCTTATCGTTTGGCTGCACAAACCAGTATTTGCCAAGCTGGTGTTGTTCTTGTCTTCTTCAGTAAGAGCAAAAATGGAAGTTAAAATTCCCTAAATGGTGAAGGAGATTATTTGGTATCTATTTTTTGTGATGATGGTAGTTTGTTTAAAATAAAGTTAGCTTTGTATTTGCGTAGTTTAACTCTAAACAGGAAAATAATGGCTCTTGTAATGTCTCTATTAGAGGAATATTGTTTGAAAGCACTTTGGGGTTACTTTAGCTGAGTGAAAAATGAATTCCTCCTCTGGAGCAAATAAACCCCACTGGAGCTGGATGCTGGAGCTGACAGGCTGATGTAGGGATGTGCATCACACGGGTCTCTGGGGGCTGGTTCTTGATATAATCCATCACTCTCCTTCCCTTCCCTCACCTCAGTGGTGCTGCATCCCGCCCCAACAGAGGGGTTAAAGCATTTACATCTGAAACTGGGAGGCATGGGGTGGTTTGCAGGGGCAGGCAAGAAGGTTTTCAGCGTTATAAATGTAGACTCCCCATGTGTCAGCACATGAATAAAGACTTGGGTGCAGTATCTTTTATTTTCTCATACGAACACCAACTTGCACTTGGAGTTTGGGGGTTTTCTCCTTTGTTTGTTTGTTTGTTTGTTTGTTTGTTTTTCCTAACTGTATCTAACCCTTCCAGGTGTGATGGGAAGCAGCAGGGAAGTGCTTCACTGCTGGTGCTGTGTGTGTAGGGGCAGTCCCCCTGTCACCCTGCACAGCCTGAGCACCAAAGGCTCCTGAGCACCCACATCCCAGCTGTGGCCAGAGCCACAGAACTGCACATGCACACACACAGTGAGCTGAGGCTGCTGGAAACTTGGCACAGATTGGTTTTCCAGCAGTATCCAGTGATGTGGATGCCTCACCCCTGGAAATATTCAAGGCCAGGTTGGACAGGGCTAGAGCAACCTGGGTTTGGGACAACGTGGTCTAGTGGAAGGTGTCCCTCCTCATGGCAGGGCATGGAATGAGATAAGCTTTAATGCCCCTTCCACCCCAAACCATTCCATGATTCTGTGTAATATAGCAGGTGTCAGGAGTCCAGCATCTGAGGCCTCTGCTGTCTGCACACCCATTGCAAGCAACTGTTCAGAGCTGTGTAAATGTTCAGTTTAGTCATGTAACTGTGGTAGGAGACACACACTGTCAGGACCACCTGCTTGCCTTTTTTCCTTTCACATAAAATAATAAGGACGTTTTCTTAAAAAGCGGCTAAATGCGTTAGAAAGAAAAGTCAAGATCTCTTTGTGCAAAGGTGTTAACGATTTTATTGTAAGCTTAATGTTACATTTAGTTCTTTATCTACAAATGCTAAAACGCGGGCGGGAATGACTTGGATATCCTGCCGGAGGGATTAGTTCCCACTGTGGCAGGAGGTGTTTTCTGTGCAGGGCTGTGTGTGATGTGCTGCTGGGACAGGTTTGGTTGCTGGATCCATTCCAGAGCCTCACCCAGGATGCAGAGTTCTAGCGTTGGTTGTGGCAGTGCCCCTTCTCTGCCCAGAAGTGAAACAGAGCTCACAGCTGGTGTGAAGCCATGAAACCGTGGGTGGTAAAATGCTGTGCAAACTTGTGTATTCAGTACTTAAGGGAGGCCAGTAAGAAAGATGGGGACAAACTTTTTAGGCAGGGCCTGTTCTGACAGGACAAAGGGTAAGGGTTTTAAACTAAAAGAGAGTCAATTAAAAGATATAAGGAAGGATTGATTTTTTATTTTTTTTTTACAATGAGGATTGTAAAACACCAGCACAGGTTGCCCAGAGAAACTGTGGCTGCCCCATCCCTGCAAGTGTCCAAGGCCAGGCTGGATGGGGCTTGGAGCAACCTGGGCTAGTGGAAGTTGTCCCTGCCCATGGCAGGGGATGGAACAAGAGGATCTTAAGTCCTTTCCAAACCAAATCCATTCCATGATTCTCTTGCTCTGTCTGTCAAGGGCGTGGCCATAGGATGCAAACCTGCAGGCAAGTTTGTAGTGGTGGCAGTGAAGAGGCCCAGCTCTGTGTGAGCTGAGGATATGGACGAGCTCTGCTGACTTCCTTTGCGGCTCCTGTGGGTACAAGGCTTTGTTTAAACTTAGGAGGTTGCAAAAATTTGTGTTGGGTATCACTGCAACTATGTGTGGTCCAGCAGAGTTCTCAGGCCCCAGCTGAAATGGGTTCTAGTGGCACTTGGGAAAGGATGGTCCCTGAAACAAACAGCAGAGATGGACAAAAGGTGGGTACATGTGGGCATATAAAAGACAGAGAAATGATGTTGCTACCAGGGGGATTTCTTTCCAGGGTCATTTTGTAGAAGAATCTCAGTGCTGTGAGTTCTGTATTACCAGCACGTCTTGTGCTTGTGCTTGTGCTTGTGCTGCCCAAGATCAGAGCATGGTCCTGCCCTGTGTGCTGAAAGGCCCATGTCCAACACCAGGCTGGTCCTCCCTGTCCTGCTGCTGGGGAAATCAGTGTTCTTACACGGGCTTGGTGAGGTTGTGGCTGGGCTGTGGCATCTCCCTCCACTTTAATGGGGAGCTTGCACTCTGGGAAATCATGAGATGATCATAAGAAAGTACAGGTGTGATGCAAGTGAGAAAGTGTGGTTTAAGCTCAGCTTTAGCTTCAGAAGACCTCTGAAAACATAGGTGTCATCAGCACCCTACAACTATGTTACACACAGTCCGATTCAGCCACCAGTGGTTTGTGTCAGGCTGTTGTGTGTCAGCAGCACTGACCTCAGAAGAGGCTCTAAAACAAGTGGCACTGGTCAGACATCCCTGATGGGCTGCAGAAAATGTGACTTCAGACATCAGTTCCACCTCCAAATTCCCTGGGCTCTGTGGTCAATTAATTTGTGGAGTAGGCTCCTGAGGCATGAGGCACAGGGCTCATGGTCTCACCAAAACCATCGAAGCTGGAAATTTCATCAGCCCTATTCCTTCCTCCCAGTGACCACACACTTGGTGGAATTCCCACATTCTTCCTTCCTCTTCCTCTGTGTGTGAAATGCCCCACCTTCTCCTATGAAACGCTGCAGGGAACAGGTGGCTGCCGGTGGTGGGGGAACCCTGGTCACTGCTTTGAGCCACACTGGAGTGGAGCTCCAGCTCTCCAGGCTTGCAGGATGCTCGCTGCTTAGCGTGTCATCTTCTTTCTTTTGGAAAACTGGGGCAAAAATAGTGTGTAAAAGATGAAGCTCATGTACTTTCAGGGTCATTGCCTTGCTCCAGTGCTGAGAGGGTTAATGGGAAAGGTGGCCACTGGACTGGTCACCCCTGTCCCCGTGGGTTTTGCTGAGTTCCCAAGCAACAAAAACTTCATAGCTGGAATAAGGACTGTTGTGTTGGGGAGTATTGTGGATTGCACATCCGTCCTGTGTTTGTAATGTGGTTTATGTGGGAAGGATAGTGCTGATTGAGGGAGTTTCCCCAGGGAATGGCAAAGTGCCTGCTGAGTGTGTCCTCAGAGGAGGGTCCCTTGGTTCCCCACAGAGGTCAGCACGTGGGTGTTGGCTCGGGTTGGGGTTTCTGCATCTGCCAGGGGGTGAGGGAGCTGTGGAGGGGAGGAAGGAGTTAAGATCAGTGCACACTGTCCTACAGGAGTGAGTGACAGGTGAGTGTACAGACAGACTTTTCTGTTGCATTGTGCTGTTTCCGTACAAAGATCAACCCTGGACCAAAGCACAGACCCCACTGCTCTGCCCCTGGGCATTCCTGCCTGGCACAGAGAAGGTGCCCAGCCTCCATCCCCAGGGCTGTGTCTTGGGCATCCCTCCGTGATGCTTCTCTGATACTTTGGGGCTTCCGCTCACGTTACCATCTTGGGCGCCAAGGCACGTGTGAATGGCAAAGGAGGCAGTTCCACTTTGCTAAATCTGATATGAGCAGACTTTAATAAAAAAAAAATTGAAGAAAGAAAGAAAGGAAACCTTAAAGCTTGAAGCCCAGGAGATGGGTGGATTTAAAGGCTATTAAGAGATTACTGGTAATGCCCAGCTGTGAGTGTTGGTTCAGCTGTGAGGCGGCAGCAGCAGTTCTGTCTCGTTCCCCTTGCAAGTGCTGCTTGTCCCTGGGCTGTGGAGCCCCATCTTTTCATAGTGAAGGGTACCTGGGGACCCCCATCTGCTCTACCCTGTCCTCTCTGCTCGTCCCACCTGTGCTCCATGAGCCCTGCCAGCAGCATCTGTGGGGATGGGAGGGAAGGTTGCCCTGAGATGTCCATTCTTTGGCCAAGGTGCCACTCTCTGTTGGATATGGATTCACAGCTCCAAACTCCAAGTTTTTAGGGGTAAAATAACTCCTGGCACTGCTCCTAAATGTGTCAGGAGGCTGTGGCCTGAGGCCAGGGTGAGGGGCCTCACCTGAAGGGGATGTGTTCACTAGTCTAGTTTGACCTCTTTGCATCTCCTACCACAGCCCCTTGATGATGATGATGATGATGAGTGGTGCTCTCCACCAAGTCACTTTTGGTGGGGAATTAAATCACTGCATCCCCCCCCCCTCCAATGTTCAGTGTTCTGAGCTAAATTAGAATAGGAACCTTTTCAAACCGTTCCCTTAATAAAGTATTTAGTTAATAGATGATGCATAGCTCACAAAGCTTGCAAGAATCTGACATGGGGTATCATAATATTATGATATTTAGCAGCAAAACCTACTGCATTATCAACTTACCTCTATAGCATGGAGGAGGCAACAGCTGAGGCATAAAAACTAATGCTTCAGTATGACAGAGCTAAAATTGAACTTGGCAATTACTGCGTGCCTGATTCGCAGTATTGTGAAGTGAAGCTACTATATAAATCAGCTCCAGTAATCATAGGGTTTAAAATTAGTCAGTTACTATTAACTCTGCCAGTGTTAGCATATGCTGAAGAATTATAAAAGTGAAAGGTATGGAATATCTAAAGTACAGGTTTAAAGTAAACCACTTGAACAAGCTCCCAGTGGGAGGATTTGAAGTTCATGCAGAAGTAAGGTTTTGGATACTCTGACAAAGGGTTGTGGAACACATTTAATTGCACATTGCTGTCTAATCTTTTGAATGCTTAACATCCTTTCGAAAGCACCTTTTCATGTTCCCAAGACTTTCACAGTTCACAGAGGGTAGAGTGATGATTGAATTTAATTTTTCCTCCCTTACAGGATTTTTTTTTTTTCAGAGCAGCGCTATTCAAATAGTTTGCAGAGCTCTTCAATGCCAGGCATAGAAAAAAGGAAACAGCAGGATAATGTTTTAAAATCATTATGGGGAAGTGAAAGGCTGCTCTGAGCCCAGCAAAGAAATTAGCAACTGCTATGATTGCTGAATTTTTATTCAATGCAAAATTCATGGAATTTGCTGCTATGAAAAATAAGGGAGTCAAGTTATTTAATAGGATTCTAAATTATGTAGGATGCACAAATATTTTATATGGGGCAGGGAGTGTGTGGTGTTTCTGCAGGAGAGTGGGGGCTGGGGGCAGCTCTGCTGGGGTCAGATGGCTGCTGCACTGTCCAGTCCTGTTCCCTCCCTCCTCTGCTTCATGTCAACATTTTCAGCTTAATTTTTGAATTAACACAGCTCTGGTCTCGGTGACACACGGCTGTGGTGAATGTGCTTGGGTTTACAACCTCTGAAAGCTTTCTAGGAAGGGTGAGGACAGGCAGCTGACTCGCTGCGGGGTCTGTGCCCCTTGCTCTGGGCTTGCTGCTTCAGGGGATGTGTCACCACATGACACCTCATCTGATCACAAGGATCTCGTGCTTGTGGCTTTTGTTGTCGGGGGGTTTTGCTGTTTGAATGACTTGCATCCAGTGTTAGAGTGATGGGGCAGGAGATGGCACAGTCCCCTCAGGTCTGTCAGCCTGCCCTGGGCTGCTCCTAAAGGGTGCTCTGGCACTTTCAAATGCTTCAGTCCCTGCTTTTTCCCTCCCTGCATCCCCTCCAGGGAAGGCAGGCTGTGCTCTGATGGAGTTTCCCAACTGGATGCTTTTCCTGCTGGTGACTCTCACCCCATGTTTCGTTACCTCCACCCATAGCTCAGGTGGAGCCTGCAGCCCTTCCTCACCCCACAGCACCCCTGGTGCTCCTGCAAGGCAGTTCCATCCCTGGCTTCACTCTTCCCATGTCTGACCTTCAAATCCTGACATAAGTCACAATGACTTCTGTGGGTTTTCTTTTTCCCTCCTTCCCTCCTGTCCATACTGTTTTGTTTGGTCACAGCCACATCTGGTTTTCCAGAATAGGCACCTTGTGTCTTGTTTCTGACTCCAGTGAAGTGGAAACGTTGCAGCAAATCTGTGCTTTAGTCTTTCTTTACTTTTAGTCCCCCCATGTGTCCTAATTATTTAGTGCAACTTGTTCAGCCAGTGTTTTTGATGATGCTCCTGCTCTGGCAGGGATAAGAATCTGAGGAGACTGTTTTTTCTCTCTTTTGTGTTTTTTTTTTTTTTTCTCCTTCTCTCTCTTGCTTTTTAAAATAGAGAAACTGGAGGAGTGGCAGCAGCAGGACCATGCCCATCTCCTGGTTAATGTGCAAAGACCATGCAGAAAATGCTTTGTTAAGCAAAGTACAGCCTCATCAGCTGGAATCATAGAATTATGGGAAGGGATCTTAAAGCTCATCCAGTTCCACCTCCCTGCTATGGGCAGGGACACCTTCCACTATCCCAGATTGCTCCAAGCCCCGTCCAACCTGGCCTTGGACACTTCCAGGGATGGAGAAGCCACAGCTTCTCTGGGCAACCTGTGCCAGGGCCTGCCCACCCTCACAGGGAAGAATTCCTTCCCAATATCCCATCTAACCCTGCCCTCTGGCTGTGGGAAACCATTCCTCCTGTCTGTGGAGCCTTCTCTTCTCCAGGTGAACCCCCCCAGCTCTCCCAGCCTGGCTCCAGAGCTGAGGGGCTCCAGCCCTGGCAGCATCTCCACAGCCTCCTCTGGACTCGCTCCAGCAGCTCCAGGTCCTTCTCATGTTGGAGGCCTTACTGGTAGATGAAGGACTCAAGGATGGGGTCTCACAAAATAGGAGTAGAGGGGTAGAATCCTCTCCCTCTCCCACGGTGAGGGGATGAGCCCAGGAGGTTGGAGAAGCAAACACTGAGGGCTGTTTGGGTGCTGCTCCAGGGCAGCACCCACACGTGATTCCTGAGTTTGTCACTGTGCTCTCTGATAAAGATTGAAGACTGTGAAGGTCACTGTGCACTGAGGAGTCTGTTTGCCATCATATTGGGGACTTTGCATTTTGGGAAAAGGCTCTGTTATTGGTCTCATCCTCAGGAAGGCGTTACCTTATCAGTCAGAGTTAAACCTTACTGCGTTCCATTGAGGGATTTTGAAATATATAATTTTCAATTGACTGATACAGGGTAAATTGCCCCCCATTCTCTCTGCCAATAACTTTAGGATTCATGAAGAATTTATCAGTACATTTAACACTTCCACTGAAACTCTATTTCGGAGGTTATGGAAATGAGCTACAAATGAAAGTCACAACTCAGAAAGCAGGAAACATGCCTCTAAGTGAGGAAAAAGCTGTCACTGGCATTGTGAAGAAAGAGAGGTATAAATAGGGCACTGGGTTAGAAAGCAGGAAATCTGCGTGCTGTGGGTTTTACTTGGAATTTCTTCTGGTGACCCCAGATAAGATTGTTAACCCTTGTCTCCGCAGGCAGTCGTACGTGCTCACTCGTGGGCTCTGGCCCTGGCTCTTGGGATTGTCTGCATGAGCTGCCTGTTTGAAAGTGGAGCCACTCCATCAATCATGGGCGTGCGGTTTTCGTGCTAAGGAGGGATCACTTTACCATAAAGAGACTGGATTTCTCAATATTTCCTGTAGAGTAAAATTTAATCTTGTCCCCACACTGAATGGTCTGGGGAGAGGAGAGATCACTTTGAAGGGTCTGTCTCTGCAAGCAGCACGGGGAGGGTGGGTGCCACAGATAAGAGGACAGTTCCTACTGTGGGTGATCTTGGCGCAGTCAATGACCACAACTTCATGCTTGGTTTTGTTTTTAGAAAACAGGTAGAGAAGATAAAATAAACAGCATAAATCAGGAGGGACTTTTCTTATCTCCGTGATGGACCCCAGAAGACCCTTCCACGTGAACCGGTGCCGTGGGTATCCGTGTGTGTCGATCCGGCACGAACCAAACGTGGAATGGCTCCAGTGGTGACACAAGGCTGTGTCCTGGGAGATGTAAAATTCCAGTTCCCAGAAAAGGGCAGGTTTCAGCCCAAAAACACACTGTGATTCTTCAGTCTCCTCCCAGCCCTGCTGGGCGTGGAGCATGTCAGCAGGACGGGATCTGGTGTCTGTCACATCCTTTGATATCAATTTGTTCAAAGTGGGAATTTATGTTTTTTCCGACGTGCACCAGATACACCGAAAGTCTGGAGCAAACCCTCGAGGTGCATAGTTGCAGTGGGAAAGCCAAAGGGACAGGACAGATTATCGCCACTAAATGAGGCTCTGTGCAGCATCACACCCTGATAAGGTGTGGGGATGGGCATTAATTACATCACAGAATCACAAATTGGTTTGGGTTGGAAAGGACCTTTAAAACTCATCTAGTCCAACCCCCCTGCAATGAACAGGGACACCTTCTAATAGACCAGGTTGTTCAGAGCCCCACCCAACCTGGCCTTAAACACTTCCAGGGTTGGGGCATCTTCCACCTCTCTAGGCAACTTGTGCCGGTGTTTTACCACCACAATTGTAAAAAGCATTTCTAATATCTAATCTAAATCACACCCTCTGTCAGTGTGAAGCCATTCCTCTAGTCCTGTCACTCAAGATCCTTGTCCAAAGTCCCTCTCCAGCTTTCTTGGAGCCCCTTTAGGCACTGGAAGGGGGCCCTGAGGTCTCCCTGGAGCCTCTCTAGGTGAACACCCCCAGCTCTCCCAGCCTGGCACCGGAGCAGAGGAGCTCCAGCCCTGGGAGCATCTCTGTGGCCCCCTCAGAGGGGATGTGGCTGTGAGAAAAGCCATCCCACTGTGGCATTTAATGCCTTAAGAACATGCTGAGACAAAACCAATCCCGTGAGAAGGGGCCTGGCCTCGCTGGCAGCTGCTTTCAGTTCCCAGGCTGACAGTTCCAGTGTGTGTGTAAGTCAGGGGGGTCGTGCGGGTCTTTAATGAAATGACAAGTGGCTATGATAGTTCTGACTGTTACAAGTTATAAATTTGGCTTAGGGAGTTATTTCAGGCTTGTGCAGCCTAAAATTGTCTCACAGCCTGAAATGGCATCTCCAATAGAAATAATAACCTCCGATCGCTCGGATCCGTGTGTGCTCTATAATAAACAGATGGTGACTCCCCCAGAGGTGTCATCCCAGGAGCACTGGTGTCGAGGAGTGCTTGTCTCACAGAGATGCAGGAACCAGAATGTTTCCCATGCAGCTCGTGAGTCTGGAGAAGTTGGTAGTAGTGGGGATGTTTTGGTCTCAGCTCTGCTCTCTGAAGGTTAAAACAAAAAGCGGCGAATACTTTGTACCTGGGCAGGGGGGCCTGATTAGCTCTTGCAGGCTGAGTCTGAATCCTTCAGAGGAGAACACGAAGGATTCCTCATGTTTCTCATCCTTTGATGTCCCTTGTCCTCGTGCAACATCTCGCTGTGAATCCCAGTGCTTTCAACAGGGAGGTTCCAGGTGCCAAACCTGTGAAATGGGAGTCGTTTTCCTGCCTCTGACTACAGTGAAACCCCCCAAGCTGAGCAGATTTTGGAGAAGGTCTTGCACAGCTTGCTTGCATGGCCCTTTGCAGAAGCTGTAACTGAAACCAGTGGGGACAGAGCAGTTGCACCCCCGTGCAGGCAAAAGCAGAATTTGCCCTGTCCTTGGAGCGCACAAACATTTGCTCTGTGGGCTCCGCTCTTCTCCGTGCACAGGTTGTTTGGTTTCCTGTGGTGTCTGCGCTGCTGTTGAGGCAGTTCCACGAACCTCCTGTTTCTCCCAGGGCTGTTTGCGTGGCAGGTGTTTGCTGTGATAAAATATTGATGGGGAGGAGGAAGGAAGGCTCCGTGCTCTGCCCGGCCCTATCTCTCGTTGTTTTGCAGGTGGGAAGTACAGAAGGGGCCGCATCGTGACTTTCAAATCAGCCAAGGTCGAGATGGAGAATCTGGGGAATTTGTGGAATTTGAATATGGCTGGGTTTTGGTGCAGCTCAGGGATAACTCTGTTTAATCCCTGCCTTTGGCAGAAGTTGGAGCTGGACGCTGGCAGGTCTGGTTGGGCATGGTTAGAGGAGCAGGGTGGAAGATGCAGTGAGATATCCTGGGATGATTTTGGGTGTACAGCAGCGTGTGCCAGCCAGTGCCACTGGGTGTCCCAGCAGCTGAGGCCACCATACTGGTCTTCAAATGCTCCAAGTGTTCCAGCTCTTGTTGTCTTTGTTGATGCCATCTCAAACTGTAAAAAAAAAACCCAAAAAAGCATCATAAAAACTAGTGGACTCCTTGATGAGCAGAGCAGCTCACTGACCTCTGGCCTGCCTCTGTCCTTCCAGGGCAGGAGGAAACCCCAGTATGGTGCCACCCATGGCATGTGGTGGGCACAGACTGAGCCTGAGCCTTGCCTGGGCACCTCCCTGTGGGAGAAGGGGTGGCAGAAGTGGGGGCTGTTGGAATATCACCCATTTGGCAGCTGGACTGCATGAATGAGGACTGGTTGGCCACCTGTAGGACAGGGTTCCTGGAAGCCCAGCCTGTGGCAGGACTAAGAGGAGCAGGGAGTGTTGAGGCAGGGAGATGGAAAAGGGAGACTTGGAGGGCTGAGACAAGAAGCTACATTTACTTTCCTTTTAGACCCCATTAAATTGCTGCTTTTGTGCTCTTGCCCAACCCTCTCCTGCCTTTTCTTTCTGCCAGTTCCAATTTTCTTCCCCTGCAGGCTGAGGCTTCCTGGGGTGTAACTAAAGGTGGAGCACAGTGTGTGTAAGGTGATTTTTCATTGAGCAGAGAAGCTCAGTAGTTAATGCCAACCTGTAACCTACAAGCAACAGAGCTGCTCCCCTACGTTGTAGGTGGCAAGTTGGGCAGCAGTTTTGTCCTAATTGAAACAAAACTGGGAGGTGAGTGCCCCAGAACCTTTACTGCGCACAAGCTTTAAGTGGCTGTGTTTTTTTGTTTCTAACTCCTTATATCTATCTGATGAACCGTTTCTGTTGGTTTTTTTTTTTTTTTTTGTTTGTTTTGTTTTGTTTTGTTCCTTTTCTATTTTTTCCTTTTCTATTTTCCCTGCCCGAAGGAAGGCAGAAATTCTTCTGGCCAGTCTGTAGCTCTGTCGTTCCCAGCTTCTGCCGGCAGCAGCCGTGACCATCGTGGTGTCGGCGAGCGCGCTCCAGATCCGTGGGCACGTGCCAGGTCTGAATGTGACCTCCAGCCAGGATATTAAATGACTCTAAAAGCTTTTGTTTTTTTCAGCAGTGCACGTGTAATACGCTGTGGGTTGGGTGTTAGTATTGACTGATGGCAACAACATGAGCTGCAGCGTGAGGGCTGCAGGTTGCCTTACCCGGACAGCTGGAATGGGATTTCCAAGTGCAGGTGGCAGCCAAGTACCTCCTCTATGGACATAAGGTACTGTCCAATCGTCTGTGTCCTGGTTTTGGCTGGGATAGAGTTAATTTTCTTCTTAGTAGGATAAAACAGTGCTGTGTTTTGGGTTTAGTATGCCTGTAGTGTTGATAGCACGCTGATGTTTTAGTTGTTGCTAAGTCGTGCTTACCCTAAATCAAGGACTTTTCAGTTTCCCAATCTCTGCCAGCGAGTAGGAAGGAACACAGCTGGGAGAGCTGACCCAAACTGGCCAGAGGGGTATTCCATACCACAGACTGCTATTCCCAGTGTAGAAACTGGGGGAGTTGCCCAGGAGGGACAGTTGGTGCTGAGGGGTGAGCTGGGCAATGGTCAGTGGGTGGTGAGCAGCTGTATTGGGCATCACTTGGATTTCATTCCTTTCTCACTCTGCCCTGTTCATTATTTTGCTTTATTTCAATTATTAAACTGTTCTTAGTTTACAGTTAAACCCACAGGTTTTACCTTTTTTCTGATCCTCCTCCCCATCCCACCGAGAAGGGGCAGTGAAGGAGCAGCTACATGGTGCTGAGTTGCTGGCTGGGGTTAAGCCACCTCATTCTGCCGGGGGTTAAATACCTGCTAAGAATTAAATCTCTCCTAAGGGTTAAATATCTGCTGAGAATTAAATAAATGTTCACTCACTCTTAGTACTAAAGAGAGATATACCTGTGCCCAACTCAAAGGGTCAAACCAGTAACTGATACATGGGTTTGGGGTTTATTTTTGGTTGTTACAGTGAGCACTTCTGCTTCATAAATTTTTTTTCCTCATTTCTATGTACCTTTGGACTTGCTGTTCCTGTTCCTTGCCACTGATGGGCTGTGCTGCCCAGGGCCTGCTGTCCCCCAGCAAGGGCTTGTCAGAGCTGATCCCCAGTGTTGTTTCAGTCTTTTGCAGTTCTAGGCAATATATGGTTTTAATTTGTGTCTCTTTACTGGAAGAAAAGGAAATGCAAAAGATGTTTACCTGGTAGCAAACCTAGATCTTCTTGAGAAAGGAGTTTAGTAGCTTCTGCTGACTCAGGGAAGAGATATTCTGGCTGGGGTTGTCTTTACAAGATGTCTTAGTTTTTTCCTACGTTGTGCAGGTGTTAAGTCACAATACCCAACTACCAGCATAATAAAAAGTGGATTAAAAATGCCTAAGTCACGTATAAATCTTTGATTCTGTTATTCATAGAATCACAGAATAGTTTGAGTTGAAAGGGACCTTAAAACTCTTCTCATTCCACCCCCCTGCCATAGGCAAGGTCACCTTCCACTGTTCCAGGTTGCTCTGAGCCCTGTCCAACCTGACCTTGAGCAAGTGGGACATACACAAGTTCCCTGGGAAACTTGTGCCAATGCCTTATCACTCTCACAGTAAAGAATATCTAATCCTAGTATCTAGCCTAAATCTCTCCTCTTTTAATTTAAAACCATTTTTCCAGCAACTGATGGAGCATTGATTCTTCAGTTCAGTATTTCTAACAGTTGTGTTTTGTGCACTGGCCTTGTTGTGGTGGGGATGTTCTCAGTGTTGGTCATGACTCGTGGCTGCCATTGAAACAGGCCCAGGGAGAGGCTGCTGGTTGGTTTGGTGGTGGTGCTGCTCCTATGACACTCCATCTCTGTGTGCCTCTCTGAAACAGGGGCAGGGAGATCCCCTCTGAAGGTAGGCATGTCCCCCCAGCACGGGGACCCCTCTGTCCTGCCCTCTGCTCAAGGCCAGGTCACCCCTGGGGCAGCGTGTGCTCGCCCAGGGAGATGCCAATTCCCGCCGTCACTGGCATCTCCTTACGGAGAAACGTATCTGCGCCTTATCAGATAAACGGGAGAACATTCCTGATAAAGATAGAAAGACAAAGCTCCCAGATAAGATTCGTGCGAATAACGAGGTCTCTGAAAATAGCTTATTCTTAAAGGTTCTCGACCACAGCTCTGGTGTGATGCAAGACAGAGGGCCCTTGTGCGTCAGCCCAGCAGCAGATGTCAGCTGAAGGACGTGCTGAGTTATGGCCAGTGCGTGTGCCAGGGGAGCGGGCCAAGCCTGGCACGGTCAGTGAGCTCCCTGATTCTTCTCTCTGCTCACAAACCGGGTGTCGGTGTTACCTTTTACCGACCACCTTTGCCTTGGGGCGTTGTTTGGGGAGTAGTTTTCGTGTGGCTGAATTGCAGCCTGTTGGTGGTTGGTCGTTGGGGTTTTGGGTGGCTCGTGCGCAGCTGGATAAACGAGCGCTCACTCCTTCCAGGGTTTGCTCAGAGCCAGCTGGAATGAGCAGCCTCAGCTGTCCTGGGGCTGCAGCAGGAGAGGGGAATGCAAGGTCCCTCCTTGCGAAGGAAAGAGGAGATAATAGTCGTCTCATTAATAAATCTTGTTGGCAGTTTTATGGAATTTTTAAACTTTATCCGAAGGCTCCTGACACAGCTTACCCCTTCTGTAGCCCTGGCTGGCCTCTCCTGCCATGCCTGCTGTTGCTGCCAGGTGCTGTGTCACGACTGTCCCCTCGGCCAGCTCAGGATGTGGGGGTCAGCACTGACAGCTCTGGCAGGTCCCACTTGGTGTAAACCAGTTGTGTACCACTCCTGGGGGCAGTGGCTGTGTGTGTTGGCCCCAGGAAGCTTCTCTTAATGGAAATACTGTTTATTACCTAAAACACTAAGTTAAAGAAACTTAGCAGTAATAAGGCCATCACACTGTGTGTATGCCCATCCTTGTCTTGCTCACCCCGTGTTTGACCATCCCACCTCTGATAGATTCCATCTTCGACGTGGATGCTGGGATCTGTGTCTGGCAGACACAGCTCTGATCTCTTCACTCACAAACAGCTTGTCCTTCCTGCTCAAAGCTAGCCAGCCCTTCCCCTGTTCCTGGGGTGTTCAGGTGTCAGCCCTGACACGAGCTCTGTGCCCCTCCAGCTCGTGGTGCAGAAGCACGTTGGTGCCTTGCGGTTACTTTCTCATGTTCTCTCTCTCTCTCAGTGGGAAGGGTGCACCTTTTGAGGGGCCAAGGCACAGCACCCTCATTGTTTCGGCCACCACACACACCAAACACTTGAAGTCATCACTTGCAGATCGTTATCCTGCAGTTCTATCGCGTCCTGTAACCACCTTCCTCTTCCGATCGCACGAGCACAGCGCAAGATCTGGTGGTGAAGGGCAGTGACTTCGCAACAGAGAGGGTTTGAGGGTTTAAAGACAATTAGCTTTGATGCCTCTGTGTGTGGCACGTGGCTCTGGACCAGCATGGGACTGGGAGGTCAGTGGCCTCTCAGCTGGGCGGCGCTTCAGTGTTGATTTAAGCTTTTCCATAAGGCATGAGGTGTTCACCACTTGTTAGTTTAACAAACCTTTGGAGTGATTGCTGCCCTGTGAGCTGTACTAGGATAACTACACCCCCTCGGGCAGGCAGGTCAGCACCCACACTGAGGAGTGTTAGTGGAAGGAGGGCATCCCTGTCTGAGCAGAGAGGAATGAAATGATGCTCAGACCCCTGCGAGGGGAAGCCCAGTGCTGGTAGGCGTGGCGGGCTCCTCCCTCAGCTGGGCTTCAGGTGAGCTCGTGGCCACCTCCATCTGGGTGAGATGCAATGAGCAGGGCTCTGTCTTGGTTAGCAGAGCCTCCAAAGAGCACATGTATTATTTATGCAGCCCAGATCCTGGTGTGACGGAGTGCGGCACAAAAGCTAAAATGACAGTAATTAGAATGGATCTGCACTCAGTGACCCAGAGAAAAGTGAAAACCCAGGAAGATAATCACGAGCGAAAGAGGCAGCACACACACCAGAAAACGGTGACTGTTGCAATCTGAATGAGGAAACGAGCTCCTAAAGCAAACTAGCTCCTGGAAATCCCATTAACGCTGACAAATATCCAGCTCCAGGATTCGGGAAGTATCACAGCGAACATCTGTTCAGGTAAATAATGAGGACGAATCCAGCTGCTGTTTGAAAATGCTGCCTGCTCCCCTGCCTGAGGTGAGGCTGTTAATGTGCACTGCCTGGTAAAGCTCGTTACAGAGCTAACAATTATAATATTCTCTGTGGTGGGGGATTATGGAACACCTGGCTCCCACATTAAGTGTGGTGTGGCACCGCAGCCGCTTCCGCCGCAGCAGCGCTGAGGATAACCCAGCCCTCACGTTAGGGGTGATGGATTGCCAGGGAAGAGGAATGGTTTAAACTAAAAGAGGAGAGATTTAGGTTAGGTATTAAGGAGAAATTGTTCCCTGGGAGGGTGGGCAGGCCCTGGCACAGGTTGCCCAGAGAAGCTGTGGCTGCCCCATCCCTGGAAGTGTCCAAGGCCAGGTTGGACGGGGCTTGGAGCAACCTGGGCTGGTGGAAGGTGTCCCTGCCCATGGCAGGGGCGGTGGAACTGGATGAGCTTTCAGGTCTCTTCCAACCCAGACCATTCTGGGATTCTCTGATTCTATAATAATGGGTGAGATTGCAGTAAATTCAAGTCTGATAATTTCTCCAAACTGCAAACAACTAGAGGTGCTCTGTGCTTCGTGCTCACTTGGCTTCCAAGAGCCTTAATCCCAGCAAGCATTCAAACAACAACAAATTCAGGTTCTGCTTTACTCACTACTCCATCTGACTGTTTCAGGTCAGCTTTTTCTGAACAAATTTTGTCCTCAGATATTTCTTGAGTCTGTTTTGGGTTTGTTTGCTTTTCCTGAGCTCATGAGCTGAAAAAGACCTGAAAGGCCCTGTCTGAAGACAACTTTGCCCTCGGCTGGGTGGGGGGACTCATTCAGCATCACCGTTCTGCAGACATCCAGCATAAATAATTTATAGCCATAAAAACAACCCTGAGAAGGAGCCCTGCTCATCCAGGAGGGTGGAAGCATCGCACTGGCTTTGGACTTGACAGTCCTGTGGACTCTGTGAGATTTTCTGATTGGCTTTGAGGTTTTTTTTAAGATAACTGGAGGTGGATGAGACTCCTGACTCCTCCAGGGACACGAGGGATCTTTTATGCCTTTGGAGGACAGGCTTGCATCCTTGGTGATGCACCAAGTGGTACTGTCTTGGCCATGGGAAGATAATGACAATTTGGTCTGAGTTGCCTCTTGGCCAGAGGACAAAGCTGTGCCTGGATGGGGAGAGCATTCCAGGTTGCTCTGCATGCACAGGGGGTGGCAGTTGATCAGGGCTGGGTCAGATGCTTTTCCAGGGCTTTATTCATGTGTGAGGCCCATCCATGTGTGAAGGAAATCAGTGTTGCACTGGCAGCGCTGTGTGTGAGTCGAGTGCCCCAGTGCTACCATCCCTTTGCCTCTGCTTGGGCAGTCCTGCCCCCCACCCCATGAGAATCACAAACATTTTGGAAACAAAAACTGCTGCTTTTCAGGGTGCCAGTGAGGGCAAGACCTGAGCTATCACCCAGAAGTTGACTCCTGTTTCATTTTCTCCGTCATGAGTGCTGAGGAGCTCATGTGTCCATCCTTGGGGGCCCCAGCGTCCCTGGCATGGTGGTTTCACCAGGGGAAGGCCAGATTGGCCTTCTTGGCCATGATGAGCATCCCAACAGCAATGGTCAGTGGGGCTCAACCAACCAGGATGAGAGAGCATTAGGGATACCTGAGTGTGGGGGGTTGTAACCCCTTATCCAAAAACCTGCAGGGTGTGAACCTGTGTTAAGAAAGAGAGATGGTGAGTGGAAAAGGGTAGTGACAGGGCAAGGGGGAATGGCTTTAAACCAAAAGAGGGCAGGGTTAGGTCAGATTTTAAGAAGAAAAGCCTCCCTGTGAGGGTGATGAGGCCCTGGCACAGGTTGCCCAGAGAAGCTGTGGCTGCCCCATTCCTGGAAGTGTCCAAGGCCAGGTTGGACGGGGCTTGGAGCAACCTGGGCTGGTGGGAAGCGTCCCTGTCCATGGCAGGGGGTGGAATGGCATTGGCTTTAAGGTCTCTTCCAACCCAAACCATTCTGTGATTCTGTGATGAACTGCCATGAAGGGACACAGATAAACAGAAAAGGCCTTTTCCTGAGTTGAGCTGTTTTGGCTGGAGTGTGATATGCAGAAACCAGCTCAGAATGAGCAAGGTGGGATCACTTTGATCTCCAGGGCAGAGGGGGCCACGTTTCCAGGACCTGATGCTATCCCTGTGCAGGCAGAGCCTACTTTCCATCCTCCTTGGGGGTTTTTGCCTGCAACAAGAGTCCAGGATTTCTCTCATGGCTCTGTTTGCTCACAGACAGTGAGGACAAACTGCAGGAAGGAAGAGATGGAAGAGATCCTGCTTGTTTTCTATTGTTTGATGCTTGCAGTAGGAATTTTTTTTTTTTTAAATGTAAAGTGTGTTAAACGTTTCAGAAGTGACAGGGCTGGGATGGGACCCAGTGCATGCAGAGAACAAAGCGTGTCAGCAAGTCCCTTGTCCCTGGGCTGGCTGACAACCCTCTGTTCTGGCTAATTTTTGGTGTCATCAATCACAAGAACCAAGACAGCAGCCTCACGGTGCCCTGTGTGCACTGCAGAGCTCATTGAGTGACCTATTAGTGCTTGCAGTTAATTCTGGTGACATATTTATAGCAGGGAGATCTACAGCACCGATTTCCTACAGGACACGTCACCGTTTGACATCAGATTAAGTTATAGAGTACCTTTTCCTGGCTGGATCAATAGGCAGAATCAAACAGAGCCTCGTCTACATGCAGATGAGGAGGATTAGATTTAAATCAGCAAATGTCAGTAATGGCTATTTTTCCCACCAAGGGAAGAATGGGCAGGAAAAAATTTCCATCATTAATAATTGAAGTTTATGGGGGGAGAGAAAATGTATCATATACCACTCCTGCAGATAACAGGGCCCCACTTTTGCTGATAATTCTGTCTGGCAGACAAGTGCTAAAAAATTATTATGATTATCACTGGGTTTCTGAATCTGTTATGAGTCTTCTGCAGTTGTGGAATATTTTAACAAATGCCCTTTTGTAGCAGAGCTGAAAATGCTATCGATAGCACAAAAGTGTCCATAGAAAAATAGGGACAAAATAGTTGGAAATGAGAGTTGGTATAATTTGCCAGAATTAGGAGAATGACAAATTCTGGTGTGGACTTTGTAAGGCAGGTGACTGGAGTGAGTGGCCACCTCCCTTACCAGCTCCTTGCACTGAGGAAGCAGAGGGGCACCGATGAGAAATCCTTCTCCGATCCCGTGGGAGAGCCTTGGGGGATTGCTGGGTGTCAGTGTGAGGCTGCCCAGGGTGTGAGCAAAAACCTCCCAAGGCAGCTAGAAAAGAGCTTTTTACATCTACTTGCAATGTGAAGCTGTATTTCTGTGGGCCTGAGAAAGAGTTTTCTGCTCTTTTCTGGATTTTCAGGGAAGGCTCCCAGTGGTAGAACGGGGTTTACATGTGCAAGCTGTACCCGTTGACTGTGCTGGCAGGGCCCCACGTTCCCATCATATGTCCATAAAACATTTTGGTTTTTCTTCATTCCTGCTACTGATAATTTCTCCAAACTGCAAAGCACTAGAGGTCGTGGTGCTCTGTACATTCAGGCTCGCTTGGCTTCCAAGAGTCTTAATCCCAGCAAGCAGTCAAACAACAGCAGCTCATGTAAATCACGCAGGAAATAATACAGGGAAAGAAGTCAGCATGAATTTCTAATTAACTAAATTTGCAACTGGTGCACACGAGTTAAAGGGCATGTGATTTATCACCTGTCAGTAAAAATATTGGTTGTAGCTTGTGCTTCCAGTCCTGTAGTGTGTGCAGAGCTCAGCTGGGGAGTTAAAGGGCATCTGATTTATCACCTGACACCAGCCATACTGGTTAGAGCCATCATGGCCGGGGTGGCACAGACACCACGTTCTTTTGTTTTTTCACCAAAAAAAAGTTATTGCTCCAGCAGAGAGATGTGTGAAGGACTTTATTTTGACAAGTACATAAGTAAAAGGAAGTTATAGCAACAGCTGCTTTACTGAGTTGGAAAGGGAGCACTGGAGAGCAGTCACTTTGGCACAGTGGGACATCCTCAAGGATGTTGGTGCTGGTGGCACCCCTGAGGGTGATCAAGGCCAGGTTGGACAGGGCTCAGAGCAACGTGGGCTAGTGGAAGGTGTCCCTGCCCACGGCAAGGGTGGGGGTGAAATGAGATGATCTTTAAGGTCCCTTCAAACCCAGACCTTTCTGTGATGATTCTGTGACTTGGTATAGATGCAGAAAGTTCAGTGCAATTTTAGCATGACCAAATCAGGCCCAGTTGTCTCCATATGCCAGAAGCCAGTTTACAAGGTGCCATGAAGAAATCCATGGGAACAAAGTGTTCACTCTGCATGGGAAGTTGGCCAAATGGGATTCCACCCTTTGGTATGTGCACATACCTTCAATTGTCACCCCTTATTTCTGTGTCTGCAATCTCCTCTTTTGTCACCTGGTAGACTCAAGGGAAGTTTTGAGTTTTACATGCTTTTCTCAAGTATTAGGTGCTCTCTGAGAGAAAGCAGGTGTAGCTAGAAATGGAATAGATGAGTTTCTGCTCTTCCTTGTGAGCCCACACTGTGCTGCTGTAGAGGTCTAGCTGTGAAATGCTTCTTCCCAGCTCCTTGTGACCTTCAAGGGGCACAGCACCCTTTGGGTAACCCATCACCTTCCTGGGGTTTGGTGTGATCTGCCACAACTTCTTCGTCAGGTTTAGTGATTAGTGGTGTGAGAAATTACGCCAACACAGTTCACACAGTTGGGGTCCACCAGAACATCAGCCTGTTGTGTTTGGATCTCTCTAACCTCGGCTTGCCATTCAGTAAGATAAATTGGGGTGGGGATTTTTGGGGTGTGTGTGTGTGTGATGTGACAGTATCTAGCGTAAAACACTGAAAACTTTTCTCTAAATGTTTGTGTGTACAGTCACTGCTGTTGGCTGCATCAGCAGAAGATTGGTGAGAAAGCTCTGTGGACCACAGAAACCTCATTACATAATGTCTGGAAATATAAGACATAGTATGAGTTCAGGTAGGAGCTACAGTAAATCATGAAGCTCTTGAGGATGGAGGAAAGTTTTTTAAGTAGGTTTTAATTACCAAGCTCGAAAATTCTCCTGACCCAATGCTGAGTAGAAGTCGGAGCTGACTGGAAGAGTTGGGTGCAGAGAAGCTCAGGGTGGTGGGAAGCTGTGTTCCTCACCTCACTCCTCCCCATCCTGTGGCCACAGGTGAGTTGGAATGGTGCCAAAGATCCCAAGAGGGACGGGGAGTGAAGCCCTGCCTCCAGCTCATCACCCAGCTCATCTCCTGGGCTCTCTGCTGTAGTCTTGCCCTAGTTCCACTTTTATCCTCTATCCATCTGTTTATTAGGTTTGGTCCTTCTGCCCCCTGTGACCCACGTGTCAAGATTTAGTTGCTATGGGATTTGGGCTTTTTTAAAAAGTTTTTACTCTTCCTCTTTCTTTGTGCTCCTCTTCCAAGTGTTTTGCAAATCTGGGCAATTAATTATCAGAGCACCCTAAGTGCCCTACTAGCAAGGGAAATATTCCATCAGCTTTATGTTTTTTTCTACATAAAAATAGAAGTCTGGTGGAGCCTTTCCCATATCCAGGGTCTCAGAGGGAGCGAAAGAATGAAAAATGGGCAATGCAATAGCGTTTTGCTACCTACCTCAGCTGGAGGATGGGAGGAATCAAGGTAACACGTTTATTTGACAGGGAATACTTTGTGTACTTGTGTAATCTGTTGATCTGAAAATTAAATCACTTTCTTCTTCATCTTCCGTGCCATTGATCTTGGAGTCATTAGTGAAAGCACAAGGTGTCACAGTGACATGTCCCCTGCCTCTCGCAGCCCTCACGCAGCACAACGTGCACCAGCAGATGGTTGTATTTGTGTGACTCAAATATGGGTTGTGCTTGTCCCAGGCCGTGCTAACTACAAGGGGAGAAAAAGAGAGGAGCTGGAAGGCTCTTACAAAATCTTATTTATTTTCCATAATAGTTACCTTTTCCCTGTTTTTTGGAGCTGCCTGCGAGCTTGGGTTTGTGGTTTTGCAGTTGGGTGTCTGTGGCTGTGAGGAGTGTGGGGGGGGAGTGGGACTGTTTTGGGGTGCAGGAGGCTGCCCATGCACCCACCTGGCCCCAGGGCTCCAGGATTGCTGACCCTGTGCCAGTTGGGTTGGTACAGCAGGAGGGGAACAGACTGAGACTGGGGGCTCAAACACTTACTTGGTTATAGTTGTGGGGCTATGGTGTTATGGATATAAATATATAAGTGAATATAAATATATAAGTAAATAACACTAAGTGGGTGTGTGAATTTTCATGTGTGTATAGTTATGTGTAATGTACACAACATTTTGGCTCTGGTCAGCCTTGCTTAGAATGTTTTCTAGCTGTGGTAATGCAATCCATTTGTGCTTTAGAGAGGCAGAAAGAATGAAAATTTGAGGAAGTCCACTGGAAGACTTGAGGAATTGCTTTATTTAAACATTTGCTCTGCAAACAGGATTCAAGGTGACCTTATATTTAGATTACATTATATTTAAATATTTAGATTTAAAAGAGGGGGGATTTAGATTAGATACAAGGAAGTTCTTTACTCAGAGTGTGGTGAGGCCCTGGCACAGGTTGCCCAGAGAAGCTGTGGCTGCCCCATTCCTGGAAGTGTCCAAGGCCAGGTTGGTTGGGGCTTGGAGCACCCAGATTGGTCCCTGCCTTGGGAAGGACATGGTTTTGGTAGAAGGAGTCCCAGCCCTGCCATCCGTGGTGGCAGGAGTGGCCGTGGGCACCTTGCCACCACCTCCTCCCGAGCCTGGCAATTTCTCCCAGCGTGTGCTCTCTCAGCTTTCCAGAGAGCAGTTTTTTGTGCTGTTGAAGCTGTTATTTAAAAGCCTCTTCTGCTGGTTTATTCCAGCTGTGAGCGGTCCCTTAGAAACCCCCATCGGCTGCTTGCCCGTGAGTGCTTTTGGGATGAAGGCAGTGTGAGACCTGAGCATGGCCAGGGCCTGATGCACCACAGACAGGAGTAGATTAAAGGAAGATGGGTATTGAAAACATTAGGCAAAATAACACAGCACATGATATTTAGGATTGAAATCCCCCAGCTGCCCTCCTCTTGTTTTATTTAATCACCATCCCTCAGGTATGGGCTCTGCCATTAACTACAGGCTCACTCCCCATCGTGCCTGCAGCCTCCCCTACACCATCACCTTCCTTCTGGGCTCCCAGCTGGATTTCCTCTGTCGAGCAGGGTGCCAGGTAAGCAGGGAAAGGGGCCAAAAATCAGCCCCCTGTTCCTGCTGGTGCAGAGCAGTGCCCTGGGAAGCGGGGCAGGCAGTGAGCACATCCCACGTTGCCAACGTGGGGCTCGGTGTCTCCCACCTCTGGGAGGGATAAAGAGAAGGGAAGATGAAAGGAACAATAATATTTTTACACTTACTGTAACTCGGGTTCAGTTTCATATTTCATTAATTATTGTTTTGTCATGTTAGGAGCCTGGGGAGGAAAATATTAATCACAGGTTTTGCTGAGTGCTGTTTCAGTAAGTAAATTAATTTCAGACGGGAAACTTGTTTGTGGATGTTTGGCTCCTTCCCGCTGTCGACAGGAGAGCTCCCCGTGCTTCCCAGCACCCCACTGAGCCCGGCCATCCCCTGCCTGACAGGCTTTTTGGCACGTTTTGGTTGCAGCATTCACTGTCATCACAGTGAGCAGAGCTTGCAGGTCCCCTTGGGTTTTGTTTCGCTTGGTTTTGTTTGCTTTTTGCTCTGTAATAACTTGTGGCACAAGCCAAGGCGAGGAGATGCCGTGTGTGTGGCTGGGGCAGGAGGTGGTAGCAGCCATGGGATACTGCAAGGATCCAAGCTGGTCTGTGCAAAACTCCTTTGCCCCGAGGCAGCTGTGTGAGAGGAACCTAACAGGCAGGAAAGGACGTGGCCCATTGCTCCTCTCCCCTCTCCATCCCCTCCATCCCAAATCACTGCTCGCCAGTCTCCAACACAGGAATGCACCAGGGCTGTTCCCTTCTGTGCACCACTCATGGCACTGGGGAAATTCCAACGACATTTTTCCATTTTTTTTTAATTAATCAAAACCAGCATTTCTTTGTCAAAGAGGAGACCCCTGAAGTAGATCTGATTATTGGCACACAACATGTTCCCCCCCCACGAGGGATTATTCCCTCCCTATCTTAGAAGCAAGTGAGAGGCTGTGTTGCCTGAGCATTGGATCAGAGCAGTTACATCTCAGCTACCCAGGTGCTTATTTTGGGAGAGGGCTTTGCATCCTTTCTCACTTCTGAAGTCCATGACCCCAGACAAAAATAAATACCATCTAACTGCTCCTGCTCTGGGTTATTTCTGGCAGCATCGCCAAGTAACTGAATTTCAGAGGGCTGTAAGTGTGTGTGTGTGTGTATAAACCAGTAGATCTCAGTGAGATAATCAATTATATGCAAGAGGAAACCAGAACTTTTTCCATTGGTTTTATCAGATATTGTGGTCAGTTGAGGCAATTCAGAGCAACTCGGAACCCGATTACATTCATTCTTCCTATAATCACTCCATCTCTGTTTACCATATTCAGTTAAAGTGGCTTGTTTGCTACATCCGCTCTGCTGCCAAAATAACCTCATTTACTCCTGCAAACGGCTTCTGCTGCTGCTGCTGCTGTAGTGTGTTCCTGCATTGCAAATACATTCTTGGCCACAGCCCTGAGGTTTGGATGTGCTGTTCTTTGAATCCTGCCGGGGAGTTGATTGGTTGGCATCTCATTCACTTTCAAATACCATTTGAATGACAGGAGGTTGGTTTGGTTTTTTTGGAAACACAGGCTTTGCTTTCACCTGCTGTGGAGCTGAGCAGTCTCTGAGCTCCAGGCTGCTTCCTTGGGGTGTTGGTGCTTTTATTTTTTTTTTTTCTTTTACGGTTGCCGTTGTTTTTGTTGGTTTTGCAAATTTGATCTTCAAACAGAAGAGTCTGTTAAAAATACTCGGGTTGCTGCTTAGTGGAAAGTTGGACCCAGAGCTGGCAGGAGCCTGCTCTGACTGCAGCAGTGGATGCAAGGGAAGGGTTTGCCTGCAGCGTGCAACCACCTGCATCCAGCAGCCAGCGAGCAGCCTCTGCTCTGTGGAACTGTTGTCATTCCCCTCGTTTCCTCCTGCCCCTTGTTTTTGCTGGAGTCACATGCATGAAACCCCCTGAGATGGGTCGGTTTGGTGCGAGGCGTTGGAGTGATGTTGGAAGAGCTGTCCTGTTTGGGGAAATCCTAGGATGGTTTGGGTTGGAAGGGACTTCAAAGCTCATCTTGTTCCGTGCCCCTGCCATGGGCAGGGATACCTTCCACTATCCCAGGTTTCTCCAAGCCCTGTCCAACCTGGCCTTGGACACTTCCAGGGATCCAGGGGCAGCCACAGCTTCTCTGGGCAACCTGTGCCAGGGCCTCACCAGACTCATAGGGAAGAATTCCTTCCCAATATCCCTCTGGCAGTGGGAAGCCATCCCTGTCACCCCAGGCTCCTGTCCAGAGTCCCTCTGCAGTTCTCTTGGAGCCCCTTGAGGCACTGGAAGGCACCTTGACCGAGCATCTCCCTGCTCCCCAAGGACTCCCCAAGCAACCTGGGCTAGTGGGAGGTGTCCCTTCCAGGGGGGAACATTGACAGGAGGGTTGGAGCGAGATGGTCTTTGAGGTCCCTTCCAACCCAAAGCAGTCTGGGATTCTGGGATATAACCGTGGTGCCGCTCCATTTTCCGTCACCACACGAGGGACGGGGGAAGCAGATGGTGCTGAGCCACCAGGAGGCTGGACCTCATGGTGGGATTGCATGTCTCCTTGCTGTGCTCCTGGATTTTCTCCCCTCCCTGCTATCCAGGCTTTGCTCCCCTGAGTGAGGCAGTTGAGGTGCACCATCACTTGGTGAGAAGAAAGAGCTTTGCCTCCTTGAAGCTCAGGAAACCGCTGTGGAAACAAAGCCCCCAGAACAACCCGAAACAGGGATGGTTTTATGGTTCTTAAGAGTTTCTCACGCTTCTTGGCTCAGAATGTGATTTTAGTGCTCTGAAATGAAACTGCCTTGAAAACACTGTGGGGGTTTTCTGGTTATTTAGCTGGGGGGAGTGAAACTTCTCATACCTATAAATTTAAAGCCAGACATGAATTTGTCCCCTTTTGTTTTCCTCTAAGTATTGTCTTCTGCTTCAAGATATAGAAGTATTTTTGTAGCCTGGCATGCTGTGAAATCCTGCTTTCAGTGATCAGAGCCCTGATTTGTTTCGCTATGAATCGTGGCTCTGGCCCAGCCCCGAGTGGGAGCTGCATCTGTGTTACAAAACTGGTTATTTGGAGATAGGAGGCTGAAGTGGCAGGACAGGGAGTTGTTTGCAGGGGGGGATCTCCTTCCAGTGGGCATGTGGGAACGAAGTGTCTCACTGCTGTGCCACAGATGAGCGTGATCATCTGTATTTTGGGAGCTTCAGCAGCCTCTAAATGAACCCATCTTGGGTGAGATGAGAGCAGTTTTTCACAGTGCACTGGGGGTCCCCCCAGCTCCTGCTGCTGTGCTTTCCCAGGGAGCACAGGAGCTATGCTGGGGACTGACATCCTTGCATTGAAAGATTTGCCAAAATTAATGGTTCTGTATGCTGTCATCAGGTCTCTGCCACCTCCATGTTTGACAAAACAAGGCCTTTTCCTTTCTTCTCCCATGAAATACCTCTGTGTTTCAGATGTCCTCTCATGCCCCAGGGCTTTGGTTTCCCATCTTTCTTCCCTTGTTTTCCCATCTCTCTCTGCTGAGAAGGAGCAGGGAGTGGAGCTGAATTCAGCACCTGAAGCAAGTGTGTGCTGACAGTTTGGATAACAGCATTACAGGATTTTCTGTGTTCTTTTCTGACCTGTTATTTTTGCACTCTGTCTATCATTTTGATATTGCTGTGCTTTCAGTGGAGGTTTGCATGGAGCAGCTGACATGATAGTTGCTCTCACCACTTAATGCTCAGTTAATTTAACCCCTGCTAAAGTCTAGAAGGATTTCAAACCCCTCCCTCCTGCATGGACTGTTGCGGATTTGTCAGCACAGGGTTTCTCTTGCTCTGATGTTCCCTTCTGCTTGGTTAGGTGGCTCCGAAATTCCCAAGACTTCGTCAGTGGTAATTAACCTAAATAATTTTCTTTTCATCTGCAAACTTTGTTTCACATTGCAGCCTACTTTTCAGATCATTAATAAAGATACTGAGCAACAGGAGACCTGGTTAAATACTTCTGTTGGTGTGTTGGTCATTATTTCTGTCTTGAAAAACGAGTCGTGGGCATAGTCTTGTCATGGCTCTGAGCAGCGTCGGGTCTGTGTACAGTGTCACCCACATCTAAAGCTCAATTTTGGTTAAACCAAAGCACAGCTTACTATGGGAACTCTTCACACAATTGGGATCAGCCTTGTAATAATTTAGGCTTAAGTTAGTTCCTGACAGAACAGCTGTATTTAAGTGAAATTTCGGTTGAGAGCACCCGCGGCAGTGGAAGTTGCGACGAAAACACACCTTTATTGAAATGGGTTGAAACTCGAGTTGAGGTGCGTTCAAAGCTTTACATTTTCTTTGTTAGAGAGCTCTGAGAAGAAACCTTGGAAAGCATCAACACCCCTGAGCAGCTGGTTCTCCCACAGCCCTCAGTGGCTGAGGGTGAGCTCAGGATGTTGTTGGGGACCACCAGGGTCTCTTACACCTCCTCTGGGTCTGTTTTGTTGTCACCAGTCCCCTCACCCTGTCATAACGCTTAAGTTGTCTAAATTTGCAGTTTTGCTTTCCAAGTCTCTCTTAGGAATGATGTAGCATTTGCCAACCCAGGGCTCTTCTGCAGAGCAGCTGCTTGTGCTGGTGATTTTGTGCCTGTCCCATTTTATAGGCGCCTTTGGGACTGTTGTGCTTGGAGAGGAAAAGCTAAAAATGTGACATAAGCAGGAGTTTAAGCTGCTGATAAAATGATGGGATGTTTGGGGGGTGGGTGGTCTGAATTGAGAGACCCTCTGCCCTTGTCCTTGTCCCCCAAAATCATTGGAAATCCTGGCTGGGAGCCTCGGAGAAGGGCAGAGGAGTGTGACTGATGCTGCCCTCTTTGCTGGCTGATGGGACTGGCTTAGCAGTGATGGGAGAGCAGAAACTCCCCAGGAGGGACCCAGGGAACCTCATTTCTGAGTTCAGAGGAAAATAATTAAATACACTCAGGTGTCATGCTGGGTCTGGAGACTGTCAGGTGCAGGCAGGGATTCGTGGACGTGTACCAGGCTGCTCTGAGACCCGAGAGATGGATGGATGGATGGATGGATGGATGGATGGATGGATGGATGGATGGATGGATGGATGGGAATGATGTACCCAAATGATGGTTTCTGTGCTGCCTGCCGTAAATATCTCCACACAGACTGAAAACAACAGCCCTGGCAGGCAGGACAGCAAAGGTAAATGTGATCGGGGAGTTGTCTGTGTCAGCACTCACAGCCTCTTTCAGATCCAGCCACGTCGTGTGTTGTTTCTGCTATGACTTGCAAAGATTTACATATATATATTTTTAGCCTTAATATATCAATACACTTATTTTCCAAGAAATATAAACTATGAGCTTCCTGCACTCTGGGAGATTCATTATGTTTTGTTTAAAGGAACCAAACTTGTTTTCCTTTCCAATGAGCACACAAGTGTCTGGTCCCACTTACTGACTAGAGGAGGTGATTAATTCCTCTGTTTTTGTAGTCAACAGCGAAACACGCTCTGGTGAGACGTAACCACCCTGCAGCCTCGCTGGGGCTGAATTATCTGGCACAATGGAGCCTATAATTAGCAGGTGGAGAAGATGCTGCACGTGGAGCATTAGAGGATCACAGAGGGACAGGTTGCAGGGCAACCAAGGGAAACAAGAGGTTATGGCCAGGCAGTAACAAATTAAGTGTTTTCATCTCTCCAGGATGCTTAAATCTTCATAATACCAACTCAAATAAAGAAAACCTTCACCGATGTGGAGGAGTTCAACCGAAGCAGAGTCTGTGGCTGTTGTACCATGTAGAACTGATGTAATTCCTGCTGCTCCCTCTGTGGGTTCATTATAAAGGAGGATTCTTTATCTTAACAGTTAGGAAAAAATTGAATGGGGGAGGGCAGGGGGAAGGTATCTTTTATAGAGATGTGGTTGAAATATAAATGAAACATATTCTCTGCAGGGCCTGAAATCTTGATGTGACTTCCCAAATTGGGATGCAATGTTGGTGGAAATCACTATCCCTCACTAGATGCTTTTGGAGAAAGCATGGGAGGATAATCATATTAGCCAGTAAATCTGATTTTTTTTTTTTTTAGGTGTCTGACTTGGGCACCATGAGGACCTGAGCAGAGGGTCCCAGTCTCTGGAAACATGGGTTTCACAGTGATCTCATGAGATATCAAAGCTTAACTCGAGTGTCATCTCATTAAACCCTGGAGGGTTTTAACAGTGCATCCTTCCCTGCTGCAGAAGGACCATGAAACCCCTCTTGAGGCTTTAAGCAGCCTGGCTGTGAGGTGTTACCCATCCTGTGAGGTGGTACCCATCCCTCATGTGCCCTTGATGGGCATCACAACAGTTTGGGAAGCAGCAGGAGGAGGTGCAGCTCTGCTGGTTGTCCTTGTTGACACAGTCCTACTTCCACATTCAGACACTTGTGGGGTGGCGTATGAGGAGATCTCTTGCCTCTCATTCTGCCATGGCAAGGAAGGAAAGATGGGTTCTCCTACCCATACCTTGACCTTGTGGGCATCTTCTTGCCCAAGGCCACGCTTCGTGGCAGCACTGTGCAGATAATTGCTCCTTGGTGAGCTCTTTGGTCAGTGGATCTGGCCTTCTGGAGCTGGATGAGCCTTTGGAGATACACGCTTGATCCTGTGGTTCAGGAAGAAATTGCAGCCAAGAAAGAGGGAGAAGCTGCTGGTGGTGCCCTGTGCCAGCGTACCTGGTCACCTGGGACATCCTGGGTTTGACAAGAGTCCCAAAAATGAGAGCATGAAGTCTGCCCAGAAGGGTTTGTCACTTTGTGCAGTGCCTGGTGAAGTGTTTCTAGTGCTTGGCTGGAGTGTCCATGATCACACCAGTTATGAGACAGTCCCTGCTGCTCAAGCCCACTGGTACAAGCGGGGTGGACAGTCTGGGGGGTGTGCAGTGGGGCTGGGTACCCAGTTCTCAGGCTTCTCATGGTACCAGGCCTTACCAACCCTGTTTGAAGGTGTTGGCTGAGAGTGTGCTTGGGGCCAGGATCCATCCCAGGGCTGAAACTGTGCTTAATGTGGGTGTAAACTGGATCCAGTGGATCCACACACAGCATTCCTGTGCCAGTGGAAAGGGCCTTTGGTTCTTCAGGTGATGCTTTCTCCCCTGGAGAGGGGGAATGAAGCCCATGCAGGAGCTACAACCCACACGATCACGGACAGCAGAATTCCATAATACCCCTCACAAGCGTCCCTTTAACAGGCGTTGCTCGGATTATGTACGAGAATTACTAAATATTAGAGTGGATTTAACAAAGTGGATTTCAGAAAAAAACCCCTTTGGCGTTGGGAATTGTGACTGGCAGCCACCACCACCGAGCACAACTCCTCTGTGAGTCCTGCAGGCTGAGCAGGAGCTTCTCTTCTTGTAAAAGCCCCCGTTGGACTCCTCAGGGCCCTTCTGGTGGCAGCTCCAGTGTCACTGCTGTGCCTGTGGCCTCTCAGGAGGGATGCAGAGTGCTGGAGCACAGGGATCTCAACAGGGGCTAATGTTTCCCTTTGCTTCATTAGTGTGGCCGTGCTGATTAGTGCCTGCACCCATAAAAGCCCAACAGCCAGTGCATAGGAGGTCCCCTCCCCGTGGTAAATACAGTATTTGGTGAGTTCCAACAGCCCTGGAAGGGGTAGCACAGCCATAAATCCTGCATGATCTGAGGGTGAGGGGAGGAAGATGGGAACTCAGCTTGTCAGGGGAGTTTTTACATTTTCCCTTTGTCAGCGTGAGTTGCTGTTGAACAGGGCAAATCCTTCCCCACAGAAGGAGCCTGGCAAGACCTTCCTTGTGAATACATGAATAGCAGTTTGGTAAATAGTGCATCTGAATTTATGAATGATCTGACACTGACAGGCTGAAATGAACTCTGTAATTTTATTGTGGTAGATTTAGTAGGTCAGACATATACATGCCAAGTCAAAATGACCCAGAAAACCTTTCTAGGTCAAACTATTGCTTGAAAAGTTGTCTTTTTCAAAGGCAAGGCCATAAGTTTTCATGCTTCCTCTGACACATTTTCCTTCTAACAGTGCAACATGAGTCCTCAGGGCATGACTTGTCATGTCCTACACTGAGAAGAGAGAAAGAAACATGAACAAGGGGGATACTACTTTCTTAATGAGCCAAGGCCTCTTCTGGCCACCTCTCCTGTCCAGAGATAGCGTGTTGGATACCTGGCAGGAGTTTAGGGTAGAATTTACAACACTGGCACTCTGCTGTTTCCAGTGATGCTCAAACCTTGAAAGCAGAAGATCCAGCAGAAGCCTGGAGTTTGCAAGCCTGGAGCATCACCCTTAGAGCCCTAACCCTTAATTAGGAATTTATTTATTAGGAGCTTTTTGACCCCTGAAGAGGCTCAGGGGAAAGCTGGTGAGGTTTGCATGTGGTGACTCTCATCACTGAGGAGATGGGATGGGGCAGAGCCACTGACCTGGGCACCACAGCCTGGCAGTCATGGGCATGGGTGAAGTTGGAAGGACCAAGGCTGGAAGGACCCAGAACCTTGATGTCATCCTGCAGCTCATGTCTGCTCTGCTAACATCTTGCAGTCTGAGAAAACACAGCTCTTGTTGCTGTTAGGAGGAAGCCTGAGCTTCTAATAAAAGCTCAGCTGTTGGTGTGGGTTACTTATTTCAGAGGGCTCCAGCCAGAAGTACAGAGGGCTCCCCACCACCCTCACTGGGTTTGGGGTGGACTGGAACGTTTTTGTCCTGTGGTGCTTGTGGTGTTACTGTGAGATGTGGCTGGATGAGGGTCTGGGACTGGGGCTGGGCTGGAGCCCAGATGTGAGCAGAACCAACCAGACGCTGGGCTGAGCTGGCAGCATCCACAGAGGTGCCCAAATCATGGAATCATTCAGGTTGGAAAAGACCTCCAGGATCATCAAGTACAACCTTCAGTCAAAAACCACCGTGCCCACTGAACCATATTGCAAGGTGCCACATGTCCTCGTTTTTTTAACACTTCCAGGGATGGTGACTCCACCACTGCCCTGGGCAGCCTGTGCCCAGCAGCAGCTCCCAAGCAGAAGTCCTGCCTCCCACCCATATCCAAAGGCAAGCAGCAGCTCAGCATGCTGTTGTCACATCACCCCCACTGGCTTTACTCCCCATGAAGAGTGGGCATTCATCCCTTTTCCCATCCCACGGCCAGGGCTCCCCACTGCTCCCCTCCACCTGCCCAAGGCAGGGGTGTTGGAAATAGATGATCTTTAGAGGTCCCTTCTAACCCAAGCCATTCTATCAACCTATGAACCTGTGAACTAGAGGACCTTTAAAGGCCCTTCCAACCCAGACCATTCTATGAATGTATGAACTAGAGGGCCTTTAAAGGTCCCTTCCAACCCAAGCCTTTCTTCCAATCTACGATAACCCCCCAAACAGGGCTCGGTGCAGGCAGGGACCATCCCAGGGAGCATCCCACCGGCTCCCTGGTGTCCAGCAGTGCCGCCCTGCCGACGTTCCCAGCGGAGCAGCACAACCCAAACTCCACCACAGGTTGCAAACTGGTTTGTTCAGCTGAGCCGTGACCTACTTGAAAGTAGCTTTTGCCATCCCAGGGAAGTGGGTAATGGGAGGCTGCAGTGCCTTCGGAACAATTACAGCTCACAGCAGTCCAAATGAAAATGTTTGTTGAAAACAACATGTGCATAATTAAGGCTTAATGAGCCCTTGTCTGTTTGGAATCTGCAATTAGATTTATAATAGAAAATACCAGCAAATGCCAAATAGCTTTAAAAGAAGACGAGATAAAAGATAATTTTGCTGCAAATCTATAGTAATACTGTAATTTAATGAGCTGGAAGTGGTGCAGAGAAAGACCGTAAAAGCTTTGGACAAGTTTGTATTGTGAGTGTTTATCTTATCTGCCCATTTCCCTATCTATAAAGCTGTCAGTCTTGCTTTTAACTGCTTGGAAAAAGGCAGGACTTTGCTAAAATCAGGAAGACTCCCTTTGTTTATTTTTATTTAAGTCATTAATTAGTCAGGCAAAGCTGCTCTTTTCTCTTTCTCATCAGCATGCTTGAAACTTCTTGTTAGGGTTAATAATAGTAATAAAAATAATAATAGTAATAATAATATCGTTATTCAATTATTTACAGTGAGGCAGGGGCATAATAATAATAATCAGAGATGCTTCTTTCTGATGAGTTTCATTAATTTTGATGAGTTTTAAGCTTTTTTTTAAAGATGTTGAGAATTTTCAGCACTAAGGGAGATATTTAACAAGCAAACCTGAGGCCATCTTGGCTGTAGCAAGTACAAAATACCTTTTGCCCTAATGAAAAGGTTACATGTCAGTAAAATCTGGTGGAAAGATATAAAACGAGCAGAGAGAGGTAGCAGAAAAAAAAAGAGGTAGCTTAAATTAGAAGTTCTTGAGAAGAGACTGTTTGGGTTTGGGTTTTTTTTTCATACTCAGTAGCTGAGGTTGGGAATGAAGTGGTGCCAGTGTCAGGCCCAACACGTGGACCAAGGGAATCGAGGTCAGGGCGATGGGCTGGTGGGGCTGTGAGGTTGCACAACCCCCCTGGAAACGCAGCCCAGCAGCTTCGTGTGACAAACCCAGCTCAGCACTTCACCAAACAGGCCCTGCAAGGATGTGGTGGTGGTGCTGCCTGTGGAGGCACCTTTCCCGTGTGATGCTGCTGCCCGTGTGAAACGTTGCTGAGCTGCAGGTTCTGTAACGCCCTTGGGTTTGCGTGGCCCGGGTCCCCGGCGGGTGAAGTTGCTGAGTTTGCAGCTTGGTGTGTGCAGCCCCTGCAGAGCTCTGGGCTGTCTCCCCGTCACCTCCCAGCCTGTGGGTTTCAGCTCCAGCCTCTCTGCAGTGCCAGTGGGTGCCTGTGCACCTTGTCCATCTGCACCTTCCCCACCCTCCTCCCGACCTTCTGCAGCCACCGCTTCCCAGGATTTTGCCCTTCTCAGGGACATGGAAGCACACCATCAGGGCATCCCCACCAAGAGCAGAGACACCTTCCTCTGGATCAGGTTGCCCCGTCCAACGTGACCTTGTAATTTCAGAAATTACCTTCCTATTGTCCTTGTTTGGGGATTGGATTTTTTTTTTTTATTTTTTTTTTTTTTGCTTTAAAGGAGATCTTATTTTTCATTAGTTTTGCTTTTTCAGACTCTTAAATATGTCTAAGCATGTAAGGTGAGACTGTGAAATGGATTTTACTTTGTCAGCCCTTTTTTTATTTTTGCAAGTCATACTATGCACCACTGCAAGGGTACATTTGCATACAAAGTGGAGTGCAGAACCACAGAAAGCAGGTTTTTACTGGTGCCAAATATCTGTGTGTTAGAAACTATTTTCTAAATGACTGGCATGAAAGGTCTCTGATTTATTTTTTTTCCCTCCCAGCCAGGTGGTTTTGCATAATGCTCCCCATTGTCTTGAAAATTGATTATTCTTCTCCCTTATGCTCTGCAGCAGAAAAAAAAAAATACACGTGATCTTGAATTCTGGGGGGCAGAGAGGTACTTTTGCTTGAAAAGAGATTTGGGTTGGAATGGACCTTAAAGCTCCAAACCCCCCTGCCATGGGCAAGGACACTTTCCACTAGCCCAGGTTGCTCAGAGACCTGTCCAACTTGGCCTTGGACACTTCCAGGGATGGGGCAGCTACAGCTTCTCTGGGCAACCTGTGCCAGGGCTTTATCACCCTCTGAGTAAAGAGTTTCCTCCTAATATCTAATCAAAAACTACCCTCTTTTACCTTAAAACTATTGCCCCATGTCCTATCCCTCTCTGCCTGTGTAAAAGTCACTTTTCATCTTTTTTACAAGCCCCCTTCAGTAAATGGAAGAGGCTCTCAGGTCTCTCTGGATCCTTCTCTTCTCCAGGTGAACACTCCCATCTCTCCCAGCCTGGCTCCAGAGCAGAGGGGCTCCAGCCCTTGGAGCATCTCCATGGCCTCCTCTGGACCCGTTCCAACAGGTCCATGTCTTTCCTGTGCTCTGTACCCCCCTCCTGGACACAATGCTCCAGGTGGGGTCTCATGAGAGAATTTAGAGGGGGGAAGTAATTAGCAGAATACTTGTGCCTGAATAGCGGAATAGTGTCTGCCCTGGGCAGTGCTTCCAGGCTGGCTGTGCTGAAAGGAGAGGGGCTGTAGAGCTAATTCAAGTTGCTGTTTCCCTTTGTGACTGTCAGCTGAGTAGCACGTGTGATTTTATGAATTATTGGAGCGAGTTAGGAGGTGCGTGGGAGCCGGGTTGTTAACCTGCCCGGCTGTCAGCAGGGTGTCGGGATCAGAAACGTAACACACGGTCCTAGAAAGTGAACAGCCCCGAGCCTTCTCCCCCTGGCTCCTCTGACAGCTCAGTTCCTCACCGCAACGTGCCCTGCTGTGCTCGGTTATTTATTTGCTTTGCAGTTGGGAGAAGACAAATAGAGACCTCCAAACCCATTCCCTCCCCACACGCACACGTCAGGCCCGGCGTCACCCGGCGTGTGGCGGCAGCTGCCGCCCTCAATCCCTGAGGAACCGCTCTTATTCCATCCAGGAATTCGCTCTGGCTGTGTGCCTGAGCACACGATGGGTCCCTGCACGCTCCCTGGGCAAAGGGGGGCGGAATTATAGGTGGGAAAACGTCCCTGCTTCAGGTTTGTTTATTCCCAGCTGCTCCCCTGGCTCCTCGGTTGTTCTGGTGGCTGCCTGTAATCCCTCTCTGGTGGTACCTCTGGTTGTAGCCAGGGCTGTTGCTCTGCTGACAGAATCAGCATCTCCATAAAAGACTCCCAGAGCGGAGCCTTGCTTGTAGCTGTTTCTGAGGCAGACAGGTATAAGCTCTATTTTTATCTCAGGCCTGAGGTTTTATCTTGCAGAAAACAATGTTCCTCGGTGCCTTTGACGCTGGCACTGTTCTAGCACAGTCTCCGTGGCTTCTTTTAGATCTCTGTATGTTTTCTGCCTCAGTTTCCTGTGAATTACAAGTGTTGCTGGTGGAGCAGGCAGTGCAGTTAATTCTCATTAACACTTACTGTATTTATTTCAAACACACCTGGCCAGTGCCAGGAATGTGCTGCATCCCTGTACCCTCTTCCCTCCCCAACAGGAGTGCCCTCAGCTCTCCCACTCGTTCAGCTGCTAAAGGGTGAAGGACCAGCTTAGCAAGGGCCTGGTGTTTATATTTTTGCAGATAAACTCCACGAACACCTGTGATAAACAACTCAGGATGTGCTTGTTGTTCGGTTTCAGAAAGGAAGTGATGTACATGCCCGAGCCGTGCAGCGACACCGCTGCAAAATAAACAGCATTGAGCTGGTCAGAGAAGGGCTGGGCAGGTCCTGGGTGAGAGCAGGGGGTGCTGCTCACCTCCCAGCAACCTATTTTCCTTCTCCATGCCCAGACTTTGAGAGAAATCTGAAAGGGTCTGGTCTGGTCACAGCTGCAGCTGCTGTGGAGGAGGAGGATGGAGATCTCCTGAGCGCTCTGTGGCTGTTTGAAGCACCAGCAGCACCTCTCCCCGGCACCGTTACATCAGGCTAAAAGCTAAACACAATCATCTGAACACAGTCAGAAGGTATTCGATCAAGATCTGCCCTCAGGGGCAAAACTTACTAAGCTGAAAACCCCAACCCCTCTTCCATGCACAGCATAGGTGTAAGTGTGAGCAACTTTGGCCTTTAAATTAATCATCCTTTCTCCGAGCATCCTTCTCCCCACTGCAGCTGGGTGGAGGAGAGGAGGCTGGATGGAAGATGAGCTTGTCTGGGCTGCTTTTCTCTTCTTTTCAGAGTTGGACGTGAAAGGGTTAAGCAGAATTTTGATCTCGGCAATATTTTCATGCTTATACATTCTGTTTCTCATTTCCATGACAAAGATGGTAGGAAGAGCAGAATAAGGTACAGAATTTGCAGAGCAATTTTAAGACTGTAATGAGAACAGAAAATAGTAGGGGGAGAAGAATTGTAATTAGAATATGAAATGGGAAAAAAAATTAATCTATTTCCATGTCAGTCGTAAGACTAAATTCTGCTGCTCCCTGTAGCTTTCAGGGGACGGATATTTTGTGAGTGTGTATGTGAAGAGCTTGAACTCCTTTGCAGGCTCTGAAAGATCCAAGTAAATGAGTTTTAAGTCCTCATTCCCCTCCAAATAAGGTAATAACAATAATTTTGTGTGCAGTGTGCACAGAAAACCGGCCAGTCTCTTAGGTAAATGAATGCTGTCACTCGAATACTGGTGGCATTTGGGATCTCTCCAGCCTCGAGCACAGGAGAATGAAGGGGGATGCTGGAGATGCTCTTGGAGTGGGGGGTCTGTGTGGCTGCCTGGGTGAGCACCACATGACCACGTATCACAGAAATACCCAAACCCCAAATATTGCCAGTCATGAGGGACATCTGTGTGTCCCAAGCCCCCAAGGCAAATCAGGGCCACCCAGATGGGGTTGGGCAGCACCTGGTCCAGCTGAGCCCTGAGTGTCTTCAGGGGATGAGATCCCACAGCCTTGTGGTTTAATATTTGACCACCCATATGCTGGGAAATGTTTTTTCCTGATGTCCAGTGAGATTGTATCTACCCACAGAGCTTCCAGTAGCCCACAGGTAGGGGTTTGAATTTACTATTCATTTCTTATTTGTCCAGTTGTCACTCTGGATCCTTCCAGGATGCACAGCATCCTGCAGCAAGAGGTTGTCTTGTTGGGTCCAGTATAAAGAACTTCTCTGTAAGGTGTTTAATTCCACTTGCTCATGATTTCAGTGTGTGCCTGCTTGGTTTTAGGCTGTGAGAAGCAGAGAAGAGCCATTCCCTTTTCTCGTCTCATGACTTCATGTACATCTTTATTGAGTCCCTCTGTCACTCTTCTATCCCTCTATTACCCCTTTTTCCACAACATTCCACACCCTGAATTCCCCCTGTAATTACCCTCTCTCCTTCTTCTAACTATACAGATGGTAAAATAGTACTTGATATTTTATTCTTTGCTCTTTTCCTGATTGCTTCTAAAACGTCTTTTGAATGGCAGTTTTGGCAGCTGATGATGACTGAGCAAAAGCTGGAAGTGAGCTCTCCAAAACAGTTTTTCTTCTGGACAGTAACAGCTATTTTAAGGCCCATTGCCATGTCTGTATCGTTGGGATTGCTTTTCTCCAGTGCATTACTTTGCATTTATTGACATTGAATTTAATCTTCCATTTCCTCAGTGCCACTTGGTGCTGCAGGAGTCCTAATGCAAAGCTATTCAAAGTCGCTTTTAGTTTGGCTAGCCGGCATAATTTTTGTCTCATTAATAAACTGAGCCCTTCTAGATCAGTTATATTATGAACTGGATAGATTTTAGTGCAGATGCATCGTGGACCATGATCCTCTACTTGCTAAAACCCCCAAAATTGGGTATCTTTTCACTGTCTGTGAGCAAGAGGACCTTCCCCTGGGTCCCATGATGAGCTGGGGTTTGGGTTTTTGAGCTGTTTTTCAGGGAAGTCCAACCAGAGAGATCACTTCACCTTTTCTAGGTGTTTCTTGACCCTTCAGCAAACACTGAAGTGGGCTGTGAGGCACAATATCCCTCATCTCAGGTCCCTCTGTGCTGCCTCAGTGGTGTGTTGCTGCTCCAGCTGCTTTCACACAGAGGAAGTTGGACATGGTGGTCTGGCACCTTCCCCTTCCCACTCCTGTCAGTTTGGGAGTGGAGGCAGAAGGTTATGCATTGTATTTAGAATCATTAAGTTTGGAAAAGACCTCTTAAGATCATCGAGTCCCACCATTCCCCTGCACTGCCAAGGCCACCTCTAAACCGTGTCCCCAAGTGCCACATCTACACAGCTTTTAAATCCCTCCAGGGATGGTGACTCCACCACTGCCCTGGGCAGCCCCTTCCAATGCCTGACCACCCTGTCTGTGAAGAAATTTTCCCTCATATCCAGTCTAAACCTCCCCTGGTGCAACTCAAGGCTATTTCCTCTCACCCTGTCCCTTGTTTCCTGGGAGCAGAGCCCGACCCTCCCCCTGGCTCCCCCCTCCTGACAGGGAGTTGTAGAAAGTGAGAAGGTCCCCTCTGAGCCTCCTTTTCTCCAGGCTGAGCCCCCCCAGCTCCATCAGCCCCTCCTGCTGCTCCAGCCCCTTCCCAGCTCCGTTCCCTTCCCTGGACACTCTCCAGCCCCTCAATGCCTTCCTTGTCATGAGGGACCCAAAGTTCCCTCTCACTGTTTTAGAGCAGGTGGGTGAGAGTCACTTGGCCATGGAGGTTCCTTAATATTTTCTTGGTTTGTTCTATATGTTTTCCTGCTGACCATCCCAGTGTGAGAGCTGCTCAGATGCATCTTTTCAAGGGAGATGGTCCAGTTTGGAAACTTCTGAATACTCGCTCCACTGACGTCCAATCTGATCATTCCTGTCTTTCCCACCTGGTTTTAGTTTCTTGACAGCCTCTACCATGCCTGGGGCAGCCCTTGGCACCACCAGCTCTTGCAGGTTTCCTGCTCCTGGTGCATTTGAGAAGCAACTGCTACTGGGCTTTTCCCCTACTTGTAAGTTGTTCTTCGCATAAACAAATCAACCAAACAAACCGCTTTTTACTCTGAGGTTTCAAACCTCAAGGCTTCAGCTGTATCCATCTGAATTTACCCGGGAATAATACATGAGAATATTGACTGTTTGAAGAAAACTCAGCCCCTTAAACCCCAGTGGATGCCGAGGCCTGTGTTCTGCCACTGACACCTGCTGTGGGGTCGTGCTCCCTGCTAATGGCATTTGTCCTGAAGCAAATCCCAGGGCGCAGCCGGGGTGGAGATGCCGAGCCTCCCTGGCAGGGAGGTCCTGGGGGGAGCCGTAAATCTCAGTGCTGAACTCCTGACCCTTTTCTGACAGGATCAACCGAGGGGCCATCCAAGCATTTCAGCAGACAAATAAATAATGCTAAGTAGATCACTTCGGGCCAGAGGTTGTGTAAAGACCTTAATGGGGAAACTGCAGTTAAAGAGATTAAGCCAACCTCAGCCATGTATTCCCTGAAGAGGCGTGATGCTAAATTACTCCTGGAGGGAATCGCGGCGGCCGCTCAGCCGGCAGTGCTGCCGGGGGCAGGGCTGGAGGGAGCAGTTCCCATCCCAGGGATTAGGCAGAGATTGCACTGGGAAAGAGGATCCTGGCCAGAGCCAGGACCCCTGGGTTTGGAGTTGGGAGCCTGGTGTGCAGGAACAGGATGCAGGGCTGGAGGTACCGTGGCCAAACTGCACTTTAGGGCGGAATGTGGTCCTGCCACTCAAATAACGCTGATAAAAATGAATTGTGGACAAAGCTACTTCTGTAACACTTTCTAAAGAAGAGTTACATTTCCCAATGCTGGGCAGGGTGCCATCAGAGGCAGCTGAATGAAGCCTAGCAACCCATGGGCTGCAATTATTTTCTTCTTATTATTATTATTATTTTTTTGAAAATGGAGAGTATTAAATATGGCATTGGCTGTGTTATACAAGTTTTCTTGTATCCTAACTCTCTTAACACTAAAAACCTGAAGGCATTTCTTGCATGGCATTATTGTGGGTCCCTCTGTGCCTTGTTGGTAGTGGTGGTTGAGATGTAGCTCACTGGACATGAAAACCAGCTACATTCCAAGTGTCTCTGGTGAAAGGTGGTATTCCCTGTGCACCCAGTTTGAAAATGAGGTTGTCATGAGAAGCAACCTGCTGCTCATCTCCCATGTCTGGTCCAAGATGGTTTTGTCTCTTTTGGAGGGAAATTTCTGCTCCAGAATCCACCTGAGTCTCCTCCCAGGCATCTCCTGAAGTGTTTTCCCATCTCCTCTTAGGAGCTGAGATTCCCAGGTAGGAGCACCAGACTCCTCCAAGGAAGGCACCCAAGATGGTTTTTCTCTTTTCATGAAACCTTCTGTGTTCTGGCACAAGGATATAAAAGAGATAAAACTGGGAGGCAAGTGTTTATTGCTCTGAGCAGTAGGAATCATTGGAAGCATCCAATTTGTTCTAACTGGTCACTCAGTATCTCCTTGAAGATGATGACTTTTAGTTACTGCTGGATTTGTATTAACAGGCCACTTTTTCTAGCTCCAGATTCTCAGTGGACTTGCAGTTAAGGTGCTCTGCTCTAGTATTGCCAACAGTGAATGTCAAAATTTAGGTAAGACCCCCTCAAAAAAACAAAACAAACCAAACAGACAAACAAACAAAAAACCAAAACAAACAAAACAAAAAACCAAAACAAAAAACCAAACCAAAACAAAAAAAACTCCACCACACATAAATTAAAATTATATTACATAAAAAGTTTGGAAGGTTTCTGAGATTTTACAGGTATAGAAGCCATTCTGGCATGAGTCCTGCCAACATATTTCTTGCAGAGTTGAGGTTTTCTTCTCAGCTCGTGGCTCTCAGGAAATAAGAGGGTGTGATGAGATTCATAATAAATTGTACAAGCTGGCAGTGCCATCCATGAAAAAGTAACACCTTCCTGGGATCTTGGCAGGAGGTTGTGTTTCTTTCCACTGGGTCCTTCCCAGTTAGCAAACATTTGTTCTCCATGTTTGCTCAGAGCCAGAGATCCCACAGCTGCTTTGGGGTCTGTCCCAACTTGCTGCCTGCATTTATTTTTCTTACTCATTTTCATCTTGCTAACATGGGATCTATGTGACCTCTCGGCACATTTACAGGTTTGAAAATAATGTTGTAGTGCAAAAATAACAAACCAGAGAGAGTTTGGCTCCTCTGGAAAAGATATAGTAAAAGAATTATATTTTTAAGTAAATTCTCCGTGAAAAACTACATTTCAGGGGGTGTTTTCTGCCCTTTTATCTTTTGCTTGGACCCAAAATACACAGTAGCATGTCCCACGGAGAGGTGCAGTTGTGGAGGCACAGCTTGGTATCCATTAACCCTGATGTCCTTTGGACTCTCCCTCTAAATGGGGTTGGCAGCATCCATGTGCTTGTCCATTGGTGCCAGGAAAAGTCACCTCCTGTGGCACGAGATGGGGTCTTGCCTGTTCTTTGGCTTGGAGTTTGTCACCTGCAGAGAAGGGCATTTGATGGTGTTCATTTGACTTCATTGCCAGAATTCATGTGAATTTGGGCACTTTGCTCTGAGGGTCCCTTTCCCTTTCCCTTTCCCTTTCCCTTTCCCTTTCCCTTTCCCTTTCCCTTTCCCTTTCCCTTTCCCTTTCCCTTTCCCTTTCCCTTCCTTTTCCCCTTCCCCTTTTCCTCTTTCCCCTTCCCCATTCCCCATTTCCCCTTCCTTTCTGCCTTTCCCCTTCCCTTTTCTCTTCCCCTTCCCCTCCCCTTTTCCCCTTTCCCCTTTCCCTTCCCTTTTTCCTTCCCTCCTCAAATTCGTGCTCATTTCATGCAGGAGAGGGTGAGAATCAGCCACAGCCACTGATTTGTTTAATGGGCTGCCTCTATGAGCCAAAGAATAATAAAATTAAGTCATTACATCAGAGCAAAAGGGTGATTAAGACAACTGCACAAGAGTATTTCCCTTTCAAATTAGGGCTTGAAAGTGATACCTGCCACCTCACATGTGCACACTGTTCAGTGCAGGTTGGATCAGTTTTGGGGGTACGGAGGGTGAAGAATGTCTGCACCAAGTCTGAAGCCAAAGGAGAAAGAGAGGAAGTGTTCATAACCAAAGGGAAATATTAAAATGTCTGTTTCTACCGTAAATCTACCTGGAATGATGGGGTTGATTGTTTTGAAGTGCATTCTGTAGCAAAACAATAATGAGAAGAGGGAGAGCACATTACTTATCTGCTCTACCTGGCTGGTGTATAACAGGCAAACATCTAATTGAAAAAAACATCCTGATGGGAGAATTTCTAATAAATTTGTTTTCACCCCCATAGCCTGGAGGAGAGGGGAAAAAAATCCAATCAGCAGTGGGGAAGTTCCAAAGTTTCCATTGCATTTCGAGTCTTGATTTTCAGGCTCGTTGCTCAGCCTGGCAATCAGAGGAACAGTAATTCTGAAGGCAGGATTCATTACAATTGTTATGAAGGCATCAAAGGCAGAAGGAAGCATGGAGTGGAGGTAGGGGAATAGTAGAAAGCCATAAAAAAAAATACCTTCTGACAAACAGAAGGATACGGAGAAAGAGGGTGCTTGTCCTGCCCTGGACCTCCCCTGTGAAGGATATTTTTTGCTTGCCAAATCTAACTCTCCGGGTGACTTATGTTTTCTGGAGAAATAGGTTGTAGCCGGGTGGGAGTCGGTCTCTTCTCCCAAGAAACAAGTGACAGGAAGAGAGAAAACTGATCCAAGTTGTGCCAGGGGAGGTTTGGATTGGACATCAGGCAGAGTTTCTCCACGGGAAGGGTGGCCAGGCTGCTCAGAGTCCCCATCCCTGGAGGGATTTAAAAGCTGTGTAAATGTGGCACTTGAGGACATGGTTTAGAGGTGGCCTTGGCAGTGCTGGGTTAATAGTTGGACTTGATGGTCTTTGAGGGCTTTCCCAACCTCAGTAGTTCTGTGATTCTCTCTCCACTGACCTGTGCCACCTCTTCTTCCAATTCAGCCACGTCTGCTGGGGTTGGTCGGGTTGTCAGAGGGTACAGAGCTGGTTGTGGGCTGTAGAGCTGGTTGAGCCAGCTGGAACTGCACTGGCAGGAGCTGGCTGGGCCAGTGATCATTTAACAGGTGGAGGGACATTCAGTTAAAAGTGGGTGGCACCTGGCTGCCTTCTGGGAGAGCTGTGAGCCCATGGTGCTGCTGATAGTCGCTGCATCCCACAGCTCCTGACAGATTTAACAGAATCCAGCATTTGCACAGGGATCCCTTCCCACCCTGCTGCAGCTGCTGCTGGCATTACTTAATGAGTGTCACAATACCTGCTCCAATTTTGCAGCTTTCAGTTGGTTTGCTCTGCTATCCCAAAGGATAGTTTGGCAATTAGAGGGTGTCTGAGGGCGGGCAGAGCAGTGTTACCCCCACTTGGCTTTACTAACTCTGCTGAGTTTAATAGCTAATCCTGTAGCACTGCGAGAAATGGAAGTGTAATTAATTGTCTAGGCTGAAAATCTTCACCTCGTTTTATTTAGATTTCTCTTTTATTGCTCTTAATACAGCCAATTTCTGTTAAGGCATAACTGGTATCCGCTTCAAATCAGAGACTGAGAGGGCATGCAAGAGTGAACAACCTTCAATTCATCATCCTGCTCGTAAGGGCAAGAGGGTTGGTTCTTCCTCTTGTTAAGTACAAGGTGTCACTCACAGCTGGTACCTCCATGCTCGTCTCGGGAGTGTTTTATGGCACAGCCCGTTTTTATTGACATAATTAATTTGTGAACTCAGCCTTGAGGACCGGCCCCAGCCATACCCCGAGCCGGAGACAATCCTGGAGGGCTTTTTTTTCCTTCCTTTGGAATCGGGGCAAGTGAAAAGCTCCCGTTGTAGCTAATTAATGAGACGAGTTGTCGTTCTCCACGGGGGTTTTGTAGCCTAGAAAGTGGATTAGCAGCTGGGAGTTGGGTGTTTCCCAGAGCTTGGGCTGCTCGGCCTCCTGCCCAGCCCTGTGGAGCCACAGTCCTGGCAGAGCAGGCAAGGGAACAGGAGTTGGGGGGGAATGTGTTCTGGCAGCCAGAGTGTGCAAACAGCAGCAAAATCAAGATGGGAAATCAGGCTTTGCATGTAGACCCCCCCCTGTACACTCCAGAGTGGTGTTGCTGGTAGCTGTGGTAGCTTTGCTTCGGTGCTAAGGGGTACATGGAGGTCTGGGAGAGCCTTGAATGGGACCTGCCTGTCTTGGAAATTTCCATTAATGGAAGTTGGCTTTTTACAACTGATTAATGGTCTAGTAGGAATTTTAGCAAGAGCTTTTTTTTTGGGTGATCTTTGCTGTAGGGCACATCTGTGGGTTTGCACACGTTTGGCTTATTTGTTTGAACCTGAGTGATTCATTCCTTATTTCACTGAAAAAAAGGCCATAACTGTGCTGTGTTACCATGTCCCATTGCAGTAACCAGGATGTAAGTGTGCTCATACATGCTCCAGAGTTTTAAAGGAGCAGCTCAGGATTTTCCTCTGGGAATTTTAGCTCTTGCTGTGAAGAGGCAGGAAGGCATTTGGGATGCACATGACTGTGGTGGGCAGATGGCATTTCACTGACTCTTAACTTTCTTTTGCCTCTCTAGTTTGATGGAGAGAACATGTACATGGGGATGAATGACAACGCCCAGGAGTTTCTATCTGCCAATCAGGTAAGTGTTGGTTTGCTGGGGTGGGAGAGTGGTGAGATTTTTAGGGGAGTTAGGCTGTGCCCCAGCACAAATTCTAGGAGCTGTCTGTTAATCTTCTGCCCTGGGCCATCAGGAGTGTCTGTGGGAAAGGTCAGCCTGGCTGCTGCTGAGGAGCAGTGTTGGATGCTCTTGGTACAGGGAGTGGGATGCACTTGTGTGCCAGTGCTGCTGTGAGTCACCAGAGCCTGACTTAGCCACAGCTCTGCCACCAGAGAGGCTGAGAAGCTTTGCCTCACCATCCTTCACTCCAAATGAAGATGCAGTTGGTGTTTCTGGACACAGTGAAGCTTCCAAGTATTGTGTGTAGCTCAGGTGTCTCCTTCCCTCGTGTGGAGTATTTCCTGTAGCTAAATAGATTAACAGTTAGGGGAGAAAAAGGAATCAAAGGTTTCCTGTTTTGGAGCTATAAACCCACATGTGGAGGACCAGAATAGAAGGTGTCTTGCAGGTGCCTGAGCCTTCTCTGGTCTTGGATGCATATGGAACAGACATGTCCATTCACTGAAACCCTAAACACGTATGTGGGTTGGAACATGGTGATCTTTAAGGTCCCTTCCAACCCAAACCATTCTGTGATTCTATAAAGTTAAGCCCATGCTTATGTCCTGCTGAGAGGGAAGGACTTCAGCACGTGCCTACCTGTCCCCCTGACCAGGAGGTGAGAGCTGGTCCCATGTGCATCCCCTGTGTGGTGACCTGGCATGGGTAGAGCGTGCTGGGTACTCAGTGCACGTTCAGGGTGCTGGAAGCATCTCATCACATCCAGCCCTGTGAGGGAAGGTGAAAGGTCATTGCTAATACATTTCACCATCCCCTTTTTGGGTTGTGTTGGGCCATTTTTTTGTGGGGGCCTGTTGACCACAGTCACACCACTCTGTGTCCCTGAGGTCTGCTGTGGCAGTGCTGTGGGTTACCAGGCGAGTCATCCATGGTGAATCGACCTCCAGTAACAATGGGGATTAAACTATGGATATTACACTGGAAACAGGATGAAAACCTGTAGTTCACTTCCTTAGAGCCCAGCAGTGTGGTGTTGGCTCATTTCTTGGGAGAGTTGTTCCTACTCTGGCTGTGGAAGCAGGCACTCGAAGTCCCTGCTGCTGCAGAGTGGGGAGAGGTTGTTCTTGCGTGAGAGGCATTTCCAGGGTGGGGAAGGAACAGCAAACTTTGTGCTGTTGAGTGATTCAGCAGAAACAAATATGTAGTCAATCAACAACGGCGTGTGGTTGATCATTAGAGCCAGGAATTGCCAGAGGTTGAGTAAATACAGAAAGGAACAGGGTGAGCCCAAACTGTCCCAACCAGGGGTCAGCCCTGTCCCCCTCCCCAGGCTGAGCAGATCCTATGAGCAGGTGGTGGATGCTCATGGGGCACTTGTCTTAGACCCTCTGCTTTTAAAAACCCCCAAGGGACAACTATTTGACAGCCTCATCAGGAAGGGTCATCAGTGACCCTGGCCATGATGCCCCTGCAGGATCAGACTGGTCTTGGGCAGAACCATGGCCAGCATGAACCATTTGTGTTTCCTTTTTGGCCCCTGTCACATCCCACTTCCCCCATGGGTGGGCATAGGAGGGGAGTCAGAAGTGATGCTGCAGGTTTGGAATAGTTTGCTGAAGCACAGTTGAGGAGGAGAGTTGGCTTCCAAAGAAAAGCAAAGGTTGTCATGTGGTGGAGGATTCATGTACTGGGTTTGATCCTGGAGAAGGATCAACCAAACCAGCTTAGATCCCTGTAACCTGGGAAATAGGAGTTAATTCTTATTTGTTCTCTATTTACTTTGGAGTAGCAATTAAGGATGAAAAGGGAAGAAGTATCTTTCTCTTAGCTGAGGAGGGGCAGGTACCTCCTGCTACAGGGATAGTTGTGTGCATGGAGGATGTGTTGCTGCTTTTTCCATCAGCAAAAGCCCCATGGGAAGTGAGTTGGAAAATAGATGGGGAAGTTTGTCTTGCCTTGCATCTCCAGTTGTCCTCCCTGTGCTGGTTTTCTTGGGACAGTCAGAGAGGAGATGGGAGTGGGACCAAGGGGTGCAAGGGCAGAGGGTGGCACCTGGGGCTCTGTTGGGATGGGTGCCCCTGTGGGATGCTGCAGTGACCCCCTATAACCTTGTCTAGGGTTCCAGGAGGGTAGTGGGAGGGAAGGTGAGGATCCAGATCCTGCCCTGAGGTGTGTTAATGGTGGTTCACACCCAGCATGAGCTTTGGCCCAGGAGGATGGGGAGCAGCCTTCCTCCTCACCCTCACTAGCTCATCCTCTTCCTTTATTCACCTGCACATCAGGGCCTGTTTACCAGAGAGCACTTTATAGCCCCAGCCATGCCTTCAGTATAATAACACAACTCTGCTCTTTAAATGGGGGCTCCAGGTGGATTTTTATTGTTTGCTAAACCTGTTGTAACCCGAAGGAGTACATTAAACAGCAGGAGTGGGGTTTCACAATCCCTCTTCAAAGGCTGCTAAACCACCAGCCCTGCACAGCACACATGCACATGTGGGATCTGTGGGGACAAAGGCAAATCCTACAGACCCAATACTGGAACCATCACACTGGTGGGTTGGGTTCTTTTCCTCAGTCAAGATCCTGCAGCCCCCTGGCAGCAGCCTTATTTCAGCCCCTCATCTGGTTTTTGATCTTGAGGAGGTTCTGTTTAGCATGGAGGAGAGAAGACTCCAGGGAGTCCTTAGAATCTTAGAAGAGAACTTAGAACCCCTTCCAGTGCTTAAAGGGGCTCCAAGAGAACTGGAGAGGGGCTTGGGACAAGGGCCTGCAGTGACAGGACAAAGAGGGAATGGCTTCCCACTGACAGAGGAGAGGGTTGGATGGGATATTGGGTAGGAATCCTTCCCTGTGAGGGTGGGGAGGCCCTGGCACAGGTTGCCCAGAGAAGCTGGGGCTGCCCCATCCCTGGACATGTCCAAAGCCAGGCTGGGCAGGGCTTGGAGCAACCTGGGCTAGTGGAAGGTGTCCCTGGACAGGGGGTGGAATGGGATGAGCTTTAAGGTCCTTTCCAAAACAAAGCTTTCCAAGTTTCTCCAGTTTCTCATGGCAAGAATGTATTAAAGCTGGGATCAGGGTTCACTTGCCTCTCCTTCATTACCCCCTGCCCTGCAAAGCTACTAACCTGGGGGGAAGAAGAAAAAGCAAAACACCCCAAACCCCTCATAAACCCCAAACAAAGCACCATCCCAAACATGTGAAAGCAGGTGACCTGCTCCTTCCCCTCATCTTCCTCATTGGGATGGCTTTTGTGTTATGGCTGCAGTTCTTGTCATCCCAAAGGGGTTGGTCTCAGCTGAGGATGAAATGCAGAAATAAAGGAGCCAAAAAACATAATGAGAGTGCTGACTGATCCAGGCTTACACCAGAACAACCTGCTTGGGGAAAATAATTCCTCTTGTTCTAGCAAATAGGAGGGACATTTGACCCCAGAAGTGAGTCAAATGTGAAACGTAATTCAACCCCAACAGAGGCCAGAGTATAAATGCAACTTGACATCTGATCAAACCATCGCAGACATTTGACCCCCGAGATGAGTGAGGTATCTCTTGTGTCTCATGGAGTTGGCAGAGCGTCATTCCTCACCCCTGTCGATTTTCTTTCTTTCTTCCCCACTCCTCTCCCCAAAGAAAGACAAGGAACTAAGTAATGCAGAAAAATCCCAAGGAATGGACAGATTCCCAACCATAGGATGTGCTCTGAAAGATGAGTAAAAATGCGATGGTGCTGGTGAAAGAAATAAAAACACGCACAAAGTCAGTAGGAAAAGACATTTATTAAGGCCTTTTGTGATAAGGACAGTAACACTAGGAAAGGGAAAGATTGGGAAATTCCACGTGTCGTTGGACAGGAATGAGGTTGCTTTTATTTGGCATCAAGACTTTTGCACTTGCAGGAAGAGTCCACGGGGGCTTTATAAAAATGGATTAACTGCAGTTGGGAATACCCTGCAAGAAGGTATCATCCTTTCACATTCTGGGTGAATAAATGCAGGAGATGCCTTGCTGGGGAGCTGGGGGTGATGTGATGAGGGTGTGGGAACCACCGGACCCTGGCACAGCTTTGGGGACTGTTGTCCCTTGGCTTGTTGGGAGCAGGGATGTGACTCTACCCAGTCCATGGGGGGATATTTTGGAAAGCTTTTGGGGTGGTGTTTGTCATATTTTTCCTCTCTCCATGAATATCTCTGTCTGCTGGCAGGGCAGCGGGCAGCTTTGAAGGAGGAAAGAGCTGAGTATTTATCAGTGGACAGTTTGGATCCCGTGCTCTGACTAATCCCAGGAGCTTTCAGTGGGCAGCTTATTCCAGCTGAGCAATCTGCCTGTTTCTGTACCAACAAGTTAATTTGTGTGATTCCTCATGGAAAGGCTGTTAGACATCACTGTGGTTTGTTCAGGCCAGGGAGATGCATCGGCATAAACAGCTCTGGGCTTTCAACAGTCCTTATCAGTCCCTTCCAACCCAAACCACTCTGGAATTCTGGGACTGAAAAAGCAGGATTTCACCCAACCCTGGTGAGACACCTGATGCTGATGATGTCAGGTGTCTCACCTGGAGTGTGGAGCAGCAAGAAGGTCTTTAATTTGGGCTGTGGGCCTTAGGGCAAGACTGGGTAACTTGTGACTGGGACTGCTCACACTAAGAATGTAAATCCAAGGGCATAACCATGTTTGTGAGGGGCAGCACGTGTGTGAAATAGAAGGTGGGTTTTCTCTGGCTGTGTGTGAATCAGGGAGCCCCAGTGAGTGCAGGGGTTCTGCTGACACCCCGAGGGAGATGGAGCTGAGAAGGATGATGTTTGTAATGTGCACACACGTACACAGCCATCTGTCTTGATGTGCCCCTCTATAAATGTCAGTGTGGGGTTAGACACGCCTGCCCCTTTCCGCACTCGCGAAATCCGTCTGCGGATGTATCCGTGTGCTTGGATGTGTATAAATCAACATTTATCTACTGTATCTATTGCCCTTTATCTCTTTACCTCCATATATCTCCGAGCTGGGGTCTGTATTAGCCATAATAGATACAGTAAGTCGCTGATCTGGTGGGTCAAATGGTCAGGGCTCTTTGATCAGCCGTCAGGATACATTACCACCGGGGCCTCCGGTGGGGCTGGAATTACAACTTACATTTGACTCATTTCTGGGGTCAAAACGTTCCTCTTATTTGATCGAATGACAGAAATTGCGTAATTTGTATATATCCCTGAGCCATATGTGCTCTGAGTGCCACTCTAATGTGTTTTATAAAGGCACAGCTGTCTTGGTGACTTATTTAAAATGGGATTTTGAAGTAGTGTTCTTGCCATTTAATGTCCTCATTCAGGGTTACACAAGGTTTATCAAATAATAAATAACATTTAGAACATTGGTTTTAGCATAACAATGGGCTTGCTGGTTATAAGGAACTGGACGGTACAATAAAGCTGTGTTTGGTAAATAAGCAATAATGTAGAAAGCAAGTGATAGTGTAATTAGAAATTAATGATGTGAGGGAAGCTATGGATGCCTTCCTCATGTTCTGCTAACACTCCAGACTAGACAGAGCTCATCTTGGCAGCCTCTGCTATAAAATATGCCTTCAAACCTTGTCAGAATGCTGGCAGACGTGCTGTCCTCCCACCAATCTCAACTGAGTCGCAGCAAGATGTCAACAGTTGATAAAATAAACCTGGATCTGGGGCAGATCCACATGAGTGCAGGGGGTCCCCATCCCTGCTGGGGATGACAGTGGTCCTGACATAGCCATGGAGGCTCTGGGCAGTGTAAATGAAAGATGTGGGCCATCCTCCCCTCATTCTTGCTCCTTCCTCTCTGGTAGGGAGCTGTAAAATGGAACTTTGGGTTTCCCTCCACCAGTGGCCTTGGTGGTGATGCTCTGTCGCTGGCAGTGAAGCAACAACATGCAGTTGCTTGGGCTTAACATGTCAGTTGATTCCAGACCTACCAGCTGTGTGAATCTGGAGGAGTTTCCAGCACTTTGTTCATCCCACAGGGTGCAGCACGTTGCTTATGGCCAGCACAACCACTGCCTCGAGCCTGGGATTGCTCCAGAAGAAAGGCTGGAAGAAACCAGGAGACCATACCTGTGGCTGAGCAGTTCCTTACAATGATCCTTCTCTTGAGTCTTAAAGTCTGCACAGAAAATCAGAGCCCAAGGAGAGGTTATTCTTTGTGCAGTTTCCACTCAAGTCCCCTCATGAACTTTGGTGTTTCTAGTGAGTCCAACAGTCTTTGCACATGAAGAAAGTTGTTTCAACTTTCATAGAATCACAGAATGCTTTGGGATGGAAGGAACCCTTAAAGGTCACTGAGTCCAACCCCTCTTATAATGAGCAGGGACATCTTCAACTGGAGAAGGTTGCTCAGTGCCCTCTCCAAACTGACCTTGGATGTTCCCAGGGATGGGACATCCACCACCTCCCTGGGCAACCTGTGCCAGTGTTTCCCCACTCTCTGAGTAAAAAACTGGGGACACATGTTTTGGGGTCTCCACATTCTATTCATTTTGGCTGTTGGGTGGCTTGTTGTGCTGATCACAGGAACAGATGATTGTCAGAGGCTGGTCAGTGTCAGAGAAAATCACTTATCTAAGTGAAGGGTTTAAAAAAGGGGGAACTTGTTCCCCTTTTTAAGGGGGGCATGGAGAGCTCTGCTGCTCCTGAATCTCCACCAGTCTTCTGCTCCTTGGACTTTACTCTCTTGTGTCTGTGCAACGTCTTGGTCTCTTCCAATCTGCAAATAGTCTGTATTTTTGAAGTCTAGAATTGACCACAACAGGGGCAGAGCACACCTTAAAGTAAATAGCTGATGACTCCCCAGTCCCTTTGCAATGATACATTGCAAATACTGCAAGAACATACATATATATATATATATGTATAAAGACCCCTACTGAAGAGAAGTGAGAGGTTTATATAGATTCAGGGTTGAAAGAGGATTACACAGAGTTTGGCAGTGCTGGGACTGCAGGCCCCCATGCTAAGATACAGATTTTGCTCTTTCCCTGCTGTTCTTTGAGTAATACTGTATAATTTCATGTGTTGTGCTAGAGAATAAAAAATAGAGGGAAGACATTGATAGATACTAAATGCCTTTCTCAGCAGACTATTCAGGAAGAATCTCATGTACTATTTTAGAATGAACAATAGACTGTTACATGTCATTTATTATAATCAGCAGCTAATGGAAACCCTTCCAGGCGGGGTTTGGGAGTTGAGCACAACCACAGCTGATGATCCAGCCTTGTGAATTTTGCATGAACTCCTGTGTGACAGTGAAATTTTTGAAAGGTACAGTCAGGAAGTGATTCCTGTAGCTTAATCATAGCAAGAGAAGTTTCTGCTGCTGGTGAAAGGCTGGCTGCAGTGCTTAAATAAAATAATAATAATAAAAAATCCCTTGGTGTTACAAGCAAAATGAGCATCAACCCTTGGTCTCAGGGGACTCCTAAGTTATTAGCAATAGGGTGTTTGAAAAACAGCCACCAAGCATCACAGAGTGAAAAGCTAATGTCACTGAGCAGTTCCTAGACCAAAATGGATGGTCTCTGCTTCTGTTGCATTTACTCTGGGCGAAAAAAAAAAAAGAAATAGCATCTTAAACAGCTGAGGATGCCTGTCAGGTACCCCAGAGTATCTTGTAGGGACAGAAAGCATTGAAGCTGCCGTGGTGGTTGAATTTCATACGTAGGCATTTCATCAGTGAAATGAGGTTCCTGAATAGATTTGGGTTTAGAGGCAAAGGCAGGGGAGAGAAGTTGATCCTCAGGTGACTTGGAGCTCCCACACCACGCACTCCGTGACTGACAGCCTGAGGGCTGGGCTCAGCACCCACCACTCTCCAAGGTCTTTCCAGGTGACCACAGCCAGCTCAGCCCTTGGATCAGTCTTAGCAGTAACCTTTCCTTCCCCTTCCTGAGGCTTTCCGAGGTTTTCTGGGATCTGAATCAGCTCAGAGATTGTTTTTGAGCCAGTGGTGAAGAGTGTGTGTATTAAGCAGCACACCTGGTTGTAGGCCTTGGTCTGTGAGGTGTGGGATCAAAAGGTGCCTGAGGCCCTTCAGCCAGAGCTCTGATTTCTTTTGGGGTGAAGTCTGTAAGCAGTGGAACATTTACAAATTGATAATAAAAATCCAGTCACTGCAGAAGAGTGGTGCAGGGCTGGAGGCAGCACAGCTGGAGCCCTGGGGGCTGGGGACATGGTGATACACATACAGAAAATATTGGTATCGAGCTGAGTTATGATGAAGGGTTGGGTATGGGTGCTTTCTGGTGCCAAAATGCCATGATGGCCACGCCACCAGTGGGGCTGAAGGAAAAGAGGACCCTGGATTCCAGAAATTCCTGTATGAAGAAGATGGAGTAACTGGGACTTCTTCAGAGCACCCTGGGGCACAGCTGAGGTCCAATTAGACTGAACAACTCTGAAGGGGGATCTGCTGGTGGGGAGGGCGACTCCTGTGGCGTGAGGACACGTGGACTGGCTGTCCAGCAGTGCTGCTGAGCTTGTAAAGCCAACAGCTCATAAACCAGCAGCAAGTTATTAGAGGAAGGCAGTGTGCAGTGTCCCTCAGCCAAGAAAGTGTCACTTTATCAAAGACTTCCCACCGTGCTCAACGCTGCTGTAAAGGGCCTGCTCATGGTGTACACAAGAGCTGCTGCCCTTGGTGGTCAGCACAGCCCAGGGCAAGGTGGAGACCTGCACGTGGGGGAACCTGGGGCAGCTCTGGAGGGAGCAGGTCAGGTTAATGTGGTGTCAGGTTAATATGGTGCCTATATGTGCTAATAAGCCCCTGCCAGTGTCCCTTTGGTCAGCTGCTGCTGCTCCTGGTGGGGTGCTGGGCTGTCCTTGAGTGGTGACTGCCACTTCAGCCAAAGGCAATCCTGGAGCTTTTATCCACAAGCTGTTTCTGCCTCCAGATCCTCATGTTGTGCTAATTCCTCACTGCATGTGCCCTGAATTACCTGCTGTGACACAGTGTGACTGGGAGCCAGGTCTGGGCATGCTGGATTGATGGTGAGCTCTGAGAGTTCAGTGCCAGCTGTGATGAGCAAGGATTTTTACTGTGTCTGGCTGGGGGGTTTGGGTTTGGCTCCTGTAATGAACCTCTGGGGAAAACTGTGTTTATTTGTGGAAATGTAGCACCGTGGGCCACAGGAATGTGGAAAAAAATACCCAGCCTGTTGCTCTTGGAGTTTCCTTTCCCAACTGATTGATTACTTCTTCCCTTCTCATCGGAGACCCAGCCCGAGCCAGTGTTTGGGTCTGCTGTCACAACACAGTGATTAACTGAGGAGCCACTTACTTCCAGCAGGAAAGCATTATTTTCCACTTCAGCTCGGTATGAAGGCCTGTGCAGAAAGGAAAGCCCCTCTGTTGCCTTGGCTGACAAGAGAACGAGCCCTTCTCTCTCTGTGTCGGCTCTGGGGCTGCCCTGGGCACGTGGAGGGCTGGGCTCCATTCCAGCCCCACGAGAGCCTGATCAATCTGAGCTTCTGAATCATCCACAGCATGGCCAGCAGGACTAGGGCAGTGATTGTCTCTCTGTGCCTGGCGCTGGTGAGGCACCTCAAGTCCTGTGTCCGGTTCTGGGCACCTCATGACCCCACAAAGACATTGAGGGGCTGGAGCATGTGCAGGGAAGGGAACGGAGCTGGGGAAGGGGCTGGAGCAGCAGGAGCAGCTGAGGGAGCTGGGGGGGCTCAGCCTGGAGGAAAGGAGGCTCAGGGGGGACTTTCTTGCTTTTTCCAACCCCCTGACAGGAGGGAGGAGCCGGGGGGAAGTCGGGTGCTGCTCCCAAGGGAACAAGGGACAGGACCAGAGGAAATGGCCTCAAGCTGTGCAAGGAAAAGCTCAGGTTGGACATCAGGAGGAATTTCTTCATGGAAGGGGTTGTCAGGGATTGGAAGGGGCTGCCCAGGGAGGTGGTGGAGTTCCCATCCCTGGAGGTGCCCAAGGAACGACTGGACATGGCACTCAGTGCTCTGGGCTGGGGGACAAGGAGGAGATCGGGTACAGGGTGGACTCGATTGTCTTGGAGGTCTTTTCCAACCTGAATGATTCTGTGACCCTGTGATCTCAGGGCTCTGCAGGTCCTGGAGGATGATGGAGCCCTGCACTCAAGAGTCAGGCATTCACTCCAACCCCTCCTCACTCCTGAGGCTGGGCAGAGCAGGGGACCCCAACTGGTTGGGAACAGCGTGCTACCAGTCCTTTGTGCTTCTGCTCCCTCAGGGAAGGTGTAGATCTTTCCCCCTCAGGTGACACACCAGGCCAGGCCAGTCAGAGCTACGATGGGAACTGAAAATCAGAGGCAGTTAGGGATTCTCTAGTCTTTCACAAGGCTGTGTGCTCTGGCTCTGGATCCAGCTGAAGGATGGTCATCACAGCAGCCTCAGCTCCTGCTGGCGTGACCCAGAGTTCCTCCTTTGGTCCGTGTTCCATCTCCTGTATCACAGTTCTGCTGAGGACCCTGCTGGGTCTCACCCATCAGTGACACTCTGCTTCCACGATCAGCAGCCTCTGAGCAAGCCTGAATTAGATTTATCTCAAATCCAGCAAATCCATCAGCAGCTATCAAAAGTGCCGGATGTGATGCTGTATAGCTCAGGTCTATACATCTGTGTACACTGTAAAGGGCAAAATATGACTTGGCTTTTATTACTTTAATTAAAACATGAGTGAAGAGTATGAGATTCATATTAAATTGCATTTTCCTGGCTGCTGTGTGAAGGAGCCAACTGATCTGATTACCATGAAGATTACAAACTATCAAAGTGAAAAAGAGCTTTTTGCAAGTATTTCATATTAAACCTTCAAACATAACACTTTAAGAATAATTATAGTTGTATTACTGGAAAATGATTCATGAATTCTGAATAAATATAAGACCCTTAAAGGGAAATGTTCCAAGACCATAGTTTTCATTCCAATCTGATGAAATTTTAGTATCATTTTGCAGCTGTAGAATAAAATGAAAAAAAAAAAATATGTACATATACTGTATTGAGTATATGTCAGACTAAACTAATGAGATTTTTTTCATCAACTCCAAGCACGCACACAGACAAATGGAATAGCCATCCTCATTTTCTGTAATAGAAAGCATAGAAAGAGAAGGCAGAAAGGATCTTACTGCTCACAAGTCTTTATTCTACCCTTGATTGTTAAATAATATATTTTAAGTTCTCATATCTTGCCTGCAGAATGTTTGAACTGACACTAATGGGTATATAGGAGAGAAGAGTGAGCTTAAAGAAAAAAAAAAGTGAGGAAGGGCTAGGATTGGGAATTTTATTAGTATTCCCAGTGGGCTGTAATAAAGATACTTTTCACACAATACAGTGAATGTTTACAGCAGACAATTTAGTTTCCTTCCAACAATTATGAGAGAAATTGAATCTCAGGAAATGTTAGTTTTTGCTAAAATTAGACATAACAATAAAGATACCCCTGGAAGTTTATTAAGGGAGGGGGAAAAAAAAAGAAAAGCCATCAGTCTCTGGAAGACAATTTAGCAATTTTATTTTAAGAATTCCAGATGACTTCTAAACAAAACCACACACCTACGTGGCACTGAGAGCTCAGGCTCCCCATGGGGCCTGTTTTTCTCCTGAGGAGCCTTTTTTTTCCCAGGCTTCAGGAATTCCTAGTGTATTTTGGCAGCAAATACCCGAAAGGTGCTTGTTTCCAGGCTGGAGAGGGATGCCCATCACTTCTGCAGGTAAATGGGCAGATCACGTTCTTCTTCATGCAGGTCGGGGTTCTGCAAGCCTGGGAACCCACACAGGGATCCAGAGCAAGTTATTGGGCACTTGAAGTGCAAGTTCAGGAATTAATTTCTCGTGCTCACACAGAGATGCTGGCGATCAAAAAAAAAAAAAAGCTGCTCTGTAAAGCACAGAAAACTCTGGAGCTCTCTGAGCAGCTCATGTGATGGTGTTTAATTTTTGAAGCGCTGCAATTGGAACACGCAGCGTAGTTCTGCTTGCCCTGGTTTCCAGATTTCTGCATCAAGGGATGCTGCAACATCCCTGGTAGAGACAGCTATTTTCTCCTGCTTGTGTGATTTTCCTTTTGCCCCTGCAATCCTTGGTTTCTGACTTCTGCCTCACTCTGTTCCAGTCTGGAAAGAGATTCCTGTTATTTGATATCAAGAATAGGGAAGGGATGGTACAAGGGGTGATGAAAGCTGATACAGCTTAGTTTGAGGCCAAGCCTCTCTAGTGATCTTCCTTGAAAGGCTCTGTCCTGTTTTGATTGTATTTGGGGCAACACTGGGCTGATACTTTTTGGCAACACCAAGTGGGACTCTGGAGGTGCCCAGTTTGGTACCAGTATTAGCAATAGAAGCACTTGGCTCTGGATTGTCACAGGTTTATGGAATTATCTAGGCTGCCTGTGGGGTGGGATTTGAAAGCTGGCAGATGCAGCCCTTGAGTACACTGGAAAAATGTGAATTTTGGCTCTGTTAACTGTGGCCCCTGTTGTGCTCAGAGCCTCCCCTGCCTCTCCATCAGCATCTCTTCCCCTCATTTGAGCTCTTCCACTTGTATCTTTTTCCCTTGGAATCTTTCAGGTTCTACCTGGTGTATTGTAAACTGGTAAAAATAATACAGAATCCTCTCCAGCTTCTTAGTGAATAAAATGCTTCAGTTGGTTTGGCTTCCATCTAGTTGGGGTTGGTTTTTTCTCTGCTTCCTTCATGCCTTGCATGTTAGATTTGGTCTTGTGGTCATGTGATGAAGGTTGTGCTGGTGTTGATATGAGCCCTCTTGCACCTTCATCTCCTCTGCAAAGCTATTCCCTGTGTCCACAAACGCTGTCCATGACCTCTAGAGCTGTCAGTGCCTACAATGGTCCTTTCTCACCACCAGCCTTGGTTCCTGCTACAGGCTCCTGGCTGTGAGCAGCAGACTGATGTCCTGGCTGTTTTTCTAGATGGAAATTTGTCATGACTTTAGGAAAGCACTGCTATTTTGATTGTTAATGTAATGGTTTTCCTTTTTGCCTTGCTCCTGAAAGGACAGTTCCTACTCTCACTGCTCATTTTGTCCACATTGCTTAATGCTTTAGAAGGAATTTGATGAGTATCTGTGATCTGGGACATAGATAATCCCCCCACATCAATGTGTGTGTTCCTGCCTTTTTGAGATACCATACATAAGCCTGGCTTTAATAAAGAAAAAAAAAAAAACTTGTTAAAATTGTTCAAGATAAAATCTGTTTGTTTCCCAAAATTCCTATATTGGAGGCTTAAGGCTGAGATTTTCACACCTACTCTGGAGCTTTGGATACTTGGCTCTGCACCATGTTCCAGTTCTCACAATTTTGTCACAAGTCTCTTAGTGCTTCCTGCTTTCCCTAACAGCCCAGCACCTTTGTGCTCCTGTGACACGACAACTCCTGCTTGGGATAAGTGAGGAAAAGAGTAAAAATTTTGGAGTTGTGGTTGTGGAGGAAGAGTCATAATTGTGGCGCTCAGGAACTCAGCAAATGCAAAGGAGGTAGAGGGAGATCCTGGGTGGTTATCACAGAATCATGGGATGGTTTGGGTTGGAAGGGACCTTAAAGACCATCTTGTTCCACGCCCTGCCATGGACAGGGACACCTTCCACTAGACCAGGTTACTCCAAGTCCCATCAAAGCTGGCCTTGGACACTTCCAGGGATGGGGCAGCCACAGCTTCTCTTACCTCGACCATCTCACGGACTGGCAGGACTGCATTTAGTGGGAATGGTGGTATTCAGTCAAAGGTTGGACTTGGTGATCTTGGAGGTCTTTTCCAACCTTAGTGATCCCATAATTCTAAGATTCTCTGACTGGCACATTGATGAGCTCCACATATTTAGGGCTGTAAGGAGTAAGACATCCCAATCCCATGAGGGAGTCTTACCTCCCTTGGCCAACCAAACCCGATCAGTGAGACTGGAACCGGGTAGATGTTTTTCCATCTCATCTCGGGGTTTGGTTTGGCAGAGCTGCTTTGGCACTTCTCCCCTGTGCCAGAGCCAGATTCTGGGGCTGAGGGTCTTCGGGATAACGTGGAAAACTGATTTATTGCACTGGTGATTTCAGTTAATTTCCTTTTCCCATTTCGGCAACTTCCTGGCAGTCTGAAATGTTTTGCGGTGGATGGATGGGTAAAGAATTTCAAGCTGCTCTTAGGGATAAAGAGGAGGGAGGGGAGGGAAGAAGGTGGCATTTTACAAAGCATTGATATGTTCTTAATTTTAATAAAAGAAATATAAAAAAAGAGGTAAACAGCACCTCAGCTGCTGAGGCGACAGGCGCTTAAGCAGCACTGAATAAATACATAAAAATATATTTGCTGAAGGCATTTGTTTTTGGAAGTTTAAACATTAAACATGCCTGCTTCGTCTGATACCATAATAAAGCAGGGATGTTCAAAGAGCCATTAGTGGTGCTCTGACTACAGCTTTACATCTTCACTCATGTACCAAGGAAGCTGCGTTACATCAGCAATGCCTCAGTGAGTTTTGCCCCCAGAAGGGAGAGTAAGTGAATTCTGGGAGGGATTTCAATGTGGGCTAGGGGTTTTTTTTTGGTGCATTTCCCCTTTCCTATTGATGGACGTGGATGTTTTGGTATTGTTCCCTTGTAAAGTGCTGGGGCAGGTCCAGGGGAGGCAGCAGCTCTGCCTTTGTCCCTCTATCCCCAGGCGCAATAAGTGCTGGCTCAGGGCCTGGTGAGACAAATAAACAGGTTTGTGTATTTAGGTTTTTAAATTACAGGATAAGGAGGAACACAGATACTCAATCCATTAAGAAATAACTAGGTGGGTGATTCACTACCATTTGTGTAAATGGCACTAACTCTGGTCTGCCTGCACAATTTATTAATACTTCACGGGAGGAAAAAAAAATTATTTTAATCTCATAATGGATGATGAGCTGTGAAATTGCTTCTGCAGCAGCTGGGCACCCTGGGGGAGGTGCTGGATTGCACCACATTATGCAAGCCATCCCCTCCTCTCTGCCTTCCTCGTGCTAATCACACACGTCAAACCTGGGCAAAGGGGAGGGAGGGGCTCTGCTTCTGCTGGGGTTTATTATTTTTTTAGGTTTTAGCACACAGAGGTTTCTTCTCAGTTTGCTTTTGAGGTCCCAGATCCGACTTGGGAAGCGTGAGGGCTCAAAGATGAGTACATTTTTTTTGAGCAATGCTTTGGGCTTTCCTCGCAACCTGAAATAACGAGAAATTCAGCAAATGTACCAGGTCTGACCCAGGTTGTGATGATTTACCCTGGCTCATCCCCTTGCTTTGCAGGGGAGGGTACCAAGCTGGTCCTGCTCTTTGCTTTTGTAGCTTTGGGCTGGGACCACAAACAGGACCAACACTCTGAGTGCTGTGGAGTTTCCTTGGGGCAATGTAAGGACAACCTGGGGTTAAGCACTTTGGTTCTGTGTGGGAAGATGGTGCACCTGGGCAGTGATGGGAGCAGACCAGGGGTAGTGTAAGGCCATTTAGGAAAAAAAATGAAGATTTTTTTCCCCCTTAGCAAGCACGTGATGGAGTGTTCTCAGGTGGACACGTGCATCTCATGCCTTGTGCACGCCAGTCCTCCTGGCCGCAGGTGTGCAAGGACTGCACAGAGCTTCAGTTCCAAATTTGTGTTTGCTGAGAAGAGCAAAACCTAAAAAAAAAAAACAAACAAAAACCAAAACCACCAAACAAACAAAAACAAAACCACCAAAACAAACACCCCCCACCCCCCCCCCAATAAACAAACCAACCAATCAACCAAACAAAAGGAAACAGGGAAATTACCATGAGCAGGACATGTCCTTTGAGATGAAACTGTGAAAAACTTGATGCAAACAAAGCATCCAGGCACAGTGTGGCTCAAAGGGTTTTTTTTTTTAATCCCTTAACCCCACACCTTCAGTTTGGAGCATAAGGGAAATGATCCAAGACAAAATCTGAAAGGGGACAAGCGTGGTACAGAGTGTAGTTTCCTTCCTGCTCTGGGTCCTTCTGGCTTGACTGAGGGCGGGTTGAATTAATTTCTTAGAGTGCTTTTCACTAATTCTTCCTTGCCTGAGCTCCATTACTGTTTTCAGGCCGTCTTATCTGCTGACCTGCTTACAGTGCATTATACATCATTGTGTAACATACCCCGGGCTCAACACACACCACCAAATCCATCCAGCCCAACAATGGATTGCTGTGAGTGCACTGAGCTTATTATGCAAGTTCAGCGTGCCATGAGACAAAAAAAGGCAATTATGTAAAACCTGTACTCAAATAATTCCCCGAAATGCGTGATGTTCTTGAGTAGAATATGATATTCCTTGTATTCACTTCCAGGCAAGATATGAGGAAAGAAAAGAATTTATATGTGTCTGGCCTAGTCAGTCTAATTTTAGATCCCATTGGCTCCTGCCTCACTCTATGTGCGGTCCCTTTAATACATTTTAAAACCAGGCAAAAATCATTATAAACAATTTTAAGGAGGCTGATTGTGAGGTAGATGACAGAGGCTGCACTTTGCCACCGTGCAGCAGAGCTTGCACATCTCCTGGCTTTCCCTGGAGCGCTGCCACGTTCACTTTGAGAGACTGGGGAAGAACACAGCCACAAAAAACACACACACAGGGAAATGAAACAGTCCTCTTGTCAGTGTGGGTAGGTAACTTAAAGGTAGATGAAATTAGATATTACTACAGGTAATCCAGGAGCAACTGTGCATCAGGCGTGCTTCACAGCCCTGGCCCTGCATATGGAGATACAACACAGGGATTTCAGGAGCTCTGGTTGTTGCTGATATTTGTGTAAACCAATACTGAAAGCTTCTAAAACACTGTCAGCAGACTTTGAGCCTTGCTATCCCGGCTGGATGAGGCTTGGACCAACCTGGTCTAGTGGAAGGTGTCCCTGGCCATGTCAGGGGGTTGGAACAAGATGATCTTTACAGTCCCTTCTGACTCAAACCATTCTGGGATTCTGTGATCTGCTTATTTGGGAGTGGAAGGTCTTTGTTAGAGGGACATGGTATTGTCATACAGAGTTGAGCCTCCTGAGCTGGAGATTGTGGGGGGTTCAGATGTAGCAGTTCCATGTGTGCCATGATGTGAATATCCCAGCGTGGATCAGGGCAGAGGAAGGTGTTGCCTGGGCATGCTCTGCCTGGTGAAAATGTCATTTTAGAGAAGTAACAACAGCAGATCTACTTTTGGGTGTGTTTTGTACCTGGTGAACTGCCTGCTGCTAAACATTGATGTCAAAAGCTTAATAGTGGTGCAAGGAAGGGAAAGGGCCATGAAACCACACGAGGCGGGTGAAAGGATGGGGTGAATTGTTCTGTTGTCTGGGATTTTTCTCTCTCCCCCAAGATGCTGGCAAGCTTTGGCCAATTTTTAGGTCACCATGTTGACAACCTGCTGGTCTGGTTGGTTAAGTGGGTCTTCAGTTCTTGGGAGGACAGTATGCTGTCATGGGTTTCCATTCCTCCTGCAAGTGGTTTAGAGAGCTTTTCTCTCCAGGATGTACCTGGTGGCATGAGAAGGTGGATCTGGAGGGATAATTGGTCCAGCAGGTTCACCTGGAGCTCCCTCTAGGACATGCTGGGGGTCTGAGAGGGTCCTACCCTGCCCTCTCCTATGAGGAGAGGACTGCCTTGCCACGAAAGAAGGAAAGGCTTTTCACATTTTTCTTCCTCTTTATTCCTGGGGGTGTCCACTTCCAAAACTCATTTTTTTGCCTGTGCCACGGGGGAGTTAGAGGTCTGTCTGCCTCTCTTCCCTCAGAAGGATAAATGCAGCATTACTAATCCTTTGTATACCATTGCCTGCTGCACTGCTGCTCCATGCATGTCTGTCTGCCTTTATGGAAACCGTAACCTTTTCCTGAACCAGAGATTTTCCTGAGCAAGAGCCCTTTGGGATCTGAGTGGGCTTTCCTGGATACGTTTTTAATAAACACAATAATTTGACTGCAAACTCATTACCTACCCCCCCGTTTGTTCTATGGGATAGTCATTTCCATGCCTGCAAAACCCACTAACTCACAGGGCAATCAAAGCAGGAATGACAACCAGGATAAAATTGGTATGTGTTGTGATAAACCAGTCCATCTTCAGCATCGTGCACTGTAGCTTTATATATTGCCTATAAATAATGGCCTCAAAAAGATATTAAATCTTTAGAAAAAATCAAGCCTAATTGTAACTATATTTTTGTTTTCCATTTTGGTTTATGTACAGTATATGACTTCTGCAGAGACATTTTTATTCCAGGAAAATGACAGGCCAACAAGAAGCCATAATTGCACTGATTTTTAGAAGTGCCTGCATTACTACAGATCTGATGTACTGCAAGACATGAATCAGAAAAATTCTATTAAAAAATCTCTTGAATGGCTGACACAGGAGTATTATCCACGATGATTAATTTGACTTGGTCATTATGAACACAGACAAGTCTGACAAAATTGCATTTCATTCCCCACTGAATTCATAAAATCACTATACACATAATAAGAAGTTATAGTTCTCTGCTATCCACTATTCTTGACAGGATTCCAGTTCTGGATAAGATACTGATTAAAAAAAAAATAGAAAGTAGAGGGAGTTGGGAGCTTTTTTGAAAGCCTACAATAGGGCTGATTTCTTTTGCTGTAAATTGTTCATAGGACTCCATTATTTTTAGCTTTTTTTTTTTTTTTTTGTGAAGTGGTGATGCAGGTCAGTGGCAGCTTGGACAATACCAAACCTCACTGTGAGCTTTTAGTGACACGGGAGGGGATGCAGCAGAATTTCTCATCCTGAGTGCCAAGAAGCCCTGTGGGGCTGTGTCTGAGGACATGGAGCAGGACCATCACTGCTGCTGCCTCTGCTCAGCCACAGCCACAACCAAATCCTTGGCCAGGTTGAATCTCAGGGCTTTTCCCATCACTCACATGATTAGTAATGACTGGTGCCTTGTTCTTCGTTTCCCACCCACATAACGGAGGTACCAACGGACAGAGAGTCCCAGGAATGTTGTTTCTGGCTTTGGTAGGGTGTAAAATAACCCCCCAAAACGCAGAGTAGTGTGCATGCCTCCCAGAACTTTGTATTTCTGAGTGAGCTGAGATTTTCTGTTCCCTCTGAGTATTGCTGGCTGGTTTCCTTCACAGCCCCATCCTGCTGAGCACCACAGCACCACATCACAGCCGTCCCTTTGCCCCTGTGGCAACTGCCCAAGGGGATCAAAGATTATTAGGGCAAGCAAGAATGTTTAGGACCCTGATACCTCCCTTCTGGGCACACGTGGTTTTATGAAACACACAGTGTTTTATAAAACTTGTAGAAAAGAGATTTTTTTTTTTTTTTGAGCTGTCAGATTTGGTCAAAACCATCCAGCAGGCTCGGCTTTGGGAAGAGCCATGGCTCCAGGACTGCATGGGATCTATAGGAGATGGGAGAAAGTCAACTCATGTGAAGTTTAAAGGTATAAACATCCAGCTAATTCAAAGCCAAAGCTGTCCAGGAGTGGTGGGGTTGAGCTGAGGGCTGGCTTTGAGCTGCAGGTGGTCATGGGGTGCAGAGTCTGCATCAGAGCAATGCCCACACAGTGGGAGAAATGGAGAAAAACAGGGAATGTGGAGGGGTGAGCTTGGTCTTTGGGTCAGCCAGCACTTTTTCAGGATTTGTGAAGAAAATAGTTGGGGTTGTTCAGCCTGTGGAAGAGAGAGCTCCAGGGAGAGCTTAGAGCCCCTTTCAGTGCCTAAAGGGGCTCCAAGAGAGATGAAGAAGAACTTTGGATGGGGGTCTGAACTGACAGGACAAGGGGAAATGCCTTAAAGCTGAAGTAGATTAAATTTAGTTTAGATATGAGGAAGAAATCCTTCCCTGTGAGGGTGGGGAGGCCCTGGCACAAGTTGCCCAGAGAAGCTGTGGCTGCCCCATCCCTGGAAGTGTCCAAGGCCAGGTTGGACAGGGCTTGGAGCCACCTGGCCCAGTGGAAGGTATCCCTGTCCATGGCAGGGGGTTGGAATGAGATGATCTGTAAGTTCCCTTCCAACCCAAACCATTCTGTGATTCTATGATTTCAAACCCCACTACTCTGGGTATGGGAGAGGAGCACAGAGGAAGACAGAGCCCACTTTCCCCCAGGTCTCCTGCTGCTCTGCTGTGCTCCCAACCTCTTCCTGAATATTTTGCAGGCCCTTCCAAGGTACATTTTATGTTCATGCAAGAACTCTTTTTTCTCTTTTCAACTGCATTCCTATAGAAAAAAACCCGACCATGCGAAAATTAATGTAGCAGAGGCTGGGAACACTTCAAAGACAATTTGTAGATTGTATGTGACTGACTGTTAATAAATACTTCTTTACAGTATTTATCCACCTCTACCCACATAATTCATTGGCCCTGCTATTCGCACTCTGGACTCTGTGTGCAAGGATGAGGCAAATCAATTTCCATTCCTAAGACCCAGAGCTGCTGACGCGGAAAATCAGCGCTGCTTCACTTCTTGGCACGGGGCTTTGGGAATCACAGGTGTGAACACAAGCCCTCTGCCGTCCCTCCCTGCAGGAGGGGTGCCAAAGGGGTCCATACCTCTGCCCACAGCCCCCCTGGGTCACCCCACAGAGAACTCTCCTCCACTTCCCTTGCTGTGCCCAGAGCATTTTGCTGGAGTTTGCAATGTCCGAGTGATTCCCACTTTCTCCACTAACATTTCTGTCCCTTTGGCTTCAATGCCTTGAATGAACACAAAACCTCCGTGATTCCCATTCTGGAAAAATGTATCAAAATCCCCTTCTTGCAAATATGACTGTGCCTGTGTGAGTAATGTGTGGTAGGAGAGGAGTTTGGAGGCTTTTAAGGAAAAATGGGTAGTTGGTCTTCAGGAAGTTTCAGTTTTAACTTTTCATGGTGTTTGGACTCTTTTCCTCTTTATATGACCCAAGGTCCTCTTTTAGGTGTGTGTAAGAGAAGTAGGGACTGTGTGTGTATGACAAAGCCATCCGTGTGCTTCTCTGGCTTCTGGCGTGATTTGATGCATCATCTTTAGCTTTGGTAGGATCGAGGTACCTCAAAATCCACTGGTTTTCTTCATCCCCTTCCCAAGCTGCTCTGTGGTGCCAGTGGGAGAGTGCTCTCCCTGCCACAGCCCTCGGCCCTGGGATTGGGGTCCTGCTGGGATTGGGTTGTGGGGATTGCCATCACTGCTCATGGGATAGCATGGGCACCCCATAAACTCCATCTCCTCCCTGGTGTTTGTGCACACCAGGACCTCAAGCCCTAGTCCTTGGTCGTGCTTCTCAACCTCACAAACAGCAGTGTTTTCCTCACTTTGCAGGTTTGCCAGACTGGTTTGGGTCTGTTTAGTCCATCCCACCTCTGGAGTGTCAAGAGGGACACGATGAGCTTTTGCATTGGCTTCAGGAAACACCCAGTTAGCAGATGAGGGATGGTGCCAGGTCTGTGGTGGTTTGTGTCATCTGGATAGATCACACAAGCCTACGTATTTCCTTGAACCTTACCAAGAACAAATGTTCTCTCTCAGGCTCATATTTAATGCTGAATGTTATTTGACAGGGCAAATATTTACCTGCAATAATACTACAAATCTTTATCCTTCTCACTGGGAATAATATTTCTCTGAGTCAATGCTTGGCTGCAACTCCTGGATCCTCACAGATAATCACACAGAACATGACTCAGTGGAGAATTGGGGTCACTGGACATTTGCCATTCTGCCATGGAGGAGAACAGTTTCCCAGATCCTTGGTCAAGTCACGTCCTCTGTGATTAATACCAATGTGCAGTGCAGACATGATGCTGCCTGGCTGTGGAGTGTTTTGTGGAGGAGAATGGTGCTTTCCTTCCCTTCCAGGAGGGGAAAGGTGGGAGAAAGGTAAAGGCTTCATTTATAGAAATGTTCAATACTAGTTATGCCCTCCCGAGTCACCTGCATGCAGATTTGTGGTGTCTTTTCGAGCGTGGCTGTGGCTTTGGCTGAGGCACAGCTGGTCCCTCAAGAGCTGCACAGCATTAAGATGTCTGGACAACCCTTGGCCTCAGACCAGCTGAACATGTGGAGCCCCTGGGTGCTGCACAGGGATTGGGAAAGGGATCTAAACCTGCCTTCTCTTCACTGAGGTTCCTGGGAGCGCTCCCCTGGGGATCAGGGAGGTTTTGTTAGGGGGTGACTGGTGGGAGTTTGCCAGGGCTTGGCTTTATTTGAGTTCAGGAGGAGATGCAGCACAGGAGGAGAAGAAGCAGCAGCAGCAACATCAAGTGTGGTTTTAGTCTGATGGCAGAGGGTGTGCTGGGTCACAGTGCCCATCTCATAGCGCAGAGGGACACCCAGGGCACGAGGATAACTCACAGATGTGCTCCATGTGTGCAGCAGAGATGAGCCACTTGCCATCAACAGGCCGGTCCCCAAAGCTGCCTCCTGCCTGAGAGCTTTCTCCTGTAGGTCCTGGGGATTTGGGGTGCCTCCTATGCAACTCTCTCTCCCTCTTCTAAAAAGCATCAAGGAGTGCAGCAAATCCAGGAGATCTTGGCGCATTGTCCCTGTGGTGAGGAGCAGCGCTGGCAGGAGGCCACATTGGGCTGTCTCCAAGACCTGATGGTTCTTAGGAGCACAGGTTGTGCCCCAGCAGTTCAGCAAGGAGACCTGGCTGTGCAGGTCACCCCGTTCTCTTACACGGGGTTTAAGGAATTCCGACTTTCCCTCTCAAATGATTAGGAATAGCATGTCCCAGCCCTGTACTGTGAGCTGTGAGGGAGCAGCCAGTAACTTGGTTAGCTGTTCTGACTCCTCTTGGTCCTGGACATGGACTGGGGGTCACCTTGCCAGGAACCAGAGCCTTTCTTTCCAGTACAGTCCACTCAGATCACTTCCCCTCCACTCCTCTGTGCTGATGCTGAATCTGCAGGTGGATGGAGATGGTCTAGGGAGAACATTCAGATTTGGATTTTAAGAAGGAAAAATTGTTTTAAAATATGATTTTGCTGCTGTTGGAGGTTGGGGCATAACCATGGGTATGAGGCCCTGGCACAGGTTGCCCAGAGAAACTGTGGCTGCCCAATCCCTGGAAGTGTCCAAGGTCAGGTTGGACGGGGCTTGGAGCAATCTGGGCTGGTGGAAGGTGTCCCTGCCCATGGTAGGAGAGTTGGAACAGGATGATTTTTAAGGTCCCTTCCAACCCAAGCTATTTTATGGTTCTGTGATAACCCTGGGGCTGCGCTGAGGGCAATTTGGTCCTACACAGCCCCTCTAGCTGGGGCACAGAGCTGCTCGGGGGGGCTGAGGGCAAGGAGGGACTCAGAAAAGGGGAACTGCCCCCTCTCTGAGTGGTTCTTGTCTCCATCCTGTATCTCCATCCCTCTGCAGGCTGAGGCAGGGGGTTGCCACTCCAAGTACCCCCCATGTGCCCTGCAGCGCGAGCCGCGAGAGGCTTTGCAAGAAGAGGCTTGTTGTTTCAGCTGATTTCAATGTTTTAATTTGAAGGGGAATAATGTGTAATCACAACAACTGTCATCTGTTTGACAGTGGAAAATCCCAGATCTCCCGTGCTTTTTTTTTCGTGCCCCGTGCTGGGCAGCCATTCAGCAGCACGAGCTGCTCTGCAGTCACATTCGCAGTCCTGGTGGGATGAATGGGTTCAGACCAGCTCACTAATCTAATTTGTAATGTATCCTTATAACGTATAATTGGCTGTTTAATTTCATTCGAATTAACATAAGAATGGAAAATACAATCTGCTGCGTGGCCCACATGGTGGTGGAAGGGAGCGTTGGGTGTTTCTGCAGGGGGCTTTGAGAGGTGGCTTTGTGAGACCACCCTTCATGGGGGTGGGGGCGTCATCTTGGACGTGTCAGTAGGCACCGTGTGTGTGACAATAAATCACTCCCTTTCCCCAGCCTTCCAAGTGCCTATCTGCCTCATCTCCCTTCCTTATCTTTCTGGCCATCTATTTAAAACACACATAGAGTGAAGGCGGCTTGCTTTGGAAAACTGTCGGTAGTGACGGGGGTGTGAAAGCTGGCAGGCGCCAAGTCTGATTATGTTGATTGGATATTGTCTAATCTGATTTTGATTGTGTACAGCTCTGATTGTAATTTTGATACGTCTGCAAAATGCTGTAGCTGTTTGGAAAGCTTTGTGATTTAAACAGGTCTTTTTTCTTTCTCTTTGTTTTTTTTTTTTTTTCTCCCCCTGGGTTGAATAGAACAGAAGCAGAAACGTGCCAGGGGGTGAGCAGGCCTTTGGCACTCCCTGCAAAACCACCTCAAAGCCCCTGGGTGAGCTGCTCTGCAGCAACACAAGGAACTCATAGTTTTGAAGAGAGCTTTAGGAAACTTTGAGTGGGTTTTACATAATTTAGTTAAGCACAGCAAAGCCACTTGCTTATATACCTGATACCAAAATAAACCAGTTGGAGGAACAAGTTTGCCGTGCGATGATTTATTTAAATCCCTTTCTGTAAAGCATGGAGTGAAATCCTCTTAAATAACTGGGAAAGAATCGGTGTACCTCGAGGAGCACAGCCCAAATGGAAACCTTGCTACCAGATGTATTAAATGGGATCTATCTGTCTGCCGTTGTGTACATCCCCTCAGCCTCCTGCCTTCTCTCTATAACAGCACTGTTAGACAGAAGCTGGCTTGAATTTCCCCTGAACAATAACAGTTGGTACAGAGCTATCAGGGCCCAGGCTCTGTCTTGTGTTTCTGGTGTGCTCTTGTTTCCCTGCAGCTGGTGGGAATCTCAGGCGAACATGAAGGTTCTGGTCAGATATGCAGTAACTGCTCTTGAATCATCAAAAGGTTTGAGTTAGAAGGGAATTTAGAGATCATCTGATTCCAACAAGATGCTGCCAGCTCCAGTTTTGGGGTGAGGCAGGAGCGATCCCCTACTCTGACACCCCACAGAGCCACGGCTGTCCCTGGCAGTGCCATTTTACCAATCCATGGATCTCTCCTTGCTCACTCTTGCCTCTCCCACTGACTTCTGTGTTCTGGTAAATATAGGCTTTATTTTATTTTATTAAGGGCTTTCTCCCCACACTCTGGGGTGATGAGGAGTGGGGATCTGAGGGTGAGCTCTGGGACAATGGATTAATAAAGCCTATGGTACTTAACTGTTTTTTTTAACATCTGGGGTTTTGCTCTTAAATCAAGTATTAAGTCAAAATCCAACCATGAAACTAGGTGATCAGGGAAATTTAGCTTAAAATCCATGTGTATAATACTATGGCTAATCAGAATTTCATATGCTATAATAATATGTGAAACAGTAGATGTTTAGAATCAGCCTCCTCTGCCAGAGACTCGTTATATTCTGCATTGATAATTAATAATTTTGGATAGATTCACACTTACATTATGAAGCAAATATGTTTTTGTCTGAAGTGAAAACAATTGCACAGGTGCAATAACATATTCTTTATATAAATTGGAACGCTTAGAAGTAAACAAGCCTCCAGAAAGCATGGAGAGCAGACGGAGTACTGACATCTCTGTGTGTTCGCGTCACCTCGAGGCAGCGTTGGTAGGGAGGTGAGGGGACACTTCTCCAGATGAAATTTGGAAGAGAATACAAGGAAGGACATATCTCCATGTGTGGTGAAGTCATGCAGGCTTCCTTTAAAGGATTTTTTAACAAGTGATGGCTGTGTTTGCAAATCTCCCTCCCTGGTTGTAGCTTCCGTGCTGGAGTTTTTGAGGACTCAGCAGGAGTTAGGACAAGAGGGAATGGCTTTAAACAGAAAAGGGGAAGAGTAAGATATTAAGGAAAAATTCTTTACTACGAGGGCCGTGAGGCCCTGGCACAGGTTGCCCACAGAAGCTGTGACTGCCCCATCCATGGAAGTGTTGAATGGGGTTTGGACCAATCTTTTTAGGGGAAGGAAGTTTGGAACTAAGTGAGATTTAAAGTCCTTTCCAACCCAAACCATTCCATGATTCTTTGAATATTGTTCCCAAGTAATTGTTATTTCTACAGATTAAATTCTCATAAAAACTCTTAAAAATACCAGCTACAGGTACTGTAAGAGCTGAGCTGTGTGCCCAGAGAGAGGCTTTGACTTACAGATGCCTCTGCTGGTCGGGAAGCAGCTCTTCCATGGTTGTGGCACTGCAAACATCACTGGCCTGGCTGTGGTCCAGGCATGGAAGTTTCTGCTGACGTTTTGGTGAGTTAAAGATGTTCAAGAGGGACGAGGGGAGCAAGGGGATGACCTGAGTGGATCTGAGGTGTGTGAGGATCCATCCCTGATGGACGGTGGTGCAGCACTGCCACATTTGCACCTTGGCTCCTACTTAGTTACAACCTGGTGTGCAGAGCTCGAGTTACCCTTTTTATTACAGCAAAACCATTTTCACTGGAATATGCTTTTGTGTTCCTTACGCAAGTAATCATTTTCTTTGCCGAAGCAGCGGGGCAGTGACAACGTCGCAAAATGTCTTTCTCGCGTTTCAGACGTACAACAGCCAGAATGAAAACAACGAGGACTACGAGATCCCTCCCATAACGCCTCCCAATCTCCCCGACCCTTCCCTCCTGCACTTGGTGGACCACGAAACTGGATATCACTCCCTGTGCCACAGCCTCCCTCCCAACAGCCTGATCCCAGCCTACCCCTACCAGAACATGGACCTGCCGGCCATCATGGTCTCCAACATGTTGAGTCAGGACGGGCATCTCCTCTCCAGCCAGCTACCCACGGTCAGTGCCTTTCCCCTCTTACTGTCTTTCAGTCAAAACTGCTCTATATTTTTGTGTTATGAGTCGACTGAGCATGGGAGGGTGTCGGTGGTGAGCTGTTTGCCTGAGGGGGTTGGCAGCTCTGTGGTGCTGCCACCCACCAAGGCCGGGGTGCAGTGGCAGAGACTGGACTCACCTGCGTGGCCATGCACATGGTGTCAGTTCTGTGTTTCCACTTTGGTGTCTTCCTGAGCCTCATGAACCACTCAAGAGCAGGGGCAGGTTGTTTTCTTCCCTCACCTCCCTGAACCAAGCGAGGTGCACGTGCTCCATCCCCCATGGGAATGTGGCCAACCAAAGCCTGGGGTCCATAGCCCCGTGTCCTTTCTCTTCATCCCTGTGTCCTGCTGCCAGGGTGGCCCCGGTGGCATCAGCAGGAGGAGCATGGACGCTCCCTGGAGGGGAAGCTGAACTATTGATTTCAAGGGGAACAAGATCCCTCCTTGCACTCGCAGGCTCAAATTGCCTCTTGGCTCACGCCGTGGCAAGGGGATACCCCGGGAAGTTTCAAATGACTCATCTGCAGGGATAAACAAGGCAGGGATAATGAAGTAAAGTGCAGCTCTGGGAAGAAACTTCAGGGCTAATTAGACCTCACGATGCTTCTGCATCAGCAGCGCCGAGGAAAGGTTGTGACTTGATTTTGACAGTGACACTGAGTTAACACTGCTGCTGTTTAGTACCATTTTCCTCTTTAGCAGATTTAGCCCCGTGGTTGGGTTTCGGTGTTGTTTCTCTCTCAGATCATTGATTTTGGACGACATCGATATCAAACAGAGTTAATTTGACTTAAAGAGCGTGGCTGGGAGGCTGCCCCTGCCTGGCTGGGGAGCGCTTGGTGTTGATTGCTTGACTAGATAATGGTCTGAAAGGTAGTGATATTTAAATATTTAAATGGGATATTATCTCTTAGTCTAGGAAAATCCCAAGGCTTTCTAAAGTCCTGATGAGTCTCCAAGTTTCATTGTTAGTGTGTTTAAGAAAAATATCATGTTCTGCCCATTGGTATTGAACAGAGGCACATTTCTATGGAATTGAATATTACTTAGGGCTCTGTGTTAGCTTCTAGGTTCTTAGGTGATTAAAACATTCATTTCTGAGACAAAAAGAGTCAATTCCAGCTGAAATATTTTTCCCTGGTTTAATTTAAAGCACAGCCCCTTTGCCTGACCCCTATTTTCATAACACGATAATTTTATCCTGTGTTGATTGTCTCATTTTTGGAGGTGATATTGCACTTATAAATCACTTTCTAAAATACCTAAAGAAAAAAGAATCAGGGGATTTATTAAGCAGCTTCCCTACCTCTGAAATAATTTATTTTGGAGTAGTCCTTGGGAAATGTTCTCTTTCTTACTTTATGGTACTGTTTTACAAATGCAGTGTGGTGACAATAAATCAGGACTGAGCCAGAGAAGATCAGAAGGGGGCTTAGTGGGCTGTAAAAGTAGAATAGAGAGATTAAGATTTGTTTGCCCCTTACCACGAAAATAAAATAAAAAAAAAATCCATTGAACCCTGAATTTCCCAGCCAATAGTGAATTGAAACTGTTTGGTTTTGAGTGGAAACCCTCGGAGCTGTAATACATCTTCAGAGGTCCTGGCAGCAAAGGGAAGAGACCAGGGAGGGAGCTGATTTTAGGTCAGAATTAAATCCTGCCTTACTCTCCTGCCAAAGCATTTTTTCCCACTGAAAAGTGACACCTTCTGTCCCCTCTTGGGTGGGGGATTGAGTCTCCCCTTCCTCCAGCACCAGCCCACAATGGCAGAGTTAGTCCCATAGCACACCTGCAGCTCCTGTTGGTGCTGAAGAGAGCAGCACATGCACATGAGGACACAATAAAACCCTGGAGAGAGAGCAGATTTTAAACTCATATGGTTAATATCCTATAACACCTTGCAATACCTAAAGGGGCTCCAAGGGAGCTGGAGAGGGAACTTGGACAAGGGCATGGAGTGACAGGACAAGGGGGAATGGCTTCAAACTGACAGAAGGCAGGGTTAGATGGGATATTGGAAAGGAATTGTTCCCTGTGAGGGTGATGAAGTCCTGGCACAGGTTGCCCAGAGAAGCTGTGGCTGCCCCATCCCTGGAAGTGTCCAAGGCCAGGTTGGACAGGGCTTGGAGAAAGGTGGTCCAGTGAAAGATGTCCCTGTCCATGTCAGGGGGGTGGAACTAAGTGGTCTTTAAGTTCCCTTCCAATCCAAACCATTCTGTGATTCTTTACCTCCTGCCCACATGCCTGTCAAGCCATAGCTCAGGGGGTGGTGTCCCCACGAAGCCAGAAGTGAGTCTGATGGCACAGGGCACACGACGTGCTCCAACCCTGCTAAAGTCACCCACTGCCCATCACCAGGTGGGTGTTTGCAGCAGGAAACCCCCACAGCAAGAAAGGGACTTGTTTACCAACACTTCCAAAGGGAGAGGATTTATTGCCACACGGGTAGTGATGGGAAGCCAGTTTGGGGTGAACATTGCCTGAGCCCAGAGCAGGCAGCTCAGCCTGGGGAGATTTTGTCTTTGTTCCAGCACCAATGTTGCTCATGCAAATGCTGGAGCTGGAGCCTCTCTCCTCTCTCCTTCTCCTTGCTGTAGTTCATACAGGTTTTTGCATACACAGCTGTTTCCTGCCTTGGCTGCCATGTCTTTTGGTTTGAATACAGTGACAAATGACAGGCAATTCCACGTAAAATATTTAGACATTGGTCAGACCTTTGCTCTAAAAGTGTAACTTGAGCCTTGGGATTTTTTTTAAGGCATCCTCGTGAAAAAAATCTCAAGCTGCTAGAAAGAGGTGAGTCCTAACTGCCAGAGAGCCACAGGATTGGAACTTTCTTTAGGGGCTCAGAAGTAAATAAAGACAATACAGGTGCAGGTTGCTGTCCCCTGTGATGTGCCTCTTGTCCTGGGATGTCCTGATGTTACCCTCAGATTGCATTAAGCCTCCCAGTGCCTCTGCAAGGGATAGGCTGCTGCTCCCACTATGGGGGTGACCAACTCAGAGTGATTTTAAATGAGCACAGAAATTCCCATGGCAGAGTGGGAGCTGGAGAGTGGAGGTGGATTCGCTGTGTGCCAGATCCCACTCCTGCCTCTGGCCCACCCACGGGGCTGTCAGGAGCTGGAGCCCCTTGTTCAAGCACAGCAGCTGTGCCCTGCTGGGGAAAACCCAAATCTGTATTTCCTTATCCCCTCACTATCATCCTCCAGAGCACCCTCCACACCACCAGCCTCTGCACACTTTGCTCTGCCCATGGGCCAGCTCTACATTTCCATAACGTGGTTCTTCACTGCTGTTTCTCTCACTTCATTTCTCTTTTTCTTTTTTTTTTTTTCCCTCCATGAGTTTTTGGAAGTTGAGGGAGTTTTCAGTCACTGATGTGGGGTGCAGGGAGCTGGAGAGGAGGGAAGCAAGGATGGATGGACAAGGAATGGCACAGGATAGGATGTGTGGAGGACCGGTGGAAGGGGATGTGGGGAGGCTAGGGAGGAGGCAGGACTGTCTTGTTTGGGAAAAACTTGTTATTTTTTTATGTAGTGACAAGAAACAAACAGAAAATTCTTACTACTTTTTTTTTTTTTTCCTACTGGCCTCGCTTTTGCTATGGGAAAAAGAGGAAGGAAAGAAGAGGAGTGGCAGGAGGGAAAGGAAATAGGAGAGATGTGACTGTCGCTGAGAAATGGAAATATTCATGAAAAAATAGTTTTTATTGGGAAGAGAATGACTTTGCCCACTGTGACCATCCCAGCAGTGTGGACAAGCAGCTACTGAACCCTCCAGGGATCCACAGGGAGTCCTGCTGGGCTAGGACCACACTGGGGATGGATCTGGGGGCATGGGGGAAGCAGGGCAGGGGGCAGAGGCACGCTGTGGATCAGTGGTGGGGTGGTTAAGGAGCTGCTGCGAGTAAATGAGATTTCAGAGCGGATTTGGCAGAACATATTTGACAGAAACAAAGGCCGATCAAGGTCAGAGCTCAGGAATCTCCAACGCAGTGCAAACATATTTCCATAAATATTAAATAGCAACCAAGCTGGGGGTGTCTCTGCTCATCAAGTGGGACAGTGCTGGGCTGGGGGGAGCCAAGAGCTCCAGGTCAAGGGGACAGCACTGCCTGGAGCTCACCACAACTGCACTACCACTTCCCTGAGCCCAGTGGGGTGACTTCTTTCTGCTCACAGTGAGCTGGTGCAAGGGCAGAAATGCTGCAGCCACAGCCTGAAAGTTCTTAGTTTCTCTTTGTTGACTGGAAACAGATTATTTGAACGCCATTAAAAATCTTCAATGACAAAAAGCACATCCATTCTGTAAAATGACAGATTTCCAGTTAGCTGTGGAACCTGTTTCTGCATAGCCCTAGGAAGGCAGTCATGGTGCCCAGTGATGGGCAGCACAGCTGGATGTGGCTGTACAGATGTGGCTGGTGAGCATGGAAAGTTTCCCAGTAGAGGATCACAGAATCCCAGAATGGTTTAGGTTGGAAGAGGCCTTTTAAGGTCATCTAGTTCTAACACAAATACTATGGGCAGGGACACCTTCCACTAGACCAGGTTGCTCCAAGCCCCATCCAACCTGACCTACAATGTTCCCAGGGATGGGACAGCCACAGCTTCTCTGGGTAACCTATGCCAGGGCCTCACCACCCTCACTGTAAAATCTTCTCCCTTATATTCAGTTAGATTTTGTCACAAAAACCCAGTAAGATGTGCCAGTCTTTTCTCTAAGTCATTGGAAATCCATGATCCTGGTAGGCAGAACAGCAAAACCTTCCGGTACATCAATACTTCACTAATTTTGAATCACTGCCTGTTAAAATAAGTTTTTTTAAATAATCCATATCCCAATGCAATGTACAGGCAGCAGTGCCCTTTAGAGCAAGTTTATGCTCTTGGAAAGAGCCTGAATAAATAAATATATCAACAACAGCAGTGGTTGGGTCACCAGCAGCAAAAACTTTCCAGAGTTCCCCATGGTTCAGTCCTGGATAAGTTTACAGTGGCAGTTTTGTGTTGTGTACTTTCATGTTTTGACTAATTTGGCTTTCTCCTTATTAATGGTTCAGTATTTAAAAACTAAACTCCAAAACACGAGCCCTTGGTGGAAAATAGTAATAACACAACCCTACATGAAGGGTTCTTTGTATTAAGCAGAGCCCTGTTTGCAATTCCCTGCTAGTGTTTTTCTCAGAGGCAATAAATGAAAGAAATATGTCTTTTTAAATTTTATAAAACTCAGAAAAATGGTTTTAAACAGCTTTTCTTCACCTTCTATAATTATTTATTTTCAAACAGTCCTTCAGGGTAATGTTCCGTTTTCTTATTTCACACTCCTTTTTCTCATAAATGAACCATCACTTCAATAAATCATTATGAAAACAGAGACTAACACAAACCCTGAAAGGTTGAAAGATTTATGTAACACATTTATGTTTTCCATTTTCTCATTCTGGTACTCCACTGCTAAAGCTAGGCTAATAAAAGCTGCTATTAATATTTCTTGTTGCCTGGCAACCACAGAGAGGGAGTAATAGCTTTAGCTAGAAAAATAGATGACCGATAAGGAAAAATTCAATTCTTTTATTATCTCAAGGGAAAATGGGCTTTTACTGGAACATTATGATGTACGAGTGTGAAGTTGAATACAAAGGATATTTTTTCAGTTGTTTTTCTATTTTTAATGAACGTTATTTTACCTTCACAAACTCGTTTAAGGCATTTGCCCCACCTACTTGCAAGCTTAATTTAGCAACACCCACACATGCTCCTGGCTTTAAGTATCTGTTGGCATTTTCACTGGGAAGCCCCTTCCCACCACACCTCCCCCCGAGCTTGAGCGCTCGGCCATAAAATTTCACTCCAGGTCGGAACCTGCAAGACAAGATTCCCAATCAAAGAGTGGATTGTTCTTGTATGTGTTTAAAACACACTTTCCCAGAGGAAGGGATGTGTGTGGTGAGGTACTTTTCTGAAGTTTTAGCCATCGTGGCTGGGCTGTCTGTGCTCGGGGAGAGCGGGAATGCTGCTGCTCCTGGCCGTGATCTCGGAGCAGCTGCGGATGCTGAGGTGCAAGTGCAGAGCTGGAGCGTGTGGATGCCTGTGGGAATAGCAGGCCAGGTGCTGGTGCTGTACCTGGTCAGGGCAAATGGTGTCATTCCAGGCTGAATCTCCCAGGCTGGAGGGTGAGCAGACTGAGAGCAGCCCTCGGGAGAAGGTGCTGGTGGATGAGAGGCTGGATGAGAGTCCTGGCCATGTGTTGGGCTGATCCCACAGCGTGGGCAGCAGGGGAAGGGGGAATTTTGCCCATCTGCCCTGCTCAGGTGAGACCCCCACCTGCAGAGCTGCCTCCAGCTCTGGGGTCCCCAATGTGAGAAGGGCATGGATCTGTTGGAGCAGGTCCAGAGGAGACCACGAAGATGCTCCAGGGCTGGAGCCCCTCTGCTCTGGAGCCAGGCTGGGAGAGCTGGGGGTGTTCACCTGGAGAAGAGAAGGCTCCAGGGAGACCTGAGAGTCCCTTCCAGGGCCTAAAGGAAAGATGGGGACAGACTTTTTATCAGAGTGTGTTGCAACAGAACAAGAGGGGATGGTTTTAAACTAAAAGAGGGTTGATATAGATCAGATATAAGGGAGAAGTTATTTACAGTGGGGGTGGGGAGGCCCTGGCACAGGTTGCCCAGAGAAGCTGTGGCTGCCCCATCCCTGAAAGTGTTCAAGGCCAGGTTGGACAGGGCTTGGAGCAACCTGGGCTAGTGGAAGGTGTCCCTGCCTATGGAAAGGGGGTTATAACTAGATGACCTTTAAAGGTCCTTTCCAACTCAAACAATTCTATGGTTCTATGAATACAGGTCCTCTACTCCTGTGGGAGAGTCCCTCCCTGATCTTCCCAGTCATCCTGAGCACCAGTAGAAGCTCTCTGTGTGGAGCAGCAACCCCACCTTACACGTGGCTGATACAGATACTTCTGAGTGGTCTCTTGTCAAGCACTGCTGGGAGAGAGTTGGGGTGATGTGGGTCACACTCAGGTCCCAGCTCAGTGAGTGCTCAGATAACAGCAGAGTTTGTGAGGGCTGGGCTGTGTTTGGGAAGAGTGAACCTGAGGGACCAAGCTCCTACCAGTATGCTCCTGTGGCTGGTCTCCAGGTTCATGCATGAGTATCCTTTTTCTGAGATACGAGAAAGTGATGATACACCTGAAAGGTGTCATGATACACCTTTCACACCAGGGAGCTGTTGTGACAACTGAGAAGCAAAGCAGATGTGGGCCTTGCTTTGTAATGCAAGAATTTCTCCCTGAAAAAGGGTAAGGAAGAAGGCAAGGTGTCGCTTGGCCTGCCAGGTCTGGGAGAGGGCGATTGTCACCTGCCAGGGTGGGGATCTTGCATGGGAACCTGCCTTTTTTCCTGAAAACCTTTCATAGACACCTCCCTGCAGCAGAACTACTCCTTGGCAGGAAGTCCCTTCCAGACCAAACCATTCAGGTATTCTGTGTCCCAGAGCAAGGGGATGCAGGAAAGCAAAAAAACGTGGTTTTTTTTTACCACAACAACACCACATCACCACATCAATACCACACTGGAGGGGTCTTGCACAGCAGGAACCTATGTATGTGTTTAAGTCTGGCTGTAGAATTGTCTCTGTTGCCTGTGTCTCTTTTGATTTTCTACTGCAAACAGGGTCTTTATCTCCCCCTACTCATCACTTGGTCAGAAGCCAGGAGATGCCATCCCGAGGTGGTGTAACCCCTGCTCTCAGTGAAGCGGCGTGTCTGTGCCACGTGGCGATCCTTGCCTTCCCCCTCTGAACTGCTCCATAGAAATTCATCCCCTTAATCTTTCCTTTCCTCTCCTCGAGTTGGTCACTATCTCTCTGATAAGCCGCTGCCTCCGGGGCAGCCCCACTAGTTCAAGAACCGCCTTATCAGCCGTAAAACATGCGAGGAGGGAGCGCTGCCGGAGCTGTCCCCGGAACAGATGTCAGATGAGACAGTGCCTCTTGTTTGCTCTGTGCCTCACCTGCCATTGAAGCGCTGGGGTCGCAGTTTGGTTTGCCTTTCCCAGCAATTCCAAATATTACCCGTTACGTTTCAGTCTGAGTTCGAGCAGAGCCGTTCGGGGCAGCGATGACTGGCGTTGGGAAGGCGCGGTTTGCGTAACGCCGAGGAGGAGCGAGCGCCGTGAGCAGCGTGTGCGTGTGTGTGTGTGCGTGTGTTAGTGCTGTAATTAAAATATCAATTACGCCGTGTTGACAGTTCGCCAAATAACTGCCTTTCGCGTGCAGCAAATTTAATCACTCCGAAGTCTACTCGCAAGACCCGATGCAATCTCGGTGCCGAACCAGCACAGCATAAAACCGGCGCTTTGCTAAAGCGCGGCCTCGATGTTGCTTTGCGTGACGGTGCCGCGCTCGGGAGCTGGTATCGTGTTCTGAAAATTATCTTTTAATGTACTATTTGTATTGCCGAGAGATGTCACTTACTTTGCGGAACGTCTCGCCAGCATAAAACCTAGGATTTATTCCTGTCATTTTTTTTGTCTCCTCTGCCATGTTGATAATAAGAAGTCTACTTTATGTGCGTAATGCTGGTGTCAGTTTTGAAATTTGGGGTTTCGTGAAAGACAGCAGTATAAATAAAGCATGATATAAATTAAAAATATAGTGGAAAATAAACTCTGTGAATTACAGCAGCAGATGAGATGAACACGGCAGGAAGGAGGTTTTCAGAACAATATCAAATAACTGGAGTAAATATGTCCAAGGAAAGGGATGGATCTTTTTTAAGACCTGATTCTGATCTTCAGATGTGGTGTGTCTAGTGTACAGACTCGCAGACAGATGCCTGTTACTTAGCCCTGTTTCAACCCTTTAGATTTTGGTTGTGTCCTGCAGGGTGGCATTTTTTCCCCCTTTTAGCAACCAGTTCCAAGTCTTCCTGGGTGAGGTTAAAAACGCATTATGCCCACATAGAGAAAATCCTGCAAATGGGAAATGCTTTGATAAATGAACTAGAGATATGGAAGAGAGCTTCTTTGGAATCTGGGATGTGGCTCTGGGGAAAGAGTGACCCAGCATGGGTGATTCCTCGTCTCTTCATAGAGGATTTGTTGCCTTGGCCCCAGGAGCCAGGGTTGGTGCCTCAGTGGGTTTTCCTCAGCTGCTTGGGCTCTGATGTCCTGTGGTACCACCTCTGCCATCTTCTTCCTTCCTGGCATAATTTGTAAAAATATGGGCAATTATGTCAAAAGTTAGCATTAGAAAAAATAAAAAGATGGAACAGGCAGATAATGGTCAGAAGGAGCTGGGATTACCTTCGCCCATGCTGACTAATTTTGGGCATTGTGAAATGTCTTGCCTTTAATTACAGTATGAGACAAATGATGCCAGGCCATCTCTGCTTAAAGGCTGGTTGGTTTTGGCACAATGGTTTTAGGTCTGCTTGGACCTCAGGGATCCCCATTCCTTTGGAAACAGTAGGTAAAGTTAACAGGAATGTGGTTTGTGCAAGAGCTGCAGTATCTTCCTCCTTCATGGAAGTGTCCAAGGCCGGGTTGGACGGGGCTTGGAGCAACCTGGGCTGGTGCAAGGTGTCCCTGCCCATGGCAGGGGGTTGGAATGAGATGAGCTTTAAGGTCCCTTCCAACTCCCAAAGCATTCTAAGATTCCTTTGCCTCTTGCTGAATATACTCAGCCCTCTTGCAACTGATTAGCCAGAAACTGCTTCCACCCTCCCCAGAATGCTGTCTTTGTGCCTTACTTCGTGCATGTGACTCCATGGTGCAGGTTATTTGAGGACTTGTTTTCGTTTGGGTCACACACAGGAGAGCAGTCATTTCCAGGCAGGAATAATCCCCAAGGCACGTGTCTCTGCACCTTCTCCTGCATCCCATTCCTGCTCCCTGCCTGTTGGAGTGGGAGTGCAAATAAAGCTGAGCTTGCATTGCCACCTCTAGACTGAGGAAGGGTCTAATGCAGGGAAGATGATTTTGCCAAAGAGATGGAACTCCCTCTATCCCGTTGGTCCATCCCTTGCACCATATATCCACCTTATTCACTGTCCCTTCTGCCCTGTGCTTCTTCCCTCTTTGCTCATTTCTGTGGGAATAACGAGGAGATGTGGTGGCTGCAGGTCTGCGCCATGCAAAGAGCCTCCAAAAAAAGGCAAGTGAAGGGTTTTCATTTGCATCATAACCTCTGCCACACCATCGTGCTCCCATGTGTGTTCACACCCCACGTCATAATGCAGCATGAACTCTTCATTGAAGTGCATCAAGCAGCTGTAAATAGAATAATTTTTGCCAGTTTTTAACCAGTAGCACCTCTGATACTTTGGGAAAAAACCCAAAGTAGCATGTCTGGCAACTCTTTGCCATCCATCTTGCATGTTTTGATCAGTGTTGCAGCCCACCTTTAATTGCCCTTATCCCTTAGATCAATCATATTTATCTCGTAGCTGTCACTTCCCTCCTCTTCACGTGTTCCCAGGTTGCATTAACCTGCTCCAGCAATTCTTGATCCCCCCAGACTTTCCTTACGGACAAGGAGGGCCGGTGTAACTGTTGTCATTGCAGTTCCCAGCTCCTGCCCGGGGTGGGAGAGCCCAAAAAAGCATGGAAATTTCCACGGCTTTTGTTTCTGCTGCAGAAGTTGTGATGACTGTTCACCGCTGTAGGTGTGTGCACGTCGAGCGAGTCTTTTTTGTATTATTTAAGTGGGAGCCGTTTTTAGAGGCAAATAACAGAAAAGTGCTCACAATAAAAATAATGGGGCTGTAACAGGCTTTGTTGTGCAATGAGGGGATCAAAGGGCGACATCAGCCGCTCGGCTGAGCGCTCCGAGTGACGGGGAGGAATGGTTCCTAGTTGAGGGGTAAGATTTCCTCAGCTGGTAAACAGAAACTGTAATCCCAGCCCTTTCATAGGAGTTTTCTCCTGCCAGTGGGCACAGTGGGGTTTGCTCTCTCCCTGAGAGCAAGGGAGAACACCAGCAGGAATCCTGAGTCAGATTTTCTTCCTGCAGTAAACACCCCCAACCTCTACCTGCGTTTTGAGTGCAGATATTGGAAGATCCAGGTGTCAAATTCTGACCCCCCCCACTTCCCCAGAAGATTTAACCTGGAAAGCACAGACTGCAAACACAGCTCCAGCAGCCCTCCCTTCCGCCCGAGTGGTGCAGGCTGAACCACTTCACATCCCCGTAGCCCCGAGAAATCAAAGTTACCATTTAAATGAAGAGTGCTACTTGAGTCCTGCCTCTGTGAAGAGGTGTGGGATGCAATGTCAAGAGAAATTATAATGATTGCTACAGATGCAGCTTGTCACAGAAAGAGAAAAATGTTTCTGCATCTGATGCATGGCAGCAAGCCAGTTGGTAATGTTATATGTCCGAGTGTTTCACTTGGGCTCTGCTGGATGGAAAGCATTCCTTAATGCTCTGCCTGGCTGTTCCATTTGTCTCCCAGCTCTGCAGAATCCCATTAGGAACCGTCCGTTTCCAGCCTGGAAATTGTTTGTTCTCTGCGAAGGGAGGGCGCAGGGTATTGCTGCAATCCTTCAACATCCATAGGAATTGCCAGGGTTGTAGTTCTCACTTCCCTCTCCTGCCGTGGGCATCCCCCAGCGTGGATCGAGATGTCCTGTAACCTGCAGCAGGCAGCTGTTGGGAACCGCAGTGATGTCAGAGGGAGCAGGATCTGCTCCCTTCCTCCAGACACCCCGGGCAGGCACCCAGTGGAGAGTCCATTTGTCTGGAGCCTGGCTGTCAGTTTGGAGTTAAAAGAGTCCAGAGTGTAGTGACCAACACAGGCAGCCCGTGATGGACATGGTGCCCGTGCCACCAGGGCTGTGGTAGATGAGGTTCCCCCAAAAGATACCCATCTGGACCCTTTGGAAATGGGCAGCAGAGCAAGTGGAGGTGATGGGATGACCAACAAGCTGGGAGGAACATGCCTTCTGCTTGTGCTGACAGAGGCAGAGGTGGAGGAAATGGGGTCAATTTGAGGTGTTGCCACAAGAAAAGGGACTAGCAAAGAGCGAGGTCAGTCAGGGAGTGGTTGTCATGACCCAGGACAAGCGCTTCTTGCCAATTTCTCACATCTTTTATTATGTTATTTGGCTAACCCTAGAAAAAGCAATGATTAAAAACTCATGCACCTTATGGTTTGGGGAGGTATCTCAAGGTAGTGTTGTTGCCCTGACTGCTCTGTTGTTTATGATTGTTTGCTAATGATGCTGAGGGTAGGCAGGGGGGAATAAAATTTGAGAGTGACACAAAGAAATTGGACGTATTTGGGGCAGGAGAAAGGAAATTTGGAGAGATGTAAATATAGGAGGGAAATGGACTGCAAGATTGCAAAGGCAGTTTGTTCAGTGTTGATAAATGTGAAATCAATGCATGTTGAGGAGAAAAATATTCACTAGTCATAAAGCTTGCAGTGCTCTGAATTGACTGCCAGAAAGCACCCCAAAAATACCTTGTGCAGGGATAAGGGGTAAACAGGAGAAAGTTATGGATGGAGATGGTTTGGAGAGTTATATACTCTGTACTGTGCTAGTCATCCCATCTCAGGCAAGGGGAAGGAAAAAAAAGAGGCTCAAAGACTACAAACAGAAAGTATCATGGGTCTGAAAAGATCCTCTGCGATGGCAGATGTTAAGTTTAAGAAGGAGGCAAAATAAAATAATTGGAATTATAGCAGTGCCCAGGATACACAAGTGAGAACAGCTACATCAGGAATGTCCCTTGGCTGGGAAACTGCATGGGCATTGAGATTTGGGATCTCAAAGCAATAAAAGGGAATAATTTTACCCTCACAGGTCAAGATCAGCACTGGGACTTGCTGAGAGTGAAAACGAAAACACCAAAAAGATGTTTTTTAAAATGCTTCTGGATCTACCAAAAACACGTGGAGCTGCTGTAGTAGATGTTAAAATGCATGCTGGTGGAGAGGAGGAGGTGGTTGTTACATGTAATACATCCAAAGCTGATTTCTGGCTGGAATTACTCTGAAGCTGGGGAGCATCAGGTCCTATCCCTCTTGTATTGCGTCTCATCCTGGGGAAGGTGTGGTGGAATTGGACCATCTCTGCTTTGGGCTCCTGGCAGCACTTCACACCTCCTGATTTTGCATTAAACCATTGTTTAAACCCAATGACTGAATCAGTCCTGGCTCTGCTGTCCTTGCTCGTAGCAGTGCGAGCCAGATCTGTGTCATTTCCCTCTGCACTCGGAGCCTGGATCCTCTTTTCTTCATCAGAAACATGGAGATTTGGGCACATTCCCAAATTAAACCTCACAGCATTAATAACTCCTTCCTTGAAACGTCTTTAATGTCCCCCATCAACATCACCTTCTCTAACGCAAGGAGAAGGTCTGTCCCAGTGCTCTTTTCCAGTTCCTACTGATGCCAACCCGCTGGGACAGACCAGCCTTTGCAAACCATCTCCTTGGAGGTGCATTTTTCAGGTGTTTCTGGGTTTTCACGTGCAGAACTGGGCTCTGGAAGAGCCAGTCTCCAGTTGTTAGCACAGCACAGCACAGGTTTCATGTTCTTGGTGCAAAACATCCACCAGCCATTGCCATCCCACCTGCTCCATCCCAGGAGGTTTCTGCAGACAGTCCCGCACACAGCTCCAAGTTTCATGCTGGTCGGGCTTTCTCATGGCTCTTTTCCAGTTCTGTATCAGTCCTCTGTGTCTGTCCTAGAGACTCTCTGATTATTGCAGCCTGTGTTTTTTTAACAGCACTCCTCAGGCAGTTGGCCATCTGGTTAACATTAATCTGCAGGAGGAGGCGGCACGTTTACCTGCGGGAAAATCGCCTTCCTTTTGAAATGAGTCCTGTCAACTTTCATGTTCATGTTCAGCTGAACTGAGAACATCCAGTTCTGGCAAAAGAAGAAAATGAGATAGCTAGGACACATCCCCTTCCCAGCTGTCCCCTGCAAAGCCCAAAGCTGGTATCAGCAACTGAAGCTGAGTTTTTGCTTTGATTTCTGTGTCTTGGCAGGCATGATGAGGTGGAATTCCACCAGTACCTGCCTTCTCACACAGCATGGTGAGGCAGGCCACTGCTCAGCCTCCACAGCCAGCTGGTTTTGGTTTGCTTGGTATCATACTGGATAAGTTCTCTCTTTGGGAAATTCCATTCCTTTTTAAGCTTACATTTCATGGTGGTACATGGTGGGATTCTTGGGGTTGTCCTGTGCGGGGCCAGGAGCTGGACTTTGGTGATCCGTGTGGGTCCTTTCCAGATCAGGATATTCTATGATAGGATTTGTGGTTACCACAGCCTTGCTCCCTTGCAACTGCCCCAGAAGAAAATACAGTTGGGGTCGTTTTTCCTGTAACAGAGCTGAGGGTACAATCAGACCTCTCTGTAGGATGCCAGAGGTCTGGAGAAAGATCCAGAAATGAACCACACTGTGGAGCTCGGAGCTTTTGTAGACATTGAGCAGGTATTTGCTGGCCACAGAATTATCTTCATGTCCCTAGAAGTCACTACAGGGCTCTCTCTGGGGTGTCTTAGATATCAGGCAGCTGTAACTAAAGAAGCAGTTTAATTTTAATGCCTCCACACAGGAGATTGAAGGACAGAAATATTTGCACTTATGAGTTCTCCTGTTTCCTCCATCCCATCAGCCTGCTGAGAAGACTCAGCACTCCTTGCTCAGCTTTATCATCCTGGTGGGGTCATTTCTTCTTCATCATCTGCCTGTTCCAGCAGAATTTCAGCCCTGCCATGGTGCCCAGTAGATGCTCTGTGGCATCTACAGGGCATCTAAGCAAGAGCTGTCCTAAGAATTTAAAAAAAAAAAAAAAAAGAATTGCCCTGCAAATTGAATCCAAACAGTGGGGTCACAGACAGAAGGAAAATGGGTTTTTTATCCTTTCACAAAAGCAGAGACTGAGCTGGTGGAGCCCAGGTTGTGCTAGGAACCCCCCTCAAACTGTGTCAGGGAATTTGCAAGGCGGATTAGCGATCCCTGTCCCACCTGGGGCACGGCTGATTTTGAGAGTCCCTCTTTTGTAATCGAGCATATGTAGCCCTGCCACGGCCATGCTGTTTTACAAGGCAGAAATCCAATTGCTGAAGGGCTGGAAGCCAAAGTTCAGCACCGAGCATTATGCCCTGATGAGGGTTCCGTACTGATGCCAAGTGGAAGAGCAATTTCGCTGCTGATTTACGGGATGTGTGTGTGTAGCTAAGCAGCATGAGCTTGTGAACAGTTCCCCTGCTAACCCCGTGGCTACTCGTTTGGCAGGGGATATTTGTAATATTAAGCTGGTTGTGGAAAGGCTCCTATGTGGAATTCTGCAAATCCAGCAACGTGGGACTTCTTTTAAGAGTAGTTTTTCTCTGGCTTCTCGCAGTCGCAGAGTGTTGGTGAAATGTTGCCCAGCAGAGCTTCCCTGGTGTGAATTTCCAAAGAATTTGAGGGGATAGAGCCTGAACCCACCAGGATCACACAGAGCTGCATTCCAGGGGATGTTTTGTGCACTGACTTCAGGTCTGCACAGGAGAACTCTTGTCTGTGGCAATCCTGCCTTTCAATTTGATGCTTTGGGTCTTACGCCTCAAAAATCCAGGACTAAATTGAGGCCCCTTTGACAGTTTGGATTTCCTGATCCATAATGGTTGGTTGGAGCTGGAATTCTCCTGAGTGACAGTTTGCTTCATTCCCTTTTGCTTTGCTTTCTCACTGAAGTAGAAAAGTCATATACAGTACAATGACTTTAGTGCAGTCAGCAACAATTCAGCCATGCTGATTTATTGGAGCCATTCACCGAGAAGTTCTGGACTGCTCTGCAAGTGCTGGTGCCCGTGAATTTCATGTTGATTTTTACTGTTGCCCGTGACCAGTCAAAGGTTTTAGTTATTACAACCAGATTTTTTACTCTCGTGTCCTTTGGGTGATGCTGAACTCTGTTATCCAGTTGTCCTTGGAGGATACCTGGGTGCAAGTGGAGCTGGCTGGAAGTTGCTGCAGGGAGTTAGAAACAGGCTTCTTCCAGTAACTTTAAATCATATTCCACTGTATTTACGTTTTTGCAGTCTTTGCGTTGTTGTTGCCATAAGATCACTATAAATAAATGTGAGGAAGTGGCCAGTAGCATTTTTAACACCCAGTCAATCACTTGACTCGCTTGGGTGCCGTGTACACCAGGAATAATTATAACTGGACTTCAGTTAGAGCTCACATTGAAGATTCACTGGGGAAAAATTAGAGGGATAACTACAATTATGGCTGTAGCAAGATGGCTCCTCTGTAGTCCATTATCTGCAGTAATTTAAAAACGTGGATCATTAAAATCAATACATATTGCAACCAGACCTTACGAGCTTGATTTCCCCTTATACAGATGTGTCAGTCTTGTCAAGAGCTGAAAGCCAAAGTTATGGGAAACAGCATTAGCTGAAGGAAGGTTGGGCTTCCCATTTCCTCTAAGAAACCTTTTCCTAGTTCACTTCTTTCCTGTGTTTATCACTGAATAGAAATGCCAGGATTTCATTGAGTCATAGAATCATTTAGGTTGGAAAAGACTTCTAAGATCATCAAGTCCAACCCTTAATCTGACACTGCCAGGCCCACCAGTAACCCACGTCCCTAAGCACCACATCTGCATGGGTTTTGAACACTTCCAGGGATGGGGATTCCAACATCTCCTTGGACAGCCAGTTCCATGGCTTTCTTGACCACCCTTTCAGTGAAGAAATTTTTCCTGGTATCCAAGCTGAACCTCCCCTGATGCAACTTGAGGACATTTCCTCTTGCCCTAAACATGAGCAGAGTGGATTTCTCAGCCGCTTTGAATTCAGCATTAAATTAGTGCAGCCAACATTGCTGACAAGTAGACAAGGCTTGAGCTTGCTTCTGATTTTCTGAGATTTGTGCATGAGATTTTTAAGTTTGGCCATAGGACTGTAAGACCTGGATCCGTGAGCCCTTTCCTTTGGGATCAGTGCTGTGAGGAGACCTGTTTGGGAGGAATGGGAAGCTGATCCTGCTGGATGGTGCTTTGATCAGCAATCAAACATGATGTGATATCAAGACACCTATCATGGGGCACCAATACTTGGAGCAGCAAGTATTTTGGAGTTTGGCAGGGTTGGTTTTATTGAGAAAGGACACTGAGCTTGGGTGCTCAGAGCCTGCAGACTGCAGCATCTAACAGGGGAACGTTTGTCAGCTCCCAGTCAGCTGGGACCTCTCCAGATTCCCAAGACCACTCAAAAATCATCGAGAGAGGCTTTGAGATGGCATCTGTCACTCTTTGAGGATCCTTGGATGCATCCCATCAGGCCCCATAGATTTATAGGGATTCATCTGGAGCAGCAGATCCCACACAAGTTCAGGGTCGACTGGGATTTGGTGGTTCTTGCAGTCATAGTCCTGCAGCTCAGGGCACTGAGACCCCCTTGGTCCATCATCTGTGTTGAAGACAGAGGCAGAGAAAGCACTAAACACCTCTGCCTTGTCTCTCTCCCTGTTTGGGAGGAGAGCATCCTCATCCTGGAGCATCCCATGTTATTTCTACACTGCCTTTTTGCCATTGATATATTTGAAAAAACTGGGCAGCATTCCTGCTGGTGTCCTGCAACATTGGCTGCAAGGGCAAAGCAGCAGGACATGACCCTGCAGTTGTGCTTCTGGGGAGGTTTCCTGTCTTCATCTTGTGTTTCTGAAGGGTTGAGGCAGCCAAGAGCCTCATCTGTACCATGGGGCTGCAGCTCAGCCCTGCACGTGTGTCGTGGTTTAGCAATGGGTGAGCCACATAGAACTGTGTGTTCAGGGGTGAGGTGACCTCTGGGGACATACAAACCTGGGCTGTGAATATACACTGAGTGTATCCTGCTCCCTGGGACAGTCAGTGCAGGCACAGAGCTTAGAGGAGCAGCAGAACATCCTGGGAGATGTCATCACGGACGGGAGCAGGTCAGTCATGTGCAAGCCCTGGAGGGTTGCCTTGAACTTTGCATCAATCCCATCCAGTTCAGAGAGAATTTTAAAAGGAAATGCTGGCATTGGCCCCCAAAACCTGGTCTCTGCTAAAATGGCAAGAACTAAATTCTTCTACCGATCAGGAATTTCCTTCCCACTTTCTCCTACATTTAAAACCTGCCAAATTTTGCTTTCAATGGGTTGTCTGTCCTGCCTCTGCCTGCAGATTCTGATTCTGGGGTGGAGGCAGCCCTGGGAGCCATTAGTCTCACCGGGTGCATGAGATGGGGAGATCCAAAGGGGACCCATCCCATTTGGGTTGCTGGATACAAGGATCTACCCAATCCCATTCCTCGGGGCTTCAGGGAGAAATTGCTTCCAGCCAAACACCCAGTGCACATGAGTGCAATTTGCAGTGCTGGGTGAATTATGGCAGAGTCTGTAGGAGCTGAGCCAGCTCCCCCCTTCTCAGGGAAGCAGAACGAGCCCTGGATCTGGAAGCATAAAGGAAAAGCATGTCTGAATCATGCATTGACATCACCGGGAGCGCTGCAGCTCTCCGGCTCACGTCAGAGCTGAATTGATATGGTTACAGGAGACTGGGGGGGTTTTTAGTATTCTGGGAGAGCTGCTACAGTGGCAAAGAAAATTATTCATGGATCAGAAAAAGAAAGGCATTAGCAGTACAAAGTGTCATGATTGTCTGTGTTCCACTGCAAGGTTGAAACGAGGTGCCAGCTGCGGTACATGAGAAATAGCTTGAAGAAACACCAACAAAAATGCACAGATTAGTCCTGAAAGACCCTGGCAATTCAAACCAAGGTATCACTTACTAATTTATGGGGAAGTACAAGGGGTGCACAGCCCTCTGCTGACTCACAGGCGGGTGATGTGGAACAAGAGGTATTGCAACAGAGGAGCGGAACAGTCGGATGCTTTATGTCACTGGAAATAAAGGTTGAGGTGAACAGATGAACTGCCAGCAACAAAGCCATAATTAAGAGGTGCCAAACCAGCTTTTTGTCCTACAGGGGGGGAAAAAAATAGGAATGCAAAGATCACAGAGGAGACGGTGGTTCATGCCGTGCACACGGGGGAGTAGAGGAGGGAATAATCTTCCCCACGAGGAATCAAATTCAGATTCCAACAAGCACTGAATGTTGAGTCCTGTGGGGGAAGCATATCATGGAAAAAAGCACAGCTGCAAAATTACCTTAATGTGTAAAATCTTTTACAGGGATCAGTGGTTGAGTGTTAAGTTTGGCAGGGTGAGTATTGCCAGTGGAGCTGTGGGTGGTGAGCAATAGTCCACTGTCTTCACTGGTGCAAGTAAAACTGTGTCTAAAGTACTTGTAGGTGTCTGCTGGAGGTATAATGAATTTCAGGTTTATGAACATCTGAATACAGTGCTATAGGAGGAGCAGATGTGGATGTTTCTTTCCTTTAAAACTGGGTCTAAAATCCTTCAAATCCTTCAAGCCAACCAAAAGGTGTCAACACAGTAAGAACTTTTATAAAAATATTTTCGTTTAACTTCTGCATTTCTGAAGTTATTCACTCATCTGATCCATCTGGAATTAGCATTTAAACATTTTGTGAATACTCATTAGCTTTGCCACCCCTCTGGCAGAGGAAAATTGCTCTTGGTACCCAGGAGGGGTTGGTGGGGATGTCTCGGGGAGAGCTGTGAGCTGACGAGAACCCCCCACCAGCTCTCCTTGCAGTGCTGTGCTCACCTTGGGACACAGAGCAGCTCCTGGTCACATCAGCAATCAGCAAAATCTCCTGCTGGGATAAACTGCTTGGCCTTTTTTACTCATCCCCTGGCTAACAAGATTACCCCACACGACAGAGGGACAGCAATATTATCCCCTGAGCAAACCAGCGGGGTTTGTTGTGTCCCTGAGAAAGTCCTGGCTGAGTGTTTGCTAAAAAAAAAACACAAAATAATAATCCTGATTTTTCTGGGAATAAAGTAAGGGTTACAGAAGCTGTTATTTCCCACCTGCAGCTCTGATCTGTGCAGGTGAAAGTCAGCACTCAAGAGGGTACATTTGAGTCCAAGGGGTTTTCCTGCATCTCTGCACCCTCCACAGCCCCAGGGGGAAGCTGAACCTCCACCACAGAGTCTGATACCTTCAGTAATCATATCACCAGCTCTGTTTGCCAGGATGGCGGTTGGCAAGGGAGGAATATTTTAGTTTCTAAACTAACCCACATTATGCGGTGCTGCTGAAAAGCCACAGACATTGTCCCACAGTCGTTTTTTACAGTCTCTGGTCAGAGGGGGACCTTGCTTTTAAATGAAAGAATTCAGGCTAAAAATAGAAACCCACACCAAATTATACAGCCACTTGAGAATTATTTTTTAGGGCTGCTACTAAAAATGCCCCATTAAAAGACTATAAGATGCTGCAGAGTGTCGTCAGGCTGCCACACACAGGGATTTTACTGCCAGGCTGCATTTTATTTCCTAATTTTGGCAGGCCAGAGAGCAAATACTCGCAGTATCTTTGGTAATCTCTCTATCTCCTATGTTCTGTGCAGTGGGAGCAGGGCAAGCAGAGGGGCTGGGATGCCAGCTCAGCCAGAGTCTCCAGGGGATACCAGGGGGAGCATCACTCGGGGCCACCCCATGGGGTCACCCTGGAATTTGGCTGGGGCAGCTGGAAAGGCTGCAGTGCCAAAGCCATGGCGTGATTGGATGTGCCAGGCTTTGAAAGCGTGCCAGTCCACGTGCTCAAGGCAAACAGGAGGGAAAGGAGATCCACCCAATATTAATTATGACTTTTGAAGCTTTGCCTAATTACATCGTCTCTCTTAAGACGGCGACACAAATATTTATGAGTGGGACTTTTTATTCTCATTGTAATCAGTGACATAAATAGGTAACACCTTTATAAAGAGTTAATAAAAATGTGTCAACACAAGCTCGAGCACAAACTATCGAGCAGTGTGCAGTAAAACATTCCAGTGTTTATTGTAGTAATTGAATATTCATGAGATGCCAATTTAAATTACAGTTCACAACTGTTGCTGTGTCTAATGAATAATTTAAACAAGTGTGGCCAAAGAGATTTCAACGCTGCATTAGCAAACTGCAAGGGATTAAGCAACAGAGAATTTATAATTAGCTTTGTATATCCTATAATAAATTCATTGGAAAGATGGCTTTAATTATCCCACATGTTAATTCAGAATTCAGTGCATTAATTTTCGATTGAAAAGTAACCCTTTCTTCCCAGATAGTATATTTGGCTCCTCTTCATCTTCTGCATCTCAAAAACAGGGAGTGTGGAATGGGCTGATTCTTGCAAATCTCATCCATCATGACGCAGCATTTGTACCTGCCCATCTCGGGTCTGGAGTAATTCCTTTTTTACCATTTCCAGCTGGGGAAGCTGAGACCAATGAGATCAAATCCCTTCCTGCAAGTCAGGATTCCAGAAGCTGGAGCTTCTCCCAAGTCAATCTGCTGTGGCATATCCTCTTTGATACACTTGTGGCTACTTGGGAAATATTGTCTGTTCCTCGAAAACAAGCCTGTGAAGGTGATAAAAGTTTTTGGCAGTCGTGTCCTATAAGCAGCTTTAAGGTTTTGTTTAACAAATGAGGATGTGTGTAGATAAAAGCCCAAAGCCAGGGTTCAAGCTGAGATTGCTGCGTTCTTCAGAGCAGACCAGGGAGAATTTTGTCCCTATTTGGCAAGTTTATAAAGGGCTTTTTCTGTGGGAGAAGGACCCTTGTGCCCACAGCAAGAGGGGCTGCAGAGTCCCGACCACTTGTCCCTCTGCGGGGCAAGGAGGGCACCAGCCCTGTGAGGATTGGGATCTGTGGTGTCAGCATGGCCTTGACCTCAGGTAGCAAGGGGAATGTCCCCAGCAACTGAGGTCCTCATCAGTTGTGAGCCCCCATGTTGATGCTCAACCCTTAGACACAGTGAATACTCTCTGTGCTTTCCCCTCCACCCATCACCCATCCTCCCCCTAACCCATCCCTTCACCATGCTGGCCACCTCTAAAGCCTGTTGATGTGTACAGAGACAGATGAAAAGCTCTTGCAGAACCCGAGCACTTGTGCTGAAACTCACTGGACAGAAAAAAAAAAACCCACGGGAAGCATTCCAAGGCACGTAAATCCTCACACCTCCGTGAAGCCGCCCGTGCTCAAAGCTTGTCTGGGAAACTCAGAAGGTGTCGGGGAGGAAAGCTGCTTCCTTTCCAGGTGGTTTTGTGCAATTCCAGGCCAGCAGGTTAATGAGATCTCTGGGATATGTGATTTGATCTGGAACGTAAACACGCGCTTGGCATGTGTCCTTGATGTCTGATCAGATGGAAATGCAAATGCGGCGCCGAGCGTGGCACGCCATCCAAAATGTTTTGGTGGCACAATGTGCAAGACAAAATAAGTGATCACTTTTTTAAGAGCCTAATTGAAATGTTTTCTGCTGCGTTTGAGTCCTGCCATACCTATCAAATCAACAGCCTGGCACCGAGGGTGATGTGCCTGATCCCGAGGCGGAAGCTCCTTCGGTTGCGCTGGGAGCACCGAACACCCAGGGCTGTCCCAGGTCTTCCCCTGAGACCTTAATTGCTGTTTTAGTGCCTCTGTCTTTTGGGTGACTGGAGTTATTTAAGTTGATGAATGGAGAGCATCGCTGGAATGCAGGATGTGGTCGTTGGCACTTATTGATTGAACCTCGGGACTCAATTGATCAAGCTCCCCGGTGCCAGCATGTAATCCCAGGGGGAAAAATCAAGCCTTTAATGGGGTTTTGCGTTACTCTTGGTTTACCACTTGGGGTTATATGTTTTTGGAGGGAAGGAAGCATTTTTGATGGCCTGAATCCCCGTCGTTACCGGATTAAACGAAGACTGGCAGAAGAAACACTTGTTATTGTGGCAATCCAGTCCTGGGCAGATGCAAGCCTCATTTAATAGGGCATATTTCACCTTCAGGAACTGAGTGCCTTGCTGCTGGAAGGAAATAAATGAATCTCTGAGGTGTTTGTTATCCGTCATGAAGACGCCCAGGAGGACAGAGATGCTGCTGGACTGAATATTCTTCCCCTGGCCCCCCTGAATACGCTACAGCTAATCTAATAAACTGTATTGCACAGTGCAGGCAGCGCAGCAGCTCAGGCTAATGCTGCTGCTGGAACCTAAGTGAGCACTTCCTTCACCTGCATGGCTTCAGCTCTGCGTTTAGGTAGGTTTTTCCCTGTTTGTAACTCGTGCTGGAATAGGAGCTGCAGTTATATTGGCTGGTTAAGGGAGGAGAAGGGTTTGCCATTGTCGGGAGTCAGAACAGAAGTTGCGGCATCTGGCTCTCGTGTCAGGAGTTGGCGCTCGAGTTTCTCTTCTCTGCTCCCTCCTGCAATTAATTTTGAACACACAGAATCATTTGGGCTTTTCGCACCTATTTTAAAAGTGTTCAGCATTTGCTATAATTAGAGACAGGCAGATAACAGACTATGCCTTCTGTTAACAGTTTATGTGACGCAGCGGGGTCGTGGCATATCCCGCAGCTCTCGGAGGTTCCCCTCTGCAGAGCAGGGAAGTGCCGTGATCGTTGTCAAGCTGGTGGGGGAACTGGTGTGATGAAGATCTGGTTCCATCTCAGACTGCTCTGGCAGAGCTGGGGGTTGAAAAACCTATGGTTTCCCAAAGAGTGTTCAGCCACAAAATCATCCTCCTTCCCTGGGTGCTTGTGATCCCAGTAATAGGAGACTCATGAAACACTTACTACAAACTAACACAATAATCCCAGCAATATCTGGCCACAGAGGGAAACCGAGTCGGGGCAAAAAGGGGGCAGCTCATTTCAGATGTGTAGGAGAAGTGCTGTGGTTTGTGTGCAGATGTGGGATCAGCACAACTCTTTCTAATACCACAGCTTTTCTTATGGTGCTTGAAAAGTGGGCTGTTAGACTTTGCAATCCAAAAAAAAAAACCTATTAAAATTCATTCAGAGAGTTTAATCCCACTGGGGTGAGTTTTCTATCTAGTCTTCCCAGTTTCCTGTTGTGTTCTAAAATTACTTCTTTTTTCCTTCTTCTCCTTCTTCTCTTTTAATGCTCCACGCAATAAAAATGTGGAGGTCTGTCATTACCTGCAAGTCTATTGCTTTATGTGAATGCAATATCTAAAATGTGTGAGAAGAGCCGGGAGAGACATAAAGCAAAGGGAAGTTGGCCGTGCAGAAAGGCTCCAATAAGCTGCACGAGCACGGGGAGGGGGCAATAAATGCTGTGGGAGATGAGGGGGCCAGCGTGGCTGCAGGTGGGGTGGGGGAGTGTGGGGTACAAGCCATGGGGGAACTGGTTGTGGGAAGTCCCCTGGGAGCTGGAGATGCTCTTGCCAGTGATAGTTTTTATCCCCCTGAGAAGCAAACACCAAGATTTACACAGTCCAGCGTCTTCTCCATCAAAAGTGAAGTTTCTTGTCCCTCTGCCAGGCTGGGGGTGGGCACAGTTCCACACATGCTCCATGGCTATTCCCACTCAATTCCCAGGGGGTCTCTGGGGTGCTGTCCCTGGAGAGCAGGATGGGGAAGAGTTCAGTGTGATCCCGCCTTGTCAAGGACAGAGCACACCTCAGCTCTGCTCGTGTTGCTGTCCCATTGGTCAGGCAGGGTAGCAAAAACTTAATTATTGGCCTCCAGTCCACCTGGAACAGGACTTTTGTCCATCCCAGCAATTCAAAGTCTTCTCAAAAGGAGGCTTGAGCTGTAACATAGGATGTGAAACATCTGATGATGTCAAGGGTCTGCTAAACCCTCTCGTCTCCCCCCCCCCAAAAAAGGCAAATTCCTCTGCAAAGATGGAGATATGACATGAAAACCTTTCTGTCTCTAGTATTTTCCTGCTTTCTCCTTTTTTTATGCCTAAGGTTATTTGCATTAAAGCAGATCTCTGCTCCCCAGGAATCTCTTTGTGTCTCAAATCCTGTCTTTGACCTGTGGGATGGCTTTGCTGGGCAGGTGATGGTCCCATGGAGTACACAGCTCAGGAGCTGTAGGCAGCAGGATCCTAACTTTCCATTCATGACAAAAGAGGACCTTGGATGTGTGGCCAGGGACCACCTGTAGCCCCACACACAACATGTGGTGTCTCAGCCCAGGCCTGGAAAGCAGCAAGTCCTATTTATAGAGCTACTTATCATAGAATGGTTAAACACTGGCTTCTGAGTCCATCTCCCCACCAGTATCTTTGGGATTAAAAAGAGAAAACCAGAAATTAAAGAAAATCTGGTGTATAAACAGGTCTGGTGCTGAAAGAGATTTTCCCCTTGCTTGGGATGGCTTTGTCTCACCATTGCATCCACATAACACAACAGAAATACTCAGTGAGATAGTTTGTCTGTTCCTCCATCACCTTGAGTGTGGAGACAGAAATCTGAACCAGGAAATGGTTCTGGGTGGGCTCCAGGGCTGGTGCAGACCTTTCCCTGCTCCCAGCACCATCCCAGCCCCCTCAGTCCGTCACCTGCACCCCTGAAGGTTTTATCATCCGACCCCTTTGTGTCTTTTTCCCTCTGTAGCTGCTTCTCCTTGCCTTTCCTCCTTTTGCCAACACAGGAAGGGCATGTGACAATTTTATTAAGTTTTACATCCCCAGTGGGTGGGAGAAGGGCTGAGGGTCTGGTGCTGTTTAATTACCTCCCACTGCCCATTCCAGGGGAATTCTGCCCCCAGCTTTTGGGCTGTGGTGGTGTTTTGCCTGGATGAACCTCAGTTCCCTTCCTCTACAAATGGTTTTTACAAAATAATGTATTCAGAAAACATGCTGGAAATTAATGGGATAGATTATTTGCAAACATGTTCACTGAATTATCAGGCTTGTTCTTTATCTGTAAAATGATGTACATAAAAAAAGAAAGAAAGAAAAAAAAAGGAAGTTTATTGAAGACTTTATTTACAGAGAGTTCTCCAGCTGAGAGCTGCAGGAACACCGATGGAGCACACACAGCCCAGCTGCTTTCCAGGGTGCTCAAGCCCTGGGACAGGCTGCCCAGGGCAGTAAGTGGAGTCACCATCCCTGGAAGCGCTCAAAAAACACGCAGATGTGACACCTTGGGACATGGGGCACCTGGAAGTTCTGGGTTAATGTCTGGGCTTTATGATCTTAGAGGCCTTTTCCAGCCTTAGTGATCCTGTGGTTCTGTGCAGTTCAGGTTCCCCCCTCAGCTGTGTGAGAATGGTTTCTCCATCCTTGCACACCTGGTGGGATTTGTGGCTCAGGATGGGCCAAGATCTTATGGTACTTTTGTCACCTGCTCAAGAAGCATCATCCCACCTGGGGCTGCAGGGCTGCAGCAGGGCTGAGATGAGGACAGGGCTGAGATGAGGACAGGGCTGGAGCTCCAGCTCACCCAGGGTTGTCATTGCCATCTTGAGATCCTTTAATATCACGACCTCTTGCAGTCTGTGTAATAACTCCACTGGCTCAAGAGAGAGGGAAGCACATACTGGAGCAGGACTCCCAACATCCCTGGCACTCCCTGGGGGTGGGAATAGCTGGATTTGGGCATCTCTGGTTTGCAAATCCCCAGTAATACTCTTGCTGGCAGATGACCATGGTGGGTTGTATCCCAGGAGAATAACAAAATCCAGCTCAAGTTATACCAATTGGTCTGTTCCTTCTGGCCGTGCCCTCCCAGCACCGGGAGGGATGACAATATGAATGAGAAATATTTCCCCTTGGCCAAACAGTCTCTGTTTTAACACCCCGATCTCCCCCAGAAGTTACAGTGCTTTATCTTCTGATGAAGTGTTAATTGTGTTTGGAGGGCTCTTTCCCCTGTAAGAGCAGGATATCATAGCACAAGATCACAGCCTGCCAAGGCACCCAGCTCAGCCTGTCAGGCTGGTGCTTCCCAGTGCCTGCCCCTGCCAGCACCCAGGGGCTGTTGCTGCAGGGAACTTCTCTTTGGGGGGGAAAAAAAAATCCCAACATGCAGAGGTGCTCGAGGTTGGAAAAGACATGGAGCAATTTCTGTAGTAAGAGAAGCAGATCCCAAAAAATCCCCGCAGAGAGGAGACAGATAGAATTATATATAACCACAGAATGGTTTGGGTTGGAAGGGAACTTAAAGACCATCTTGTTCCACCTTCTCTGTCTTTGGCAGGGACACCTTCCACTAGCCCAGGTTGCTCCAAGCCCTGTCAAACCTGGCCTTGGACACTTCCAGGGATCCAGGGGCAGCCACAGCTTCTCTGGGCAACCTGTGCCAGGGCCTGCCCACCCTCCCAGGGAACAATTTCTTCCCAGTACCCCATCTAACCCTGCCCTCTGGCAGTGGGAAGCCATTTCCCTCTGTCTTGGGCTCTGCAGCTCTGCTGGAGCCCCTTTAGGCCCTGGAAGGGGCTCTCAGGTCTCCCTGGAACCTTCTCTCCTCCAGGTGAACACCCCCAGCTCTCCCAGCCTGGCTCCAGAGCAGAGGAGCTCCAGCCCTTGGAGCATCTCCGTGGCCTCCTCTGGAGTCACTCCAGCAGCTCCACATCCTTCTTACTTTGGGGGTCCCAGAGCTGGAGGCAGCACTGCAGGTGGGGTCTCACCAGAGCAGAGGAGCAGAGTCCCCCCCTCACCTGCTGCCCACAGTGCTGGGGATGCAGCCCAGGGTACTTTTGGATTTCTGGGCTTCCAGTGCACATGGCCAAGTCAAGTTCAGCTTTCCATCCACCCAAGTGCTTCTGCTCAGTCCATTCACACACAAACACAACTGGGAGAAGCCCTGGGAGCCTTGTCTGGGGATGCTGGTGTGGCTTTAGAGTGACCTTCATGTTCGAAAGCCTTGCATTTGAAACTTAATTAGAAAGGTCAGGATTTCATTTAAAGCGTTTAAAACCAACCAAATATGTCTGCTCAGATTCCCTCTAAGCCATCAGGCTGAGCCAGCTTGTCTGCACATGGCTTCAGATAACTGACTGAGGAGCTCTTGGTGCTGCTAATGCTGGTATTTAGTCATTCTTGGAATATTGGGGAAGCTCTGGAGGACTAGAAAAGAACTAATGTGCAAATATTTAAAAAGGGAAACAGAACAGCCTGGGTAATTACAGACCTGTCAGTGTGTCATCAATCCTCAGCAAAATAATGGAGTGGCAGATCCAGGCCTCAATTAATAAAGAATTAAGGGAAGGTAATATAATTAATGCCAATCAACACGGGCTGATGGAAAACAAATCTTGTCAAACTAACTTGATATCTTTTTTGATGAGATTACAGGTTTGGGTGATAGAGGTAACAGTGTTAACATAACATACTTAGACATCTGCAAGACATTTGACTTGGAAGCACAAAGTCTGTTGAGGAAGTTGAACAATACAAACCCAATGTTACACAGTTTTGGTGGGCTGGATTGTCACTCTGTCTTCCTGGAGTTTGTCATATTTCTGCCAAAGGACGAAATTAAATAATTGCCAGTGGAGTTGGTGGATGATGCAGTGAGCAGGGAAGCAGCAGAACACAGAAATGCAGAGCTTTTGGCAAGAACCTGAAAACCTCATCCCCAGCAATGAATATGTGTTGGAGAACCAGTATTGTCCCATCTACAGGAGCAGGAAAAGGCCTTTCAAGATGAGGACACCTCTCTTTAGAGGTAGTGGCTCTGGGAAAGGGATGTGAGATGCTTCATGGTGGGTGTTGCAGATGAAGAAGTCCAAAAAGCATCCATAGCAATGAGCAGGGTGGGGAACATGGAGAGGGTGCAGAGGATCACTCTGCACCTTTGGCCGAAGTGGGACAGGGTTGATGGTGATCTGCAAGTGCTTTGGTGCAGGACAGATTGGTGAGAGAGCCTGGCAAGCACTGGAATGTGAGCTCTGGGTGCTGGTGGTTCAGGGTGACCACGCAAGCTGCACTTGCTCCAGGGATCACCCACAGGGTGATTTGACAAGTGAATCCACACTCCTGTGCAGCTTCTGAACCTCACCAGTCAGGGAAGGTCTGGGCAGTGGGCAGCACCTCCTTGCAGCCACCCCCTCTCCATCCCCTCCACCTGCAGTGCCCCTGTCGTGCCCCGCGGGCTCACAGAGGTGCTTTAGATCCCCTTTGTCACAGCCACCAAGGGCTGGGGAAAGCTGTGCCCTCAAATGTGCCCCAGGGCATGTCTGTGTCTCAGAAACACTTTTTTAAAACGATGATTGTGGATTCTTTCTCTCTGCTGCCTGGCTCTGAGTTCAGAGATGCTCCTTGGGGTCGTGTTTGCAAACCTGAGTCTGTGAAACCTTGGGGTTTTTTTTACATCATGTTCAGTTGAAGAGAAACAGCAATTTCAATATGGTTCCAAAAAATTTCCATGTGCCCAAACTCTCTCTGGTTCCCATGGGCTCCTGTGCTTTGCTGCCAGCAAAGCCACCCCACAGCAGCGGAGTGGGGGTACAGATCCCCAGGAGAGGCATGGGGGCTGCCTGTTCCCTCTGGGATCTGGGAGGGAGGCTTGTCCCAGGAAATTGCAAACACAGCTGGGAACCCCACTGCATACAGAAAACCTCTGCCATACGATAAAAGTCTCCTCCCCCCCCCCTCCATCTCTACAAAAATAAATTACTTCCTTTTTTAAATCCTTTCCAACTGCTCCCTTCGTATTCGTAATAGGATGATCGGTGGAACCAAAGATGTGGCTGTTACTTTAAAGGATAAATTAGTTTGACTCTTAACTCAATAATTAAAACTGTTATGGCTATGAGCCTGCAGGGATAATGTACTATTATTATAGTCATTTGTTTCAATTAAATGCTTACTGATTTTACAATAGCAGCTGGGCACCTGTGTGAGATAGCTATTACTCTGAACAAGACATCTCAAATTCCAGCAGAAATTTGTCACTGCACTAAAGCATTTTACACAGACCATGAAAGTTTATTAGGAGCAGTTACAAATCGGGAAGAGGAGGGGTGGTAATTGGGGATATATTTTCTTATCAGCTTCTCTCTCTCCTGCTCTCTCTCTTTTTTAAGTAAATCATCTTTAAGCATTTCAGCTATGGTGATGCGTTTACATTTAAACTTCAATGCAAGAAAAAGCCTGCTGGGAAAACTTTGCTTCAAAGCTGTTCAGCAGATAATTTCTCTCCCTGGTTGATTGTGATTGTAATGACTTGTTCCTGGGAACAAACCCAAGGAGAGGTGAGCTGTGCTGCCAGCGAGCCTGCTGGCTGCCCCTGGAACAGCTTCTTGTCTTGTCTGGGGAGGAAGACCCTGGTCAGGAAAGGCTCTGGCAGTTCTGCTCAGCCCACCTGTGTTAACTCACCCTGGAAAGGGTGAGAGTCATAGAATCACAGAATGGTTTGGGTTGGAAGAGATTGTTAAAGACTACCTTGTTCCAGCGCTTGCCATGGGCAGGGACACCTTCCACTAGCCCAGGTTGTGCCAAGCCCCGTCAAACCTGGCCTTGAGCACTTCCAGGGATGGGGCAGCCACAGCTTCTCTGGGCAACTTGTGCCAGGGCCTCCCCACCCTCATCCTTAAAAAGTTCTTCCTGGTATCTAGTCTAAATCAACTCTTTTAGTTTAAAACCACTAAATCAACTCTTTTCGTTTAAAACCGCTACCCTTTGTTGTGCTGAAAAATCTGTCCCCATCTTTCTTATAAGTCTTAAAGGCCCTGGAAGGGGCTCTCAGGTCTCCCTGGAGCCTTCTCTTCTGCAGGTGAACCCCCCCAGCTCTCCCAGCCTGGCTCCAGAGCAGAGGGACTCCAGCCTTTCCTCCACCAGCACCCCCAAGTCCTTCTCTGCACGGAAGTCTGGTGATCCCCATGTGCTGGTCTCCTGGGAACATGGATAAATACCCCTCAGTGGGGTTGCACCACCTGCCCACTCCTGCTCACCTTGGCCATTGTCTTTTGGACATCCCAGTTTGCACAGTTTTACTTCCTCTCAGGGGGATGCAGTGCAGTGGGGTCAGACAGTGTTACATAGCAAACTCCAGCCAAATTTCTTCTTTTCCTGCTGGGTAACATCTGCAAGTGGTTTGGCTTGGATCCCACCCAGGACTGCAGCCCAGCCAAGCAGCTGGTGGGGTTGGAGCAGCGTGGAGCATCCCTGCTCCACCCGTGCAGCAAGGGCAGAGCACACCGTGGGGGGATAACACAGAAACTCTGAATTGGCACCTTTGCCACCAAAACATGGCAATACCTTCAAGATGTGTCTGAGACCAAGGGAGGTGGGAGGAGGAACAGAAAAATCCCGTGGAAATCAAAGGTGGTTATAGGGGTGGGACCTGCATCAAGGCTTCAGTTGGGAATTAAGATTTTGCAGCAGAGGACATTCCATGAGAGCAACCATTCCTGGAGCCTGGGACCTGAGCCCCAGGTCTGCTGGCTGGTGCTGCATCCTGTATTTCTGGAAAGAGCTGCTTTTTGCATAAGAATTTGGGGGGCCAGTTAAGTTGAAGTTTGGCTTGACACATTTCAAACATTATCTGTGTCAGCAGAGCTCCCTGTTCCTGGCCAGGCTCTTCCTTATGGAGTCACTCTGGATTCCCCTTTTCCCCATAAACAAAGAGTGCAGAACATGTGCCGTTTGTCAGCCTGTTTTTCTCTCCTTCTTAGGATTAACTGGAGCATTTATGGGCCTGATATGCATATTCATTAAAAGAATTGAAATATCGTGGAAAAAAAGAAGCTGTCTTTGAGTTAGCACAGCCTTTGGGAATCTGCTAAGTAAGATGCACTTAATTACTTTAGCTATGACTACATCACATTTCACTCGTGTTCCCTCTGAGATGCAAAGCATCTTTTCAGCAGAGGCTGGCAGAGCCATCCCAAACCTTTTGCAGCACCTCGTGGTGAGTTTGGTGTGCTGAATGCCTGGGATGGAGACCTGGCTGTCACAGCCTCTCCTGCTGGTGATAGAGCTGATAACATCTGGAGGGCAGTTATTTATTTGCACATGTGCTTCTCTTGGGCTCTGTGGGGATACTGAGTATTTTGGGGAGGGGAAAGGCCTCAGTGAGCCCAGGGCTGGGGTTGCATCCCACAGGGCCCGGGGGGCTGTTGCAGTTTTTTACCTTCTTTCACTTTGATTTGTGATCACCCCAGTTTCATTCACCGTTTACTTGCCTGATTAGGGCATTTGCTGCAGGGGAGCATCTCAGAATCCTGCTCCTGGGTCTGTCTTCCCTTGGGTCTTTTCTGAAGGGATATCACCTACTTTGGGTGTCCTCTGAAATAGCTCGGTGTCTCAGGGTCCCGCAGCAGGAAGCAGGACTAACCCTTCCCCCTTGAACCAAGGCCACTGTCACCCTCAAGCCCCTGGAAGAAGCTCCAGAGCTTCTCACAAACCACTCACCTTCATTTTCACCCCAAACATTTCACATCTGGAAAACACAGATGCCTTTTCCATCACTTGCCCTCTCCAGTCCTGAAGAGTCCTTCTGCAGAACCTCCTGGACTTGGGGAGAAGAGGTGGAGACGTGGGAGAGGGAGAGAGGGTGTCAGAACCAGCAACATTCAACTAAAATCAAGGTTTTTTCATAGAATTGTAGGATGATTTGGGTTGGACAGGACTGTTAAAGCTCATCTCATCCCATCCCCCTGCCATGGCAGGGACACCTTCCTCTATGCCAGGTTACTCCAAGCCCTGTCCAACCTGGCCTTGGGCACTTCCAGGGATCCAGGGGCAGCCACAGCTTCTCTGGGCAACCTGTGCCAGTGTTTTACCACCTTCACTGTAAAAAAACTTCTCCCTTATATATAACCTAAATCAACCTTCTTTCAGTTTAAACCATCCCCCCCTTGTCCTCTCACCACAGGCCCTGGTTAAAAGTCTGTCCCCATCTTTGTTATAACTCCCCATTTATGATGTAAAGAAATAGGCAACTGCTTGGGGGGAGGTATCTGGGCTAAGGTATCCTTGGAGAGGGGATGTCCCAGGAAAAATGCAGTGTCCACACTTTCTAAGAGGGGGCTGTGGTGGGGTTGTGTCAGCAGGAGGCTTCTGCCTGAGATCTCTGAGCCAGGGCTCAGGTTTCTGGTTTTTTCCTACTAATTTTCAGAGGCATTTGCAGCACGTGGCCCATATCCATAATTGCACTCCTGGACTTGTTCTGCTCTGATGCATAAATAACATGCACTGTAAAGAAAAAGTGTATGATTACATATTTAATGGATAAACGGAGCCGTTGTGGTCTATTGGCCACATAATAAAAGTTTCCAAAAAAAAAAAAAATTGTCTTAATACAGTGTTTCCCCAGGAGACTGCCGTGGCTGAAACATGAGGGAGCTATTTTAAATTTAAAAAAAATTTTTTTAAGCCACGTTTCATAGCCTTCCCCATTCCTGCAACACCCGTCTTCTAAACTTTTCCTTCATTTAAATTTAAAATGAGGACAGTAAATTATTCTTTTCCTGCAGCAGCTGGCAGATCCTCTCCAGCGCGAAAAGGTCTGGATTAAAGTGACGAAACCCAAGACAAACGTACCTTTTCCCCTGGAATTTGGGAAGCAGCTTGCTGCTTTCACGCCCCTGTCCCACCTTGGCCATTCCCGTGGCTTTTTGCCAATTCAATTGCAAGCGCAGAAATTGCCTCTCTGGTGCCTCCTGTGCTGCCCAAGCCTGGTGTCCATCCCCGTGGCTGCATCATCCTCGATGTCTTTGTGACCAGGATTTCCCACACCATGGCCAGGAGAGGCCAGAGCTCTGCAATAAGGCACATAATAAGGTTTCGAGGGCACATAAATCTTGCCAGAGCAAAGCCAGCCCTGCTGCCTCCTGGACACCACCAAAGCCATGGGGAGCGATTCAGAGTGGCCTCTAAGTCAGCCTCAGTCAGGCTCCTGCTGCTGCTGAAATGCAAGACAGTATTTAATTCCTGTGAGTTAAATCCCTTCACTTCGTAATTAATACGAAAAAAGGGCAGATCTAGGAAAACTTGTGCCCCTGATACCACAGCTCTGCTGATGGAGAATCCAGAGGAGAGCAGAACAAGCAGAACATGCTGTGGGGTGTTGTGTAAAGCTCTTGATTCCTGACCTGCAGCAGTAAATCTGGTTTTGCACTCGGATTTGTTTCCTCTGAAGCCCACCGAGCCCTCACTGGTCTTCCCTGGGTTTCCTTCTGTGTGTGCTGCTAATGGAGTTGGCAAACCTCCCCTGGTAATGAGAGATCACACCTCAGCAGGCTTATCAGCAATGAAGATTGTTAATAAATAAAGCTCGGGTCTTTAAACTCCTGTTAACATTAATCAGATTAATATGAAAGAGAAAAAGCCTGGAAAACGGTTCAGGCAGGGTTTGCCTCCCTCCCACTCCATGGTTGGATGAGGCTGTGTGGGAGCTGGGCTCTGCCTGTGTGAGCTGTGTGAGTTCTGCTGCTGGGAATGACCAGGCAGGGATTGGTCTTGGGGGAAAAAATTGGGTTTTCATGGAAAATACTACAAACTGGAAATGGGGTCTTGGAGCAACAAACAGCAGGGTTTGTCCCATCTCATGTTCGCTTCTTGGTGGACAGGGGGTGGACACGCTGGAAGGAGTCCAGAGGAGGTCCTGGAGATGCTCCAAGGGCTGGAGCCCCTCTGCTCTGGAGCCAGGCTGGGAGAGCTGGGGGGGTTCACCTGGAGAAGAGAAGGATCCAGGGAGACCTGAGAGCCCCTTCCAGGGCCTAAAGAGGCTCCAGGAGAGCTGGAGAGGAACTTGGGACAAGGACCTGAAGTGACAGGACAAGGAGAATGGCTCTAAACTGAAAGAGGGCAGGGTTAGATGGGATTTAAGTTCTTCCCTGTGAGGGTGGCAAGGCCCTGGCACAGGTTGCCCAGAGAAGCTGTGGCTGCCCCAGCCCTGGAAGTGTCCAAGGCCAGGTTGGACAGGCTTGGAGCAACCTGGGCTGGTGGAAGGTGTCCCTGCCCATGGCAGGGGCTCGAAATGAGGTGACCTTTAAGTTCCCTTCCCACTCAACCCAGTCTAGGATTCTGTGATTGTTGCTGCTCCCTCCTGATCCAACCACTTGAACTTTAGTTTGTGCCACAGCACGGGGAATATACACTTCATAAGGTACTTTTATTATGTCTAATGCAGCATTCAACATTTCTCATTAGACATATATATATATATATATATGTTTCATGTTTCCTTCAAATCTTTCAAGAGCAGTGGGCTCAGCAGCCTCAGGAGGCAGCACTTGTGCCGTGTCCGTGTGTCCCTGCAGCCGTGTGTCATTAGTCACCTTCCAGTCCTATCAGATGTTCCCCCTCTCTCCCATTATGAGAGCAGATTAATGGGTATTAGGAAACTCCACATTTTTGGGCACAGCTCCGTCACGTGGCCTCTTCCCCTCATCTCTTGCCTCCACACATGCACACACATACATCGCTTCTGGCTCCTTCCTTCACTGGGAAATCTTAACAAGCAGCCCATAATTGGGTTTTTTTTCCCTTGTCTGGACTCTTTTTTTTTTTTCTTTATTTTCTACATTCATTTTGAGTGGGATTGGAACAGATTGTAATATTTAAAAATGAGAGAGTCATCTCGAGGTGGAGGTGGTGGCCACCAGCAGATCTTGCCTTCACACCTTGGGGTCCAGTCCAGGGAGAGCTTAGACCCCCTTCCAGTGCCTGAGAGCTCCAAGAGAGCTGGACAAGGGCCTGTAGTGACAGGCCAAAGGGGAATGGCTTTAACCTGAAAGAGGGCAGGGTTAGATGGGAAAAATTCCTCCCTGTGAGGGTGGCGAGGCCCTGGCACAGGTTGCCCAGAGAAGCTGTGGCTGCCCCATCCCTGGAAGTGTCCAAGACCAGGTTGGACAGGGTTTTAAGCAACCTAGTTTAGTGGGAGGTGTCCCTGCCCATGGCAGGGGGTGGAATGGGATGATCTTTAACTTTCCTTCCAGCCCAAACCATTCTGGGATTCCATGGTTCTGTGTTATGATGCTTGGGGCTTCTGGAGCTTGGGGATATTCAAACCTCTGGTTTGAGGGTGGTGTCACAGTTTTGGGCAGATTGATGTGGTGGGAGCAGGGACCTGGGGCTTCCAATGACGGCTGTTGCGCTTTCTTGTTTCTAGGTTTAACCCCAGTAGCACAAGTGACCCAACAGCCCTGCAGAGGGTGCAGGGGGGTTGGGTGTGGTACCTTCAGATACTCAGATGAGCAGATATTTTTTTCACCTCTGTAGTTACTAAATGTCAGCACCAAGTATCGCACAGAAAGACCATGTTTGGGATACACAACCTCTGATGCTGCATCCCTGATGTACCAGGGCTTGTCCCCAAATACCCTGGCACAACATGTGCCTGCCCTCAGCAATGGCCTTACATTGCAGCCCCAGAAATGCCCAGTAACTTGTAATGCCGTCCTTTCTCCTGGTGATGTGGCCAAAAATTGCTCATTTATGAACATTTTGGCTTTATATCCCAGGCACTGGCGGTCCCTGAGGCAGGCAGGGACACCTCCTGGGCACACAGACCTATGTACAGAGGTGATTTAGGATCTCTCTGTAATGCTCATGGGCAGGGGGATGGCAGGAGCAGAGCCCTGGGGGCACAAGCGCTCAACTCCTGCTGATGGCCTTTTTGGTAGGGAGCACGAGGAAGACTCTCCCAGCCACAGAGAACGATTTAGACAATAAATCAATCAGACCTCATCTTGAAGTGATCTGACAGCGTAATAAATCCATAAGTACATTTTGTAATGACGAGGTGATCTTCTCCTAACTCAGATCCAGGAGATGGTCCACTCGGACGCCGCGTCCTACGATTCCAACCGCCAAGTGCCCCTGCTCAACCGCCCCGGGATGCTGGCCGGCCCCATGAGCGCTCTCAGCCAGTCCCAGCTCATCTCTCAGATGGGGATGAGGAGTGGTGTCACCCACGGCTCCCCCTCGCCCCCGGGAAGCAAGTCTGCTACACCATCTCCCTCCAGTTCTACTCAGGAAGAGGAGACAGAGTCACATTACAAGGTACGTGCCTGTTTCAACAGCGAGAAAATGGGGGGGGAGGATGTTCTTCAGCGAGGGATAAATTGTGCTAAATAGACTTTTACTTTGAATATACAGAGTGGGAGACTTCCCCAAGGGTGAGGTCACTGTTCCCAGCCCAGGGTGAGGCCCAGCACTCACCCAGAAGGTTTGGAGATGAGAGCTGGGCTTCTGCCTCCACATTTTACCAGGACCATCGAGCTGCAGAGTTTCTTCCTACGAGGCTTTTGATGAGCAAAGCAGGTTCAGGGCTGAGGGTCTGCAAATGCTTGAGGCAAAATTAGATTTCTAGTGGTGGGTAGAGGAGACTAAAACAGGGAAGGAAGATACCCCATGGTGGGATTTAACTGAGCTCACTGGGCATGGCTTGCTAAGGAAAAAAACCCAGAAATTAAAAAAGGAAGAGTCTTTTAGTTCACCCAGGTGGTGTTTTAAGTAGTCAGCAGTGTCTCAGTGGTCTCTACAGCCAACACAACTGCTGCTGAGCATGGCATGAACAAACCCAAGGAATTCCTAGGGTTTGGGGCACATCTTGGTCATTGCCCATCTCTCTCAAAATGCACCAGCAGAGCAAACAACACGTGCTGTGCTCCAGGATTCTGCAGCTGTTGTTTACTGAGGGCAAACTCCAGTGATTGCTGAGTTGCTGCCTCAATGCTTGGTGTGTCTCTGTGCCTTTGATTAAAGCCTGTCATGGAAAACCCTCTGCTGGAAGGTGCTTACCAAGGCACTGGGGTTGTAACCTTGTCCCACCAAAACAGGCTGTTGTGACAGGATTTGAATGTGTAACCAGGGCAGCCAACAATGCAGACACTGGAAAACTAGGAAAATGCTAGGACTGAGCAAAAACCTTTCCCTTTCTGTGGAAATCCAGGAAAATAGATTCCCATCAGTTCTTCACCCATTGGCAGATTTCACTTTAGGCTGGGGCATTTCAAAGCAGAGTGCAGACCTGGATGCAAAAGCAGCTTCAGTGGAATACAGCTGGAAAAAAGAAGGGATACACGTGGTTAACAATAGATGGAGTTGTTCAGACTCTGTGATTCCATGTTTGAGGGGCACTATAGGATGGGTTATGCTGCTGGACCCCACAGTCTGCCAACTCCCAAAGCCTGTGTCACACAGCTGCAAGCAATGACCTGGGAGCTGAAATATTTCACTTCAGCAGAAAATTAGCTTCAGCTTAGTGACACACCAGGTTCTCTCTCTGCCTCCATCAGCATCACCCAGCTTTTCCTCCCAGCCAGCAAGGTTTCCTGGAGCTTTGGGGTCTTCTGTTCTCTTTAGCCAGTGGTGCCTGTGGGAGTAGGAAGAATTTGGAGATGTCCAAATTTGCAGAGATCAGAATTTTTCCTAATTCTTCAGGCAAGCCCCCTCATTTTTTTCTGCCCTGTAAACTCCCCATCAAGATAGGTGGGACAGGAGTGATGTGTTTGATGGAGGAGGAGGACACCCTAAATGTCAGGAAAGCAGCAGAGCTGTGTTGTGGCCTGTAGGTTTCTGTTTGCTTTCTGTCTGCACAGCTGCTGCATTCACCCATCAGTCATTTTTCCTGTGGTCATTAAGGGCTTTTCTGCAACAGGTCAGCAAAACAACGTCTAACAAGCAGAAATTAATCTTGTGAGGAAGAAGGTCACACATGAAAGAAATGGGTCTGATGCCAGCAGGTACTTCAGGTCCAGCAGGTCCTCTGAGCCAGGGAGCTTATGATTTTAGGAGGTCTCCCAGCCCTGTTGGTGCATTTACCTGCTTCACTGCTTTGGTGTACACATGCATGGGAAGGAGAGGCACAGCTCAAATTCCAGCTGGGTTAGTGCTCGCTCTCCACAGTTATTAAAATCACGGTGTCCGTGGGGTCCCAGCTCTTCATGGGTTCAGCATCTAAGAAGGCACCAAGGTTATGGGATCATGTGTGTCACCAGTGCATTGCCCCACACCTGTCCACATCTGGTGTCCAACAGACCTTCTGATGCCTCTCCAGGGCGAGTCCATACTCTTCATCCTGCTGCCCGAGCCTTCATGGTCCCTTTGACCATGGGGGATGACCCTTGGGATTGCTCTGGGACAGCGAGGCTCAGGCTCACTGGGGTTTGGCTTTAGCCATGAACATGGCTTAGGTTGTTCAAGCATCTTTTAAGGTCCAGGGCCAGGCTGTTGTCCCATCCCAGCTGCATCACAGCTGGAAAACCCCGTGAAAACCAGGCAAAGTCCTGATCTGCTCTGCTGCCTCCTGGGCACTGACGGCTCCTGGCAGCCTCACAGCATCTGTTTTCCATAAATCCCGTGTGCTCTTTGGTGCTGCCTGAGCAGGACTGGCTGTAAACCTGCCTGGGGTTGTGTTGGTGCTGTTCCAGCTCCTTGGCTCCTCCAGCTTGGTGGCTGTGAGGGAGCAGGTTCCCCTGTAGCATTTCAGTGAATCAAACGGGATCACAGTTATTTAAAATACCATCTCACTTCCTAATGGGCTGAAGCCTTGTCATGCATTTTTTTTTCCCTCCTAATAAGCTGGCCTTTCACCTCCAGGCCTCCCATTCAAGCCCAATTGGGCAATTTTAAATTAAATGCAATTTTTTTGAGCTCACTGCTCATTCACTAATGGTCACTGTCTGTTTGACAAATGTCACTGCGCTGATACTGAAATTAATGACCAGTCAAGAGCTGCTGAGCAGGGAATGGGAGCACTGCTGCCCTTTCCTCCCCATGCCTGCCCTGTGCCAGCTGAAAGGAAGCCTCTTAAATCCTGGCACTGCCAAGTACACGGTTAAATCAACAAATCCATCAGGAGAAGAGGCTGTTTACTCCCAGCTCAGCGGGGGGAAGTGTGTTGACAATGTCTTGGTGTTTAGACCTGTGTGTCTTTCTGAGTGATACAGCAACCTGTGCAGCTGGGGGAGCAGGGACTGACACAGATGGGTACTGGCTGAGCACTCAGTGCCTGAGCGTGGGGTCTGCAGGTGGAGGGGCTGGTGCCCCATCTGCCCTCCTGGGTGCAGAGATCCAGCCTGCAGCAGGCAGTGGTTTTATTCTCTGTCATGTTTGAACTCCAGTGTATTTAGCTTTTCTTTCACTATAAAATAAAGATAATGGTGGTTTCCTGTAGTGTGAGCTTTCACTGACCACACTTAATGTGTTAAGAGCTTTGATGGATGTCCAAGTGCTTTCCAGGGGCTTTTTTCATTCTCACACCCTCACATGGAGACTTCTGCACTCCATTATATTGACAGAATCATGGAATATCTTGAGCTGGAAGGGACCCACAGGGATCAAGCCCAACATATGTGTTAGCAGGGTGAAGCAAATTTTGGATGGCCCCAGTGTGATGGTTAATGTGATGGTGGTGCTGTTGCTGCTTAGTCAGTGCTCACAGTCCTGCTGGGAATGGGGACACTGAGCCAGTGGCACATACATGGATAAGGGAAATCAGGAGCAACTTGCAAAGGGGGATTATTGGGGTGGAAATCAGAAACCATTTGGAAGCAAACTTCAGAAAAATTCATGGACTGGTAAAGGGATATGACTGGGAAGCAAAGCATTTGGAGAGGTCCCAGAAAAGTATCAAGGAGTGAGGGAGCTTGTGGTACCAGGGAGGAGGAGAGGGAAGGAGGGTGACCAAGGGTGAGTGTCTGGAAAGCCCCATTTTTGGAGGAGGGAACAAAGGGATGAACCCAAGCTGTGAGCTGGTCTGAGTGGAGTCACCAAGCCAGGCTCAGGCACCCACCAGCAGTTTCTGTAATGATCCAAGAGGTTCCTGGGGCCAAAGAGACCCCAAGGGCTGCTGTCCCCGCTCTCCATGATGGGATCCCTCCCCTTTCCATTCCCCCTCTCATCTCCTTGGCTGTAGCAGGGACTTGTATCTGACCACTCCCAGCTGACTGCTGTGGTTCATCTCATGGTTTTACAGGCTGCTGGAGAGAAAAGACCATCAACAGACCTGGGCAAAAAGCCCAAAAGCCAAAAGAAGAAGAAAAAGAAGGACCCCAACGAGCCCCAGAAGCCCGTGTCAGCCTATGCCCTGTTCTTCAGAGACACACAGGCAGCCATCAAAGGACAAAACCCCAACGCCACCTTCGGGGACGTGTCCAAAATTGTGGCATCCATGTGGGACAGTTTGGGAGAAGAACAAAAACAGGTGAGTTACTGATTTATTTACTTTTTTTTTTTCTTTCAGCTGTTAAAATGTGTTTTTCTGTGGTACAGAGCGTGGCCAGGCTGGAGGGTGTGGTCAGGAACAGAGGCTGTTTTCAGGAGCGGTGCTGAAGTGCCCACTGTGCAAAACTGCTGTTGTTGCATTGGGAAGAGCAAATTTTTATGACAGCTAATTATTCTTGATAAGCTCATGCTCTGCGAAACCATCAGTGGCCTTTCCCTGACCTGGGGTTTTACAGCCTTGAATGGGAGATGGGTTTGTATTTGCTTATTTACTTACAAGGAGTGACAGTAAACTGGCTAAACACTATTAACTCCCTATATTGCTGCCTTCAAATCCAACATTCAGGCTTTAAAACCTGCAGAAGGAGATGTCTGGAGTGGCCTCACAGAGGAAACCTTCCTGCCCCAAAGCTGTCAGCCACTTTCCTCTGCTTCACACGGAGAATTCTGGGTCCTGCCTTCACTGTTTTGTTGCTGCTGAGTCGGTTACAAAAGCCTGTAATTGCTTGTTGCCTCTTGAGAGAACCCCAGGGAACACTTCCTGTTGCAAGGATGGGTTTTTATCAATCAGAGTGAGATCTGACACTGTGGGGTGTGTCCTGGATCCAAACAGGCTTTTTTCTGGGAGCCCTTCTCCTAAAACCTGGCTGCCAGCTCCTGTTGGGTGTCCATGGGCCAGCACTGGAAGCACCTATGTCTGGAGAAGCAGCAGCAGGGAGGAAAAAAGCCATTAAGCTGGAAGTCACGCTAGAAAATAGCCTTGTGGTTCATCTCATGGTTTTGGGAATACGAGCAAGGCATCTTCTGGGATGGAAGCCCTTCTGCTGCTCCATTTGGAGCCTCCATTCTGTGCAGAGTGGTGCTTTGATGTTCTCCTGATCCTCCCTTTTCTCCTCTTCAGCTGGATCCCTGGTAGATCATGCAGGCAGGAATTCCTCATGCTGAGGAGGGGAGGAAGGTGCAGCAGGGTGACCCCAGCCCTGGGCAGCTGCAGGGCAGGGGCTGGGTTGGGGTTGTTGGTGCAGGGTGTGGAGGTTCAGGAGGGTGGAAAAGCTTTCTGTCACCTCTTTCTCCCGGTCTCATCCCTCCCCAACATCTCGTTCTGCCTCTGTCTTGCTCCTCCTGGTTACCAACATCTCCATAGTTTGGGCTGCAACTGTGGCTCAGAGAATGGGAGCGCTGGGGCGACCCTGACTCAGCGCAGTGCAAATGCTCAGCTCTTAATTAACAGCAGGGATTAAACCAGCCCGTTTATCTTCCCTGCTAACTCTCCCTCCTTCTCTTTTATGAGCTTGCAGCAGCCTCGCTGTCTCTTTACACACGCTTTCTAAGTGGCTCCATTTCTCCCTCTGTAATTGATTTAATTAAGTCATTTGTTCCTTGTCTGAATGCTTAAATATTAACTTCCTGGCTTTGTCTCCAGCTGGATACTTCTCTCCCATAACAGTTACCTCCCTGCCCGGGACTCTGGCTGGAGGGACTCTATTTATCTTTGGCTCTGGGACCGTGTGGCTGATTTGTGCAATGTGGCACGTTCACTCTTTAAGTGTCTGGCTGCAGGAGAGTTTATTTAGTCCCTGTTTGCTTTCCTCCACCAGCATCCCCAGACAAGTTCTTTTTTTAGATTCACAGGGCAATGCAATGGAAAGGGAAAAAGGAAGAGAAAATTTTAAAAGCATTAACGAAATGTCTCTAATTTCTAAAAAAGAAATGCCTGGGCTGTGTGTAGATGTTTCCTGCCAAGGGCTCCAGGACAAGGTGCACACATTCCCAAGGAAGGCAAGCAGCCCATGCTGAGAGCTCTCCTGGCACGCCTGGAGAGGAGACAGGGATGGAGCAAGACAGCCATGCACCACTGGCCAAAATCCTTCTGGGACCTGGGAGTCCAGATTCCCACATGGCTGTGCCAAATCGTGGCTCAAATCGTGGCTCAGCTCATTGTCAGGCAGGAGCAGCATGCTCTGGGAAGGAGTGGAAATCAGGAAAAGGGAAGTGTTTCATGTGGGACACTGCTCTTACCTTTGTTGACAGCAGTGGCTCCATGTCCTCACTGCAGAAAGCAGGGCAGGAGACAGGCTGGGGAAAAGCCAGGACAGGGATGGCACAGCAGGCAAGCAAGAGCTCAATCATTACCAAAGCTTTAGTTCAGGAACACTTCCCCTCTTCCTCACATGAGAAAAAAGGGTGGATTTAAGGCTATAGGATCTGATCTGGAGCTTGTTCCACACTTGGATCTCTCACAGCCCCCGAGATGCTCATGGTGGGTCTGGGGCATCCAATCCCCAGGGGGATAACATGCAGACCCCAGCCCCACCATGCATTATTGCCAGTTGTTTCCATCTCTGCAATTTCTGCTTCAGATGACTTTTACAAACCTTATTCTTCACTTTCCAGTGGGCCCAGAGTTTCCTCAGTCCTGGATGTGTTTTGGCTCCTGCCTTGGCTCCTCCCTCTCTTTGGGAGAGCAGCAGGCAGGGAGCAACCAGGGAGGGGCTTCAAGGGAACCATAAACCCACCTGCAGCCAAGGTGTTTTGGACTTGTGATTCCCCACCCTATGTCAGCAGCCCCTGGCACATGTCCTGCTGTCCCTGCACTGCGTCCATCAATCATCCCATCACAGGGGTTGCACAGAGGTGGAGTGGCCACCGTACCAGTGCCAAAGGGATGAGGAAGGCCCACTGCTGGTGCCTTGTAGCCATGCTAGCCAGTGCCCTGGGCTGGGATGGATGGCTCTGTGCCCCCTCCAGAACCTCAGCCCCTCTCCAAGGACACCACATGGAGCATTTCTGCCATCAGCAGTGAGATGCCACCCCTTTGCCAGGTAGCCCTGTCCAGCACATGGAGGGTTAATCCTCTGCCATTTGTGCTGCTAATGATTATATGCACTGTAATATCAAAGCTGTAGCTATTTATTTGCCATTGAGCAGGTGCTGCTGCTCCCACAAAGCAAATTTGCTTTCTCCTCCTGATGAAACAAGCAAAATAAAGGTTGCTCATGTCCCATTTCAGATATGTTTTTTTTTTCCCTGTGCACCAGCTGAAAGACAAACACAGAGAGGGAACCAGAATGCATATTATGCAAGAAGCCATATAATCTAGGAGCATCTTTGATTTGGCTGCTGCTGTCACAGACATGCATTTCACAGAGAGGCTTCCCCCCCCCCTCTTTCCTTTTGTTCTTACTGGTTTATCATTTGTGCCTTTGTCATTTTGTTCCTTCTTCTCTTCTCAGCCTCTTCACAATGAATCTTCATTTTCCCTCTGACACACTTGTATCTAAATTTCCTTATTTCCTGCCTTTTTTTATTTATATCTGTTGCCTGGTGATTTGATCATGCTGTGGAATACAGGATTAGCAATCTCCGTGTCCTTGGGTACTGCTCAAGGACACCTGTTCGGCAAAGCTTCGTTTTCTTCCCCATTTTAACCCCTTCCAGCGAGTGGAACAGTAATAAATAACAATACCTTGAAATATCTCCAGCTCTGCGTTGGCAGGACATTGTAATCTTCATTCTTCAACAGCTGGCGTGGCCCTTTCTAAGAAGCTTACACGGGAATCTGAAGAATGTGACTCGGGGAAAAAAAATATTAATATGTCCTCTTTGAACTTCACAAATAGTTTAGCAGCTGTTCCTGCAGAGATAGCTTAGACTCTGCTGGAGAGGGAAATGCTAATTCAGCCATTAGCATCAAATGGGGTACCTGTCCTAGGAATCCGCCTGCAGCTCCAGGTCCCAGCTCCAGGCTCCCAGAAATCCTGTGCCTCCTGTGCTGGGAGTTTTTTTCATTAGCAGGTCTCAACCTGGCAAGGATTAAAAGGGCTGCCTGATTTGACAGAAATTAGAGGAATTTGAGGACTATTTTGGAGCAAACTCTGCTAATTCCCTGGGAAGAAGGATTTTTGCCTGGCTCCGGTGGAATGCTGGCAGCCTGGTCCCAGCCCATGCCACCCTCAGCCCCCTCGTCTCCACCAGCAGTGCCATCTCTGCTCAAGAGCTGGTGACACCAGCCCTGGTGGCTGTCCTCCCACAGGGGGATTTCCTGTGAGTGGTAAGCCTGAAAACTCTCTGGAGTGTATTGAGGAGTTACTGGTGGGATTCACTCTTCTCTGCCATGTTCCTATTCCCTTTCTGAGCAACTTTCTGTTGTGAGCATTGGAAACTGGTGATGCTGGAGCATGGGATATGCTGCCAAGGTGGCATTTGCAGATGTATCTGGAACCTGCTGCTTCTGATCAGGAAATCCAGCCATAAAGTCAAAGCATTGGGTCGGTGTTTTCCCTTAAACCCTGGAAAATCAGGGCAGAGGAATCAAGGAACTCCAGAGCAACCTGCTGAGTGAACCCCAGGCTAACCCAGGTTTTCCCATCCAAAATGAGCACAAGTTGGATAAAACCAACATTTCCAGTTGAGTTTATGAGTCTGGGGGCTCACTGGGGACACAAAGGTACCGGGGACAGCATTAGCCCTGCCTCACCAGGACCAGTTCAGTAATGCCAGGTCGCTCGGTGGCCAAATGCGTGTGGGATTTTCCCAAACAAATGCACAGCCTAGAGAACTACACAGCTCCAGGGGTAAAGTCACACTCCAGGGGTAAATTAGCCAGCAGAAAAATTGCTCACTCGGCAGAAAATAATAGATCACCCATTTAATCAGATCCATCTGCTCACTGAACCTGTTACCTCACCTGGTGACAGGACACTGCAGGTATCTGTGGTGGGACAGAGGCATCTCAGGCCAAAAGTAAAGCTCTTTTATGGAAGAGCCATCACAGGGGAGAGATCCCATGGGAATGGAAAGCAGCAGGTGCTGCAAACCGGCCAATTCCAGCACTGGAGTCAGTGCTGGAGCCACCATGAGTTGCAGATTCCTCCTGCAACCCCGAAGCCCTGGCAGTGAGGGGCTGCTGAAGGGTCCAAGCAGTCACTCTGGCCTGAAAGGAGCTTTCAGCATCTTCTGAGCATCAAGGACAGCTGGAGAAGCACCAATCCCAAACAAGGTTTCAAGAGGGTTGTGATGGAGAGCGGGATAATGACAGGGAGGATGTGAAGGGTCAGATCTCCTAACAGCAGCTCCAAGAGCCTGACTTCTCTTCTTGGAGAGCAAGATCAGAAGCGTGGAAAGATGAGTGTTGTGTGTTTTTCATTGGAGGTTAGGGGTTGGATCTGTCAGCCTCCTCCTCTGCTTGCTTCAGAATCTTCCAGGGGCTGTCCTGGGAACACTCTTGGTGCCCTCACATGGAGTGATGGATGACTTACACCCTGGTGGCACCGTGAAGTCAAGGCAGGGGGAAGCAGGAATCTTTCAGGTTACTTTAATGACTGGTGGTTGCTGCTTGATTACAGGTCCACCCATTCATTGTCCAGAGGGCTGCTTCACAACACCGTGTCTCCACCAGGATAACAGGGAAGCTCTCCTGAAACCGTGCAAATAGTTCCCATAGCCAGGGCCTTTCCAGGGGCTGTGACTGACCCTGCTCGTGACTTTCGAGTCATCTTGTGAATAAGCCATAAGTTATGGTGATCCCGAGACATATCTTGCAGGAAAGTGTGTAATAGTGACAAGAAAAAACCTCCAGATTTACAAGCAGAATAAAACCCAAATTTATACATTTGGGGGAAAAAAAAAAATCCAGTCATGGAATCATAGAAAGGAGAGCAAGGAGGGACTTAAGAGGTCAACCAGACCATACTGCTGCCTGAAGTCAGGATCATCTCTACTTAAGCCATTCCTGATGGATGTGTGCCTAATCTGTTCTTAAACCCTCAGTGGTGGAGATTACACATCTCCCCAGGCAATCTCTTCCCGTGCTTAATTATCCTTACTTTCCAGTGCTTAGCCAACATTTCCCTTGTTACAATTTAAGCCTATTGCCTCTTTTCCTGGATGGACAGGATCACTTGGTGCCTCCTTTGCTGCGCTGTGTTCGGAGATGTGGCTACTCTTGGTCTTCCCTCCCAGCTTTCCTCCTGGAGACCTCTCCTGCCCTTCCCATCTCCTCTCTCCTGATGGCCTACCTCTTTTTTTGGAATAAACTCCACCTAGGATTGAAGCAGAGACCTTTCCTCTTGGGATCAGCGCACCCCTTGATGTTTTGGGGGAAGTAGGGGGGGAGAGTTTTGAGTTCTTTCCATCCTTCCCCTGGCTTGGGAAGCAGCGTTCCTGCTGAAGCAGGCGGGCTGGGACGCAGGGGTTACCGATAACAGCTCTGGCTGTCACTCAGAGCCTGCGTGACACGGAGCCGTTCGTGGGCGTCAGCGGGGTTTGGAATAATTGTCTTCTCTAATTAACTGGTTATCAAACAAGAACATTTCATTACGCTACAATTACTGGCTGCTTTGCTGAGACACAGAGGTGTCAGGATTACGATCCCAACATATGCTTCTTACAGCTCTGATTTTTTTGTTTTCATAATCACTAACCATTTTTGCTTCCTCCCCACCCCCCCCCTTTCCCCAACCCACCCACTCACTTAATGACTAATGAATCCTCCTGCTAATGAATAGGGAAAATAAATCAGTGGGCATGGCAGGTTAGAAAGAAAAACATGCAAAATGTTTTGAGGATCTTTAAATCTGATAAATTACTTTGAAATTAAAATCCCTGGGAGAAAATGGGATTTAATTAGAAAGTAACGTGGTTTTGTCAATGTTTAAATTAAAATTTTAAAGGTTATAAATGAGGCACTAGAACTGCCTTTACACAGAGGATTCGTGAGAAGTTTTGTTCGGATCTGCTCTTCCCACGTCAGCGTGGCAATTCCCCAGGGACAGGCAGCTGAGTGTCCTTGGTGGAGCCCTGTGTGGGTGCAGAAACTCCACATGGTGAGGGCAGGACTGCAGAATTCTCATCAGGAGACCTTTAGGGATGGTTCTTTACAGTGAGGGTGGGGAGGTCCTGGCACAGGTTGCCCAGAGAAGCTGTGGCTGCCCCATCCCTGGAAGTGTCCCAGGCCAGGTTGGACGGGGCTTGGAGCAGCCTGGGATGGAGGAAGGTGTCCCTGCCCATGGCAGGGGAGTGAAACTAGGTGGTCTTTAATGTCCCAAAATCATTCCATTCCAAACCCAAACCATTCTGTGATTTTATGATTAAAAATCAGATAATCCACCAGGAACCTTCCAGAGGGAAGGAGGGAGCTCGAGGGATTATCAGGAGAAAGCACAACCTGGGCTATCCCTGTGACCCTTCTGGGTAGCCCTGCTCGTGACCAGGCTTGAGCCAGGGCTATCCCAGCAAACTTGGAGGCTCCTGCTTGGAGCAATCCCCTGTTCCCTTCAGGAGGATGTGCCATTTGGCTGCCCTTTCCCAGTCTTGCTGCACCAGACACCACCTGGCAGCACATCCCAATACAAGGGAGGTCCAGTTCCCCCTCACACCTTAAAAAAAGACAAGACCAGCTGAAAAAGTGTCCAAAAAATAAAAGGGTTTAGCAGATAAAGCAAGTGGTGGGGATGAAGATAGGCAAAGAATTTACTGGTTATTAATTTCTTTGCATTTGGGTTTAGGAAGTCTGATTTGCCTGCCCTCTCACTGTCCAGAAATTGCAGGTTTTTCTCCAGGCAAGTCTTCCTGATAATTGGATTTGGCTCTGTGTAGCTGTGAATACTTTGATTTCTGATCATCTCAGAAAAAAAGGCAAGGCAAGGCAAGGAAGGGAAAGGATTCTGTTGTATTTTGATATTACAGACTTTTAAAAAAAATTAAATATGCTTTCAATACATCAGCACCCAGCTGGGGCCACTGTTCATATTTCATTTCTGTGCTGGGTACCAAATTTAAGAGCTGGGTACCACATTTAAGAACATCCAGCAGCAGAGCTGGTGGATACAGGACATGCTGTCCTGGTGGCACTGGTGCTGCTGCTACAGGCACAAACCTGGTCTAGTGGAAGATGTCCCTGCCCATGGCAGGGGGGCAGAACTGGATGAGCTTTAAGGTCTCTTCCAACTCAAGTCATTCTGGGATTCTGTAATAAAAGATGTGAAGATTGTAGAGAGAGAGGTAATAGCTTTTATTAAGGGAACTGATACAGTTTGAAGAAATAGTTGCTTTTCACAGGCAAACTCTTCTTCAGGCTGACATTTTGAAATGTAATTTTGTTCTGAATGGAGCAAATATAGTATTTCCTGAATACCATAAAGCCAAAGACAAACTTAGGGAAACGCTCCATTTCAGAAAATTACCGTCTGAGACCTCCAGTGTGTCGAGTCAAAATGTTTCATTACAGGAGTCGCTGTGATTTAGCAATGAAAATAAGGCTTTCCAATCCTTTTTTAATAGAATTTGTCTGTACTGATGTTAAATTCAGGTAACTGGATAGTTTAACTGCTAGAGGTTATTTTCCCTTCCGAGGTCGGTGTTGGGAGGGAGTCTGGGGTGCTGCCAAGGAGCTAAATCATAGAACCTTAGGACTGTTTTGGTTGGAAAAGACCTTTGGGATCATCCAGACCGACCATTCCCCCAGCACTGCCAAGGCCACCACTAAGCCATGTCCCCAGGTGTCACATCCATCTGGCTTTTAAACACTTCCAAGGATGGTGACTCCACCACTCCCCTGGGCAGCCTGTGCTGGGGCTGGACAACACTTTCTCTGAAGAAATTTTCCCTAATATCAGGTCTAAATCATCCTGGACAGAGATGTGCCTGTGAAACTTCAGCCTCTCAGTTGCTGAAAGCTCTCATTGGTTTTGAAACCAAATTAAATGTATGCAAATCTGTTCTAATTGAAATCAACTTTCAGTGCACTGCTTGAGGAGGGGTTTGAGTTTCCAGTGAGGAAGAGGGTGGGTATTTTTCTTGGGAGTTTCTGCCTTTATCCTGAAGTTTTTATTCCATTTTAAAATATTCTTCCCACTCAGTTTAATCTGTGTAGCCCCACAAGGACAGGCTGGATCTCACCATTATTTTACTGGAGGTCCTCCATCTCCATATGTGAAGGACCAAGGTCTGTGCAGAAAGGGGACCAGCACACCAGCACATCTCTCATTATGGGGAGAGATGGAAGAATAACCAACAATTCACTCTTACAAAGCTTTATTGTGTTTTTTTTTTCCTTAGAGAAGTAAACTCTCCTGATACTTGCTGTTTCCCACAAGCCCCAGCTCAACAAGTCTTAAGATTAGCCAAAAATCTCAGCTTTTATATGATGAGAAAACAGTTCCCCACTGTCCAACCTGCAGAGAAGAGCTGGAGTTTTGAGCTCTTAAAGGCTTAATGATGGGATAGCCAAGAAAGCAAATGGATAGTTTAGGATTTCTGGATGTCTCACCTGTTTTTAAGCTAGTCATCATCATAGAGTCATAGAAGGGTTTGAGTTGAGTTGACCTTAAAGATAGTCCTATCATTTGAGGATTTGGGCTTTTGTCTTGCTCTTCCAAGACCCTGGATCGTTCTTTGTTTTTGTTCCTCTTGGGAAGTGGTTTCACTGATTTCACCTTGTAAAATCAAGCTGTGTCTCTGAGAGCAGACATGTATAAATTCCTGTCTAGGCACATAGACTACTCTGACCTGTGATTTCTCCCAGAATCCCAACGAGATCCACTCCAGGGGCTTTGTGTTCTTGGTTTGGGGTAAATTCCTGTCTATGAGTTTTTCATACACATGGCCCCAGTGGAGGGGATCCCACTGAGCAAGCAGGATGCAGCCAAGCCCAGCATCACCCTATTTTGCTTTGTTAATTATTTTCCATTCCCTGGTCCTTTCAGGCATACAAGAGGAAAACAGAAGCTGCGAAGAAGGAGTACCTGAAAGCTCTGGCCGCGTACCGGGCCAGCCTCGTCTCCAAGGTACCTTGCTGCTGTGGGACAGGGCAGTGCTGGGAGTTGCAACTCCCAGGAACCTCCTGGAAGGAGCAAATTTCTAGGAAATACCACGTAATTGTGATATCAGAACCGATATCAGCTCTGGCACCTTCCCCAGTCTTTAGCGCCCTGCAACAAAACCCCACTTTGGGTTGGTTTCATCAGCAGGGGAGGGGTGTCCGTGCACAGGGTGTTGTCCCTATTGCCTGTCCCCACCACCAGCAGCTGTTCCTCACCCAGCTCTTGGGATGTGAGTGCAGCAAACAGGGGCAGGAGGGCGAGGCTCACCGTGGGTGCCACGGGGCACTGGCCCAGGGGAGGACGGGCTCACTGGCCAGCACTGGTACCAGCATCCTGCTGCACCCTGCTCCAGGCACTTGGGCTGTCCTGGCTGCTCAGGGCCTGCACACCCCAGGTCCTGCACACTCAGCCTAGAGCAGATTTTTGCTGCCTGTGAATTTGGGGTGGCTCCTGTGGAGGTGGCAGGTTTGCTGGCTCAGGGGTAATGCTGCCCTTGGGTTGTGAGTAAATGCATCAGGTTGGTTTTTCTCAAAGCTTCTCCTTTGTACTACACCACATCCTCAGCACTTAATCATCACGTTCAACTGGCATGGGAAATAATGTGATGTCCCAAATCAACCATCATCTGCGGGATCCGTGTGATGGTGGTGAGCTGAAAAGCCTCAAAGTCCCTGTGCTGTCAACTTGTAAACAGAAGAGCAGCCAGGACAGAAAAAAGGAATGGGAAAGACTTTTGGGAGTTTGAAAACTCTTCTTGGACCTTCTGGAAACGTGTTAGGGTCCTGCCTTGGCCGTGCCTCGCAGCAATGTGGGGCAAGAGGCACGGAAGGTGTGTGCTCCGTGGCTTCATTTTTTTCCAGTTTCTCCAATGACCAATTCTCTGCAGAAGGGCAACTTTGTTTTTGAGTAAAGCAGCACAGTGTGATCCTGGCTGATGGGTGAGAAAGGATCTGGAGTATCATTACAGAGCCCATCACAGGACAAAAGCCTCATTGTCCAACCCAGAAAATTTCCCCTTGTTCTTCCCTTTCTCCTGCTGAAATGAGGACACCGTTGTCCAGTGCATTATAGACACGCCAGGGCTGCAAGAGGGCACAGGAGGAGGAAAGCAGAGGTTTTATAGACCCATTTCTTCTCCACTGGAAGTAAAATGTGGTCACCCACCTCTGTGGACTGAAGCAGTGAGCTTCTTCACTGGTTATTTCCCTCGGGTGCTCCAGGCTCTGCCAGAGGTGTGGTTGAGTTACTGGACCTCAGTTTTCCGGATAAGGATGCTGCTCCCAGCCTGTGGACACCCAGCTGCTAGAGGGGTGGGAGTTCATGTGCAGGCTGGTGGGGTGTGGGCAGCTCGGTTGGGCAGACGGACATCTCGGGACATGTTTGCTCTTTTCCTCCCTCATCGTCTTCCATTCTCTTTTCCCACAGAGCTCTGCCGACCAGGGGGAGACGAAAAGTGCCCAGAGCAACCCACCTTCCAAAATGATCCCCCCCAAGCAGCCCATGTACCCGATGCCTCCGCAGGCTTCCTCACCCTACCCCGGCCTGGGCTCCTTCCTGTCCCCGTCGGACCTGCAGAACTACCGTGGCCACCCCCACCCCGGGCTGTCCCGGCCCCTCAGCTCCAAGCCCATGCTGCCCAGCATCAGTGCCTCCCCCCCGCCCTCCTTCCAGATCAGCCCCCCGCTCCACCAGCAGCTGTCCTTGCACCACCCGCAGAGCTCCCTCCTCAGCCAGCCCCTCAGCATGCAGCAGGTCCCCCAGCAGCCCCTCCTGTCCCCCCCCATGGCACTACAGGTACAGCCCCCCATGAACGCCTCGCCTCCCGGGCAGCAGGTGGGTGCTGGGTCCGGCGGGTTCGGGGCGGTTTGGGGGTCTCGGTGTTGATGTTGTGCCCAAGGGAGTCGTGGAGCACGTCCAGGGAAGGGAACGGAGATGGGGAGGGGGGTGGAGAACAGGGAAGGGCTGAGGGAGCTGGTGGGGGGGGCTCAGCCTGGAGAAAAGGAGGCTCAGGGGGGATCTTCTGGCTTTCTGCAACTCCCTGAGAGGAGCGGGGAGCTGGGGGGGCACTGGCCTGTGCTCCCAAGCAACCCAAGCAGTAGGACAAGTGGAAACAGCCTCAGGTTGCACCAGGGGAGGGTTAGGTTGGATATTGGGAAAGATTTCTTCATTGAAAGGGTGATCACTGGAACAGCTGCCCAGAGAAGTGGTGGAATCACCGTCCCTAGAAGTGCTCAGAAAATGTGCAAATATGGCACTTGGGGACACGTTTTAATGGTGGCCTTGGCAGTGCTGGGTTAATGGATGGTCTCAGTGATCTTGGAGGTCTTTTCCAACCTTAGTAATTCTATGATTCTGTGACTCCTCCAGCACAGGGGTTGAGCTTTAGCTCTGCACAACCAGAAGTGGTTTCTATGATTTGGTGGTAGCTTGTGTCCAGAAAAGAGCATAAAAGGGGATCCTCACAGTCACTTTAATTGGTGTAGTTGTTGCTGCTGAGGGCAGCATTCTGTGAAACTTCACTCCACATAAATTTGTGAATAAAACATTTAAATTAAAAAAAAAAAAAATTGTTGCTGCATTGACATCTGTTTGCAAGAAGTCACAGGTCCCACCATGGTGGTTTGGGGGTCCTGGGCTTGGACTGGGGCTCCCCCTGCACATTTTAGGGACAGTGCACATAAATGTGTTTATGCACTGCTGTTAGATCTGCTGTTCTCCTGCTGTGGATGCTCCTGTAACCCTCCCTCTCCTTCCCACCCTGCAGGACTTCTCCCATATTTCGTCTGAGTTTCAGAACAGTGTTGGACCCCGTTCGCCTGGCGCATCAAACCCTCCAGGAAGCACTGAGTGGGACAGCGACTACCCCAGCAGAGAGTGTGGGGTCAACCACTGCAGGCCAGTAGACAAAACAGCCCACTGCTAATGCAGTTCCTGTGATCTGAGCTGTGGCAGTGGACAACAGCTGGGAACCTGCCCTAAAATGTACAGCAAGAGGGTAGGCCAGTTACGGTCAGGGAAGTTCAAGGCTTCCTTGCCTCTGTAGGCTCACCTGGAAGCAGGCAGCTTAAAAACCATGGATAAATTCTTTACTGGACATGAAGAGATTTCTTTTTTTTTTTATTATTATTTTCATCCAATGAGTAGCAGAGGGGTTGGGCACATTTCCTTCTAGAGCAGACCAGGGAAGCCCAGTCTCCCAAACAGGGTCCCTGGAGGTTTGAAGGTGGCCCTGCCCATATGTCCAGGGGGACCTCATTGCAGCTTTCCAGTATTTAAAGGGGGCTTACAGAAAAGAGGGAGAACAACTTTTTAAATGACTAGATAGTGATAGGACATGGGGCAACAGCTTTAAACTAAAAAAGGAGAGATTTAGATTGGATATAGGGAAGAAATCCTTCCCTGTGAGGGTGGGGAGGCCCTGGCACAGGGTGCCCAGAGAAGCTGCAGCTGCCCCATCCCTGGAAGTGTCCAAAGCCAGGTTGGATGGGGCTTGGAGCAACCTGGGCTAGTGGAAGGTGTCCCTGGCCATGGCAGGGGGTGGAATGAGATGAGATGAGATTTAAAAGTCCCTTCCAACCCCAACCATTCTGTGCTTCCGTGTTTAGCAACGTCTGTCTGTTCCTAAAGCGATTGCTCTTATCCCTGAGGCCACAACCTCCCATAATTGTCTCTACCAGCCGGTCCACAGACACCTGCACAGATCCTCTCCCTTATGCCCTACAAGCTCTGGCATGAATGTGCCAGCATGAAGGTTCCTTCAGTGTGGCAGTAGATTCCTCAATAAATAAAAACCTCGGGATGGTCCTTAAGCTGGGGAACAGGGAGGGTGTGGAAGCCATTTCCAACCACTGCCTAATCCACTGCTCTTGGCTCAGCTTTAATAGTTTGGAGATTCTATTGTGCTCTGTGAAGCAGGCCTGAGGTTTGCAGGGGGAGCAGGTTGAGAAGGAGGCCGGGTACCTTTGGAGTATTGTTTGATTCACTAGAAGTACTGGAACATGGTGCTTTCAGAGGAGATAATAGCCAGCTCCCAGGCTTTTCAGAGCACAGCTCCTGTCTGTGCCAGCAGAGCACTTACAATTGCCAGGCTGTACAGACTGTACAGACATTTATTTCTTTCAGGAAGATAAATAACTGGCTGATCCATTAGAATATCTCTGCTGTCTGCCTGCCCGAGGGGGCTCAGCGACGTGGGCTCTGACAGTGACCTTTGCGTGGTCCTTCCTGAAGCCTCTGCAGACAACCTGAAAGAAGGAACATGTTCAGGGCCTGGTCATCAAGTCACTTTTAATGTTGTTGGCAAAATGCTAAAGGTGCTTGGTGGGGTGTGGATCTCAATTTCCAGAGGTGCTGAGCAGCTCCCACAGAAATGAGCCCCCCCTAGAGATAAACATCATTTCTTAGGGAAACACTTGATTCCCTCTGCAAATCCCACTGCCTGGGCCCCATGCAGAGAGCCCAGCGTGCTCTAGAAATGGGTGTAATGTTCCCATAGCAGTAAGGACTGAGTTTTGTTGTGCTGAAACAAACCCTGTGACATCTGGCTGGAGTGCTGCATTGTAAGCAGAGGGCCCATGCAATTCATGATCAAAGCTCATGCATTTCATGCCTTTGTCACAGCAGAAATATCAAATTTCATGGGTTTATCGCAGCTTCCTGGAAAAGAAAAATCATTCTAAACCCAAACAGATTATGCAGAGACTTCCAGATAATTATTAGAGTAGATTACACCAAGGAATTCAGATGGATATAGATCAGTACTGCAGAGAGTGCTTAGTGCACTGAAAAATGTCATACTGGCTGTTAAGGATACCCCATCCCTGGAAGTGTCCAAGGACAGGTTGGACAGGGCTTGGAGCAACCTGGTCTGGTGGAAGGTGTCCCTGCCCATGGCAGGGAGGTGAAACAAGATGAGCTTTGAGGTCCCTTCCAACCCAAACCGTTCTATGATTCAATGACTTCCCTTCTGTGATGCTTTCTCTGACGTACTTTGCAGCAGTTTGTACCCAACGTTCAGAGTTTCCCTTGGGCTCCTCAGGGGCACCTTGGCATGAGCTGGGTGGGTCCAGCCATCAACAGGACCTGGGCACAGCAGTGATGAAGGGAAGGCAGGTTCTGGCTGGGTTTGATCTGTCAGTGCTGTTTTAGGTACAGTGGGGTAGTCTCTGGGTCATGTAATTGCCCATTTCAACCTCGAAAGTGCCTTCAGCCTCATTGCAGTTAAAGCAGCAAAATGCTGGCTGGAAAGAAAAGGAATCATTCACTGATGGGATGTGACTGAGCTGTAGAGTCCTGGATTCCTGAAAGAGAGGATGGTCCCACCCTCCCCAGCACACAGACAGTCCTGCTCTCTGGGTTATGATTTTTATTTCATGTCTAACCTCGATATTTCTGTAGCTTCCAACGTGTGTTGGCACTGGGTTAGCTGGGGTAAAAACCTCCCCAGTCCTCATTTTCTTTTGTGTTTGTCACCCAGACAACTTCTGGAAAACTGACAAGGTTGTCTTTCTCTCCGTCCTTCTTCATTAATAAGGGAACTGCTGTAGGGATTTTTGTTTCCCAGCCTATCTGTGCTAGTTAAAATGCCATTAAATGACACTTCTTCCCACATGCCCCTCAGATTCTGGGATCCTATGAGCAGACACTCCTTAATTCATAACTCAGCCATGTTAGAGAGAGAGAGACTTTTAAATGTTTGTTATCTCCTACTTTCCCCATTCTTAATGACTTTTTCCTTACTGACTTCCATCCAATTCTCCTGGCTCTTTCTGGGCTGAAGCCCAAGCTGTCCTAGATTGTGAGCAAAGACATGGGTAGCATTTCTCAGCTCCTGCTTGGTGTGTGACTGTCACTTCCCACAAGTAACTGCAGCATACAATTTTATTGCTTTTTTGCCATCATATCACAAACTCCTTTCATAGTCCCCTGTCTCCCTCACCTGACAGCCTGATTCTGGCACTTGCTCTTTCCCAGGCACTGAATTCCTCTGTTTTGCAGTGACTTTCTCCAAAGGGAACTGGCTCACCTCTGTTGGAAGTGCAGCTTGGTTTACAATCACATGCAAATCTTTCTGGATTCCTTAATTTAACCTTATTTCCTTGAAGCACCTCACTTATTTTTTCTGTCTTGTTTTCTGATTACAACTCTTTTCACCCCTTCAGTGGCTGGGTCCCTTCCATCCTAGGACATTCTGTGATTCTATGATTTACCTTTTTCTCCTCACATTGAGGCATTTTTGGTAAAAGCACTGAACTGGATTCATCTTTTCTTGTCCTTCCTCTCACTTGCAAGGCACAGATTAGGGGTTTTTTGTGTATCATCCTTCAACTTTTCTCCACTCTTCCCACTCTCCTTTGGACTAAAAGACAGAACACTCTCCATTATGCCTTGTCCAGACACAAAAAAAACATGTACAGCCACTCCATCCAGACATTTATAACCTCCCTAATTCCTGCTAATGACAAAGTGATCCTCTCCAAATGGGGGAATTTTCCAAACCAGAAGCTAAATGAGCAAACACTATAAAAAGGCAAGGATAACCCATCACAACTGCACTTAGTTTGAATTCAATTATTTATGTTAATACTTTGTAATGAACTGGGAAATGTTCTGTAGCATGTTTTGTAAAATTAATGAAGTTTTAGTACTGGAATACCTTGCTGCTGCTCAGTGGCATTAAATCTTTGCTGAGTGCAGTAGGGAAGACTCTGCATTTTAAATGCAGATTATAAAATGTGGAGATTAGCAAAGGGCGGGCTCTTCGCTGTCACAAGGCAGCTCTATCAACAACAGCACTGCCTTGCTGTCTGTCCCTTCCTTATTATTCCACTCACCAGCACACCCACACCAGAATTTCCCAAGGCTTTGCAATGTTCTTCATCACTTTTTAAGGCCAAGATGCCCTTATGGAGCCAGTGATGTTTCCCTCACGAATGTGTAGGCAATAAACCCCCTTAAAATGCCTGGATTTCACAGCAAAACCCACTTAGGATGTCAGCCAGGGGAGAGGGGTGTCAGTCACTCTTCTCCCTGCTATTCCATGAAAAAAAGATAATCTGGTCTCCCTTGTAGGACACTGCTGATGGCAAATTGAAGTTGGCCAGGGGGTTGAAATGCCACAGGCAGGGAAGGGAGCAGTGATGCCTCTCTGCACCCACCTTGGTGTCCCCAAGAGGGCTGTCTCAGTGCTGTGAGCTGATTGCCCCCTCCAGAACACACCTGGATCTCTTGACATCAAAACCATGGGGTCAGTAATGTGATACATTCACGACCTGCTGCGCCAGGGGCGTGCAGAGCACACAGCCTGGCTGCTGTCCCAGCAGCCCTCCTCTGCAGCCTCCTTGGATTCCTTGTTCCTCCTGCTGTCTTCTTCAGACCAGCTAATCCTGCTCTCTCAAAGATTTATTTCCCCTCACTTCTTGATTATTAATTTTTTTTGAATTTTTTGTATTTGGGGGAGAAAGGCTTCGAGCAGATGGTGTCTCCTGCTCCTGTGCTCTTAAGCTCTGAAACAGATGTAAATCCTCCTCACACTCATCTTCAGGCATAAGCCCCTCAGTCACATTTTTGGGACCCTCTACTCCTTACATAGTGTCAGGATGACATATTTTATCCAAATTCAGGTGTGTGCTTTCTAAAGCTCTGTGGCTCAGCCCAAGGGCAGCATGTGATGAAGGAGGGGATGGTGGCCCAGGGGCTGATCCCTGGCACAGCACTCCAGTATCTTGCTGGTGTGATCTGCAGGGACATCCTGCCCCGCAGCCCCAGCAGGAGTTAAAATTGAGCCACAGGAAGGAATTTATGTCGTAGTCCTTATTGTTGAAATTCAGGGATAAATAAAATTGCACCAGGCTGTTATCCTTACTCTTAGTGGGGACCTTTTTGCTCTCTACAACTACCTGAGAGGAGGGTGAAGACAAGGGGATGTTGTTCTCTTCTCCCAAGTGATGGTACAAGAGGAGACAGCCTCTTGTGTTGCACCAGGGGGGGTTTAAATTGGATATCAGGGAAAATTTCTTCACTGAAAGGAAGGTCAAGCATTGGAAGGGGCTGCCCAGGGCAGTGGTGGAGTCACCATCCCTGGAAGGATTTAAAAGCTGTGTAGATGTGGCACTTGGGGACACGGTTTAGAGGTGGCCTTGGCAGTGCTGGGGAATGGTGGGACTCGATGATCTGAGAGGGCTTTCCCAACCTCAGCAATTCTGTGACTTTTACGTGCCTCTGCCTCGCCCCCCTCTCTGTACAAACCCCTTCATGTTTTCATTGCAGAGCACCGATAATAATGAATAAATCCCTGGCGCGTGCCAGCTCTCCCGCTGCCGATCCCAGCTCCTCCAGACAGACCTCTCTGCTTTGCCCCGTCTCACCTCGTGCCTCTCGTTTCTCTTACAGCATGCTGCCAAGGGACAAGGCACTCTACCTCACCTAAGGTTCACCACCCCTTTTTTGGAGGAGGCTCAGACGAAGGACACTTGAGAGGGGTCTATCCCACGGACCACCCCGGGGAGGCACGAGCAAGTCGTACGGGTGGGAGAGCTGCCACTTTGCAACCTCGTCGCTGGCTTCGTTCCCAGGCTCTAAGAGCAGTTTGTTGGGTTGTTTTGTTTTTGTTTTTGTTTTTTCCTTTTCCTTATTTTGGAACTCTAAAAGTCTACTACTTTTCCGTGCAAGCCCAAAAAAAAAAAAAAAAAAAAAAAAAAAAAAAAAAAAAAAAAAAAAAAAAAAAAAAAAAAAAAAAAAAAAAAAAAAAAAAAAAAAAAAAA
>NW_020955317.1:1403607-1411985 GCF_003031625.1 Empidonax traillii
AAAAAAAAAAAAAAAAAAAAAAAAAAAAAAAAAAAAAAAAAAAAAAAAAAAAAAAAAAAAAAAAAAAAAAAAAAAAAAAAAAAAAAAACCACACCTCGTAAATCGTAAAGAACAAAAAAAAAAACTGAAAAAGAAAGAAAGAAAACAAACTAAAAATAAAAATAATAAAAAAAATTAAAATACATGCAAAACCAACAAAAAAAAAAAAAATTAACTGAGGACACCATTTTTCTGCTTGCCATCAGCTTAGCTACAGACTATTTTCCTAGTGAACTGCTTTTAGATGCAGCATAAGCCCAGGTCTGGTGTCCTACAGCATTAGGCCAGCTCAGTAGGAGGATGCACTCTTTTGACTTGCTAACAGCACTAAACTTTGTGCAAGAAAATGTGAAGTTTGTGTGAATATTGTACATGCAAAGGCCTTGGATGGTCTGGCAAAAAAAAAAAAATTACAAAAAAAATAAATAAAAACTATTGCTAGGTAGGTGGGGGGAGAGAGCAGAAGGCAAAATATGAGCGGAAAAATGTGAAGAAGATCATGAAAATATAATTTGTTGGATAGTTGTAAGTAGTTTACTAAGTGTTTTAGAGCTGTGCTAAAGACATCTTTAAGATTTTTTTGTGAAAGAAATTAGTAGTTTACTTTATAGTAAAAGCATTTTATATTAATTGTAGCACATTTTTTAGTTATACATAGAAGGGAGATGTGTATAAAGAAAAACAACAAAAAAAGCCTGCCAAACTTGTTTCTATTATTTGTACAGCAAGAAATGGACAATTTATATCCATGTTGTATGGCATTATTATTTTTTTTCGGCCATATGTCCATCTATTTAAAAATTGCTGACAATGATTTTTGTCTATTTATGAAAAATTAGAGAGCATAATTACAGTTTCTCATAAGGTGCATTTTTGGGGTTCTTTTTTTGTTTTGTTTTGTTTTAATTTTTTATTTTGTTTGACGGCGCTGCTTTCGCAGCACCTGGCACATTCGGTTCACAATGCTTATCTTACCTTTCTTTATAATAAAACATATGAAAAGTAGAGCTGAAGCAGTCTCTCCTTATTCTGGGGGACACCCATGAAGTGCCCTGGCCAGCGAGATCCCCGCCTTGTCCTCCTCAGCTCCTCTGCCAGCAGGAGATGCTCACGAGAGCCCCGATTCCAGTGTTTCCTTGGATGAGGAGGACACAAAAAGGATGGAAAATTCCCGTGGTGTAAGGATGGAACTGGCATTTCCAACCTTCTGTAGCAGGGGTGGAAAATCCAAGTGGTGTGAAAAGTAGCATGATGTGAAATTTCACCCCCTGGGCCACCTGCCTGGAGGACCACTCTTAATTAATGTACCATTTTAAGCCCATTTGTAGACACAGCTTGGCTGGAGGAGTCTCATCACGTTGTGTCACAGAAGGGTTTGGGTTGAAAGGGACCTTAAAGCTCATCCAGTTCCACTCCCTGCCATGGGCAGGGACACCTTCCACTAGCCCAGGTTGCTCCAAGCCCCGTCCAACCTGACCTACAACGCTACTCCAAGAATTTGAACAAAACATGGTAGTTTTTATCACCTCGTGGTTTCACATGTGCTATAAAACCTTCCTGCCAAGGAATGCCCATTGAAGTCCATCAAAATACCAAGCCCCAGCTCTTGCTGCCCCATAGGCCACTGGACAGGGCAAGGAATATGTTGTGGGAGTTGTCCTGCTGCACTCTCTGGTTGACACCTCATCCTACACACCCTGCTGGCACATCAGACACCCCAAATCCCACCCAGAACTGCCCACTCTGCGTGGGGTGGGGAGGAAAACCTTCTGAGATAGAGGGAAGGTTTGGGGCGTGGTGGGTTTGGACCAAGCAGCCCCCAGCAGACCACCCTGGATGCCAGGAGAGGTGGAGATAACATCACCATGGGAAATCCCTGGAGCTTCAGGACCCCACAGAGGCTTGAAGATGTTCAGCTAGGTCACAAGCTGCTCCTGCAATAGCATTGGCAGCCCAGCTTAGTGAGCTTGTGGTGAAGAGATAATTACTCTGCGATATCAGAGCCAGGAGATTTCTTCCACATTATTAAAATAAGGGGGGAGAAATAGAACATTAAGATGGAAACCTTGAGTAATCACAGTGAGGAGATGGGGCTTTCTCCAGGGAGAGTTTCTGGAATGTTAATAGTTTGTGTGTTTCAGGTAAGTGGCCTTGAGACTCTGAAATCACAGGGAAGAGGTTTCTAGCCCTGAGAAGAACCATCACTGGAAGTGTTGCCCTGCTCCAGGTCCCTGTGGTTTGTCCTTTCTGAAGGAAAGTGCCATCCATGATGCCCAGCAGCCCCATGGCCCTGTGCCCCAGCTGTGTCACCTTTGGGTCACTGTGACAGTAGATTTGGAGCCCCTTGGAAGCCTCCACAGTGAAAGTCTCCTCTGTTTGTGGGACCACAGAGTAGGGAGCCATTGAAGGGTGACCTTGCCAGTTTAGGATTAGCAGTGCAGAGCAATAACCACATTTTTAACAACTTTCTGGCCATCCACTCACATCTCTGCAGGGCTGCTCTGCTCCCTCTGCTGCTCTGCAAAGGGCTGGTGACCAGCAAGGAACGAGGACCCACTTCCACCCTTGGTGATGTGGGAGCCATCTCGGCAATGAAGGGCAGTTGGCTCTAAGAGAGCCTGAAGCATTAATAAGAAATCATGAGACATTCCAGACCACTTTAAACACTGCTAATCTCTAAATTTGCATGATGGCAGCTGTGCTTAAATGGCATTCCAGCTGTTAGCTAATTGTCATGGACCTGGAATTGCTCCAGGGAGGCAACTGGGAGCTGAGCTTCCCATCCACCATCACAGCTGGTTCACAGAATCACAGAATCCAAGAATGATTTAGGTTGGTTTCGGGACCTGAAAGGCCATCCACCCCCCTGCCACAGGCAGAAACACCTTCCACCAGCCCAGGCTGCTCCCAGCCCTGTCCAACCTGGCCTTGGACACTTCCAGGGATGGGGCAGCCACAGCTTCTCTGGGCAACCTGTGCCAGGGCCTCCCCACCCTCACAGCCAAGAATTTCTTCCTAACATATAATCAAAATTTCTTCTCTTTGAGTTTAAAGCCAGTCCCCGTTGTCCTGTCACAATCTGGCATTGTAATTACTTGTTCTCTGTCATTTTTACAGGCCCCCTTCAAGTAATGAAGAGATTCATCCCGTCTCCACCAAGGGGTTCATTCCCCTCAGGGTCAGCACCCAGAGCCCTGAGCTGGGCAGCAATGACATGACTGGGGGAGCCTTCCCTAGCTCTGAACCCTTGGTCTATAATTAACATTAGAAAATTCAGTAGCCAGGTCTCAAGAAGCCTCAGGGCAGGGTCAGCTCTTCCTAAACCCTGCCTGTGTGCCTAACCTCCCTTTAAAAACCTTTAAATTCCAGGCAGATAACCCAAATCTCTCTCCCTACAAAGCAAATCCCTCACTTTTGAACATAGGGAAGAATTTACTGCTTTCCTTGTTGCGGTAATTTTTCCCGTATTTGAAGAAGGATATTGGCTCCCCCCCACCTCCTCTCCACCTGCCCCAGCTGTTTCAGTGCAAGGGGTCGTGTTCTGGAGCAGGATGAGCTGCGAAGCTTCCAATTTTAGTCAAAGAGCACCAGTTGGATCCTCGAAAGTCTCTGGAAGAGCTTTGGGGCCAGAGACTCACAGAGCAGGGGAAGGGGCAGGACCAAGGCAGGCATTCCCAGGGATCAGGCTAATGATGGAGAGGGATGTTAAGAGGCGGGAGCAGGGAGAGACCTGGCTAATTGACTTTGGTTTATGAAGACATAATTAGCAGCGCTGCAGGATGTAATGGGGAGTTTAACAAACCTCATCAGCGGGATCCCGGTGGTGTTTAACCCTTCTGAGCGCAGCCCCAGGCGGGTGGGGTGGGTGACTCCAGACAGCCATGCCTGGCTCCCAGAGAAACAGGAATATCACCAGCATCCCACCCCCCCACCAGGACACAGCCTCCTGCATAGCCAGGGTGTGGAAGGGGTCTGCTCCTGACTTGTGGTTTCTCTTTAGGCACCACCCTGAGCTGTGCCCACAGCCACGAACGCCCCGGCAGCGCTGGGAGGAAGCTTTGTCTTTGTTACATCTGTGTTATTATTATTAAGATGATGGAATGGAAGGGAAAACAGCCCTGACAAGCAATATTGAGGGTTTTACGCAAGAAGGATCAAAGGAAAGGACTTCATTTGATAAATCCCACGTCCCTGACAACTGCAGCATGTGCAAGGAACAGCAGCCTTGTGCCAGCCCCAGTGAGGTCCTGGTCCCCACTGAGGGCTGATTTGCACCTTGGCATGAATGTTTTGGGTTGAAAGGGACCTTAAAGTTCACCTCATTCCAGCCTCCTAACACAGGCAGGGACACCTTCCACTATCCCAGATTTCTCCAAGCCCATCCTTGGCCTTGGACATTTCCAGGGCTGGGGCAGCCGCAGTTTCTCTGGGCAACCTGTGCCAGGGCCTCCCCACCCTCCCAGGGAAGGATTTCTTCTTAATATCTAATCTAAATGTACCCTGTTTCAATTTAACCCATTCTCCTTTGTCCCATTACTGTAGTTCCTGAGGAAGGGTCCCTCTCCAGTTTCCTTGTAGGCCCCTTGAGATACCAAAAAGTGCTGTGAGATTTCCACACAACCTTCTCTTCAGGGGATGGAAAGGTTCTGCCCACCAAGCAAACGTGGCATGAGGCTCCTTTGCCATCTTTCTGAGGGCAGAAGAGCCCAAAAGAAGGCCTGTGTCTTGTGGGGATGAATCACAGTCTGTTTGTTTCCATTCCATGTGCTCCACTCCGTAGTGGGAGATTTGTGAGTCCAAAATACCATCACCCTGGCAGCAAATCACACAGCACAGGCAAAGTACTGACTCCAACACGCAAGGAGTGCGAAATTATCAGTTTGAACCATGATTTCTGAAGAAGATGAGAGGAATAACAATTGCTCTAGATGAAATACTGTGCTGGCCAGAAGGGTAATTTAGAGTCAGGGCTGAGATCAGATGTTTTATCTCTGTATCCTCAACTCTTCTTGACTTTCAACTGCAATTTGATAAATCAGCATAATACCTTGCACAGTAATTGCTGTAGATTTTATTCCTAGTGGGGTTACTTTATTACACTGCAAGCACATTAGAGAGCTTTCTGTTGCTCTGCCATTATTATTGTGGGGACAGAGGTCGAATAATGCAGAAGTGAGTGCGTGGGTGCTTTTGCAGATGATACTGGTGAGCTCGTTTGCAGGTATTTGTGCAGCTCAGTGACTCCAGCAGTGCTCAACCTCTCCACCTCAGCACTTCTGTGGCTCCTGCCAGCACCCTGCTTTGCTCTTCTCCCTGTGTTTATGCTCCCATCCTGGGTGCAAGGCAGCAAAAAGGCTGGGTATCCATCAGGAAGCATCACCCAAAGACAGGAGAAAGGACCAGCAGATGCTGCAGGGCTGTCCCTCTTTTAAGGTCAGCAGGTTGGGCACCTGCAACTGCCTGAAGTCACCGCCAGCACTCAGTCACAGAGGCAAAATGCAATTCCTCAGCCTGTAATCCCATTAAAATTTTATGGTGAATGAAGCCACTTGCACTGTAAGTCTGTGGGAAAGTGTAACACTTTCACTGCTCTTCAGTATGTAATTAATGTACATTTCATTGCTTTCCAGATGAATTTTCGGTCACAGGAGATAGTTATGGCTATAAAATGAGAGTTACTTTAGATGGGATACAGACCAAAGGTCAGAGTCTTCTGCAAAGCCAGGAGAGCTGTGCATGCCCTGGGCCATCCATCTCCCATGGAGCTGGCGAAGGGAAGGTGGAGGGAAAGCGAGGATCCATCTGTCCTAGGGGGTCTTCTGGAGTTTGATGTGTCCTCATCCTCCTCTTACACCCCCCTGTCCCGTGGTTGAGCATCCCTGCCCACAGTGCCTGTGCCACTGGGATACCCTTAATCAAGGCAGCTGCTCCACAGTGGGGTTTTTCAGATCCTCAGCCCCTCCTGTGGCTCCTGACAAAGAGGGGATTTAAAAATGACCCCTCTTAGTGACAAGCAGCAGGAAATCTATTAGGCCTGTTGGTCTGTGAGAAATATTCAGGCAGAAATGGTAATGTTATGGAATCACAGAATCACAGAATTGTTTGCATTGGAAGAGACCTTAAAGTTCATCTCATTCCACCCCCTGCCACGGGCAGGGACATCTTCCACTAGCCCAGGTTGCTCCAAGCCCTGTCCAACCTGGCCTTGGACACTTTCAGGGATGGAGCAGCCACAGCTTCTCTGGGCAACCTGTGCCAGGGCCTGCCCACCCTCACAGCCAAGAATTTCTTCCTAAAATCTAATCTAAACCTACTCTCTCTCAGTTTGAAGCCATCATCCCTTGTCCTGTCACTACAGTTCCCCTCTGGATTCCCTCCTGATCACCCACTGGCTGGTTGTCCCTCACTGTAGCCACATCTGGGGGATTTGGCTCCCTCCATCCCAGATTCAAACCTGCACTTCGGTCTCCCAGGGGAACACCAGGACCCTTGGATGTGCCCTACACCTGATGGGAGCAAGAGAGAGCAAGGAGGGCTGGCTGGATAGAGCCATCTCCACCACAGCCAGCTCCATGTAATATCCCTCTGCACTCCATGCAGTGCTGGCAGCAGGAATCTGGTAGCTGGATGTCAGAAGTCAGACTGCCTCTCTCCATCCCACCGGGGCTCTTAGAACGTGTAACCGTTTCTGTTTCCTGATTAGGAGCTTGTAACTCCCACAATCGAAAGGAAGGCTGGAAGAAGTCCCAGGGAGTTGGGATTTCTCCAGGAGACAGAATGGCTTGAGGGAAGTTAGGAGAGAAACAGGATAAAGGCATTTCAGAACATATTGAAGCTTTTTTTTGTCTTTCTGGAGAGCACAGACTGTCAGAACACCAGAAACCATCTCCAGAAGCACTACACTGCAAGGAGATTTATTGGCTTGGAGCACAGTTTATACTAAATTTTTTCTCTAGCAATTTACACAAAATATTTCTGTAGTTATGCAGGGGAGTTTTTATAATTAGAGCTTTATTTGACTGCTTTAATTGTGGCTGGTCTTTTGAGCAGCCCTACCCTTCAGAAAGCTCACCCCATCTCCCACTCCCACCTAAATGAAAATGTGGGATACAGAGTTAAAAAGGCCACAGGTACTCCCCCAGTCTCCCTGTCAATACTCTGGAAGTGGCACGGGTAGAGGCTCTTTCAGCTTCTAAAATTATCAAAGGAAAAAGGTGGGACAGGACGGACTTGAAGGCCTTTTCCACCCGCAAAATGCATCTCCTGGGAGCTCCTCATGTCATCTCTGTCAGGGTGAGCCATGGGAAGGACCATGGATTTGCTGACCTCTCTAGGGAGAAGCAGCCTGCAGAGTGAGGATGGATTAATAAAGCCCAGAGCAAGTCACATGAATTGCCTGACAATGGCCAAAATCAACTTCAGCCCATGGAAAGTCCCCCCTGCCACCCTCACCCCGTAGGTGAGTCCCAGCTTCCCCACTGGAGCTTCAGCAGCACTCAGAGGGCACTTGCTTTTGTCCCACGACTGTCCCCTTCCCTGGCTAAAATAAAAAACAGCCACAAAAACTCCCCAAATTGTGAGGATATTTCTGCCAAAACGCCACAGACACCCAGGGCTTTTCTGGGGATTCAGTAATTCCTCTGGAAACATTCACAGCCCAACAGTCTACATCAGGTTTGGCCTCCAAAGATCGAGAGAAAATATAGTTAAATATCTTATTTTGAATATTTGAAAAGCAATCTAAACTCACGTTGCAAAACAAATGCACTGTTCCCATTCTAGAGATTAGAAAAATTTGATTTCTTGACTTCCCTCAGCAATTCAAACTCTCAATCAAGAGTTTCATGTTTCTTTGCTGTGTTTTTTTTTTCCTTTGACCCCTTCATAACACTGAATGCATTAAAACAAGAAATACCCAGGAATTGATTTCTTTTCTTTCTCTGAACCGAAGTGTCTCAACACTTCACTTTTTCCCTTTCAAGTTGCCATTTTTTACGCAGTTTCTGGCATTATTTAGAGCTATAGAGTTGAAAAGACTCAAAAACCTGGAGAGAATAAGTCTCCTCTTCCCTATAAACATTTGCCATCCATCCCTTTATATTCTCATCTTTGACACAGAGGAAGAGAAACAGAGAAACGAGAGAGAGAGAGAGAGAAGGGAGGAACTGGAGACATGAATAATTTCTTCTTTCTCAAAACCCAAAATGAAAAGAATACAGAATAAGACATAAACTTTAGTGGTTTTTTTTTTCTTTCATCTAGGAATTTGCCATGAAAAGATAATAATGCACCTCCACTTCATCCTTCTCTTCAGTTCCTCAGACACACAAATCCCTCAC
>NW_020955317.1:1415313-1416591 GCF_003031625.1 Empidonax traillii
TAAAGCAGAACTGTCCTGGTTTTAGCTGGGATAGAGTTAATTTTCTTCTCAGTAGCTGGTCAGAGCTGTGTTTTGGATTCAATATGAGAATAATGTTGATAACACGCTGATGTTTTAGTTGTTGCTAAGCAGTGCTTACCTTAAATCAAGGACTTCTCAGTGTTTCCTGCTCTGCCAGCAAGCAGGAGAAACCAGGAGGGAGCATGGCCAGGACAGCTGACCCAAAATGGCCAGAGGGATGATCCATACCATAGACCATCCTGCCCAGTATAGAAACTGGGGAGGGATTGACCAGGAGGAACAATCACTGCTGGGGAATAGGCTGGGCATCAGTCAGTGCATGGTAAGCAACTGTACCAGGCATCACTTGTCTTTCCTGAAATTCATTCCTCTCTCTGTTATTCTTATTTGAGTTACCAGTTGGGACTAAACCACAAGAATAAACTCAAGTTTTTTTGTATAATTCCCCATATTGTATATAGCATTTCCTCTTAACAAGAAACCTCACCAGACCAGCATCATTTTGAAAACTTCACTTTGGGAAAGCACTGAGTTGCTTTGGAGAAAGACATCCTTATATTTAGAAGTATTTTATTGCGTGGGCTTTATGTTGCTGTCATGTTTAAAGTTGGGCTTGTAGCAAGACAGCAAGAAATGGGCAAACTAGTATTTTTTTTTTTTATCCAAGGAGCTGTACAGACTGCCTCTGCAGGTGAGCATCCACCTCCCATGCCCCCCTGGTTGAGAAGTCTGGACCTGGTGATAGAGTTTTCCCTGCACCAAAACAGAACCATGGGAGAAGGGCAGAGCCTGGGGCCAACACACAGCCCTTGAAACCACAGGGCACCCCACCTCTGCCTCAGCATCCCAGGGCACTGCTGACCCCATCCCACAGGAGGGACCCTGGGTGCTGGGAAGGGAGCTGGAAGCAATCCAGGGTGGGATTTGAAAGGTGTATCTCTGCTTTGGTGACAGGAAAGCTGTTCTCTTGAGCGGCGTTATCTCATCTATTTTGCAAATACAAATGTGATAGAAATCTGCAAAATAAGGAATATGCATTAACTTCTGAAAAGTTTTGACTACATATCATTATCTGTAATTTCACTGCTTTGATTTGCATATTCATAAAAGAAACATGCAGCTTGGATGTGTCAAAGGCTTTCAGATGAGCAGGAACAAAACCAGCAGACTTGCAAGCTCAGAGCTGAAGTAATTGCCAAGATGCCTTCGCTTTCCCTGATGTCAGGGTGAGATTGTGCCCCTCTGTGGGCTGGCAAA
>NW_020955317.1:1418796-1435847 GCF_003031625.1 Empidonax traillii
AAAAAAAAAAAAAAAAAAAAGCTTTTGGTTTTAAAGAGAAACCTGAAAATGGAAAGGCTGCAAGCTCAGAAAGCAAAACACCCAGAACTCAAGATGCGTGACTTTAAAACCAGGTTTTTCTATTCATTCAGCCAATGGGTGTCATGAATGAGGATTTCTGAACATTCAGCATCAACTCCAGGTTACCAAGCTCTTCCTGCAACTGCCTGTTCCCAGGAGCAGTGGGAAACCGGGCAGTGGGAAACTGGGCCCAGGAATGTGCCCAGTGAGGTGAGGCTGCCCTTGGCTACAAGAAGGAGATGGAGGGGCTGGAGCATGTCCAGAGAAGGGAACAGAGCTGGGAAAGGGGCTGGAGCAGCAGGAGCAGCTGAGGGAGCTGGGGGGGCTCAGCCTGGAGAAAAGGAGGCTCAGAGTGACCTTATCCCTCTCTGCAACTCCCTGCCAGGAAGGGGGAGCTGGGGTGGAGATCAGGCTTTGCTCCCAGGGAACAAGGGACAGGATGAGAGGAAACAGTCTCAAGTTGCACCAGGAGAGGTTTAGACTGGATATTAGGGAAAATTTCTTCACTGGCAGGGTGGTCAAGCACTGACACAGCTGCCCAGGACAGTGGTGGAGTCCCCATCCCTGAAGGGATTTAAAAGACGTGGATGTGGTGCTTGGATACGTGGGCTAATGGTGAACTCTGCAGTGCTGTGGGAAGGGTTGGACTCGATGGTCTTGCGTGTCTTCTCCACCCTTAGTGACTCCACGATTCCTGATGCAGTGGGACTGCCCTTGCAGCATCTCAGCAGCAGCATCTCCACCCTCACAGTGCTCCAGCACTCGGCCTAAGGCTGGACACGTGGACTTTTTGTGGCTGGAGCATTGGGCAAGAGATGTGCTGATCAGCAGAAGCAGGGACACACAGTGCTTCTCAGAAATCTCACCTGGGGATTTCCTTCTTCTCACAGCAAGAAGGTCTGGGACAGGCTCTGGGCTTTGTCACAATGTGGTGGGATGAACCAGAGTCCCTGGGGCAGCAGGGAGTAGGCAGGATGGGCTACAGGGTACACATCTATAACTAAAATCTTCTATCCTTGACCTCTTTCCTACTCAACAGGACAGGATGCTGATGAGATCATCTTTCTCAGTACCAGCTGGTTTTGTTCCCCTTTCCCCATGTTCATCTAACTTGTTCTTTTCACCTCCTTTGGCCCTTCCCCTAAATATCCCATAAGCCCTGGACAACCCCTAGGCTCTCTAATTCAGTCCCAAAATCCCATAAGAAGCACCCTTCACCCCTTCCTTTCCTGGCATGGGTTTCTGGTGAGCAGCTCCTCCACAGGACCCCACAGTGACAGTGTCTTCCTTGCCACTCCCAGCAGCCAGAGAGCACAAGGCTGGCCAGGTGCCTCCTCCAGCTCCCCTGAGTCTGATCTCTGCATCTGTTTTAGCCGTTACTTTGTGTCCTTCACTAATAATCACATGTCATATTTTGCAGGAAATTGCAAAGAATTCAAAATCTTTTGTTAGTATGAATAATTTCTTTATCTTCTAACCACCAAACTCCTATCCTGGAGCACAGTGCCCAGTTCTACTCTGATGTGACATTGCAGTGACAGTCATGGAGCTGCTCCAGGTGGGACCTGCCCTTAACCCAGTGTATGACCACCAGGAACTGGAAAGTGGAATCACTCAACTCCTCCCCACGGGCCCATCCCCGTGGACTTCAAAGGCAAAAGTAATGTGTATCTACATCCACTCCTGCAAGCCAAGGGCTGGCAGCCAGTTCTCCTCATTCCTGCCCCAAACTAGCATTCCTGTGTGCACTTTTCAACTCTTTCTGCTGGTCTCTGTGTCCTCTGAAGCTGCTCAAGCCATACACGTCTCCAGCACTCCCAGCCAGGGCCAAAGTTCCTGCAGCAGAAGGAACTGGTCCAGCTGGCAGGGGGAACAATCCAAATTGTCATTTTAAAAATAATTTTCAATTTATTCCCCTCTCAGTGCAACTCAGATGGGAGTTAAATCGATTTTTTTTTACACTGCCTTCATTTAACGTACACAGCTCTTTCTCTCGCTCTGCATGGCTGGAAGAAACCTATGAACATCAGTTAAATAAACACAGCCGTGCCCAGAGCCCTGGAAACACGGAGGGGGTGACTCACTGGGGAAACCAGAGGGGTTTGCAGGGGACAGGAACTGAGATCCCAGCTACAGGGGAGCTTGGGAATGTCACACCCAGAGGAAGACACGTAGAACTACCTGTAATCACTTCCAGGGAGGGGATCCTGCCCCTCTGATCCCCTCTGGTAAGACCTCACCCCTGGGGACCTCCAGCTCTGGGGTACTCAGCGCAGAAAGGACATGGAGCTGTTGGAGCAAGTCCAGAGGAAGCCACCAAGAGGATTAGAGGGATGGAGCATCTCTCCTATGAGGAAAGGCTGAGAGAATTGGGATTATCCAGTCTGGAAAAGAGAAGGCTTCAAGGTGACCTAATTGTGGCCTTACAGTACCTGACAAGAAAGATCTAGAGAGACTATTTACAAGAGGGTCTGGAGTGACAGGACAAGGGGAAATGGCTTTAACCTGAAAGAGGGTGGATTTAGATTGGATATTAGAAAGAAATTCTTCCCTGGGAGGGTGGGGAGGCCCTGGCACAGCTTGCCCAGAGAAGCTGTGGCTGCCCCATCCCTGGAAGTGTCCCAGGCCAGGTTGGACAAGGCTTGGAGCAACCTGGGCCGGTGGAAGGTGTCCACAAGCTGTCAAGGCTTATGAGCGTCCTCAGGCTCTGACAGTCCTCTTGGAATAAGATGTCATGTGGAACTGCTGCTCCCATTGCCTTGGGAATCAAAAGTTTCAACCGAAGGTTTCAACTAAAGGCTTGTGGATTTTTCTGCTTGGAGAAACTCACCCAGGCAGGTGCCAACCTCATGCCCACAGTGCAAAGCAGATGTAAGAGGGGGTAGTAGCTCTGTGTCCCAGGAACAGGCATCTCCTGAGGGAACGAAAGAAGGAAAAAGGATGTTCCGTGGGGTTGTGGTGACAACATGTCGTGAAAGAAGGCCCATCCACCCCAGGGACCTGGGAGTGCAGGAGCACCTCCCTGAGATGGAAACATCCCCTGGATTTGCCCTCCTGGGCCTTCAGGAGTTTTGCACACAGTGACAGATGTTTGAAGGGAGCTGGGAAGAACACAAAACTCCCTCTTTGGGGCCTGTTTTCCACGCTAGCCATAAGTGTTTGTTGGATGAAGACCACGGTCCCAGAGGTAAGTACCTAATGGCTCTCAAGGAGCCACCATCTCTTTGCTGATGGTTTATAAAGCTCAATTATTCAAACCATCAGAAAAACATGAACAGGGACTTAATAAAGGCATGTTTCCAATATAAAAAAAAAAATTAATGAATTTTTACTGTATCCTGCCTGCAAGATACATTAATTTCGATAGACAGCACTCAAGGCTTTAAGAGCTGGTGCTGCAGAGGGTGGACAGAATGAAAGCAAAGGAGAGTAAACAGAGGAGAGATTTCTAAGTGCCCATGACATTTGTTCAAATACTTTATTTCAATCAGCTTAAAAGGGAAACATAAAGCTGAGGTTGCTCCTAGGAAAGGCAATGAAATTGAAAACCAAGTAATGCACTGAGAGCAATTCAAAGGGAGCGGAGAGGCAGCCATCTGCTGCAGAGAGGGCACGAGTCGCCCTGCCGAGGGCCGGGTTTGGCTCTTCCGATGATATTTTTGTCTCCAAATGCCATCTCATGTTGTCTTGTCTGGAGAAGAGAAGCCACTCCAGTGCCTGAACAACAGTGGGAGAGTTTCACCTGCGCAGACTTAAGTGATTTCGAGTTTATTTTGCCAAGTGCTTGGGGTGGGAGGTCCAGAGCGGATGGAGGAAGCAGCCCTTCAGGAGACCATCCAAGGTTCAAAGCTCGTGTTTAATTTGCTTTAGAAACACCAAGAATCATTAGCAGGAAGAAGGGAAAAAAAAAAAAAAAAAAAAAAAAAAGAAAAGCAAGAACCGAAATACCATCTTGAAAAAGGTGTGAAATTCCACTTCATGGCTAAAAATTCCTCCTTCCACTTCTCCAGCCTCTTCCACGTGAGTTGGGAGCGCACTGAGAGGAGGAGCAGCAGTGCGTGGTGTCTGAACTGGGTGTACTTTCCCGGGCAAAATCATCTGTTTCCACTCTGAAGCAGGACTTGATGAAAGCTGCTCTGATTCCCACCCCAGCCCCACCACGTCCCACAGTGAGGCAGGCCCTGGGCTGTCCTGCTGCCTCCAACGGCATCAAACCACACAGCTCCAAGGGGGATATTTAGGTGGAAAAGTGGATTTGGGGCAAAGTGGTACTTATGGCTTGGTTTCCAAGGAAAGTTGTGATTTTCTTATTTTAAAAATAGAAACCCATCAAGCTGGGAGGGAAGGAGAGAAGGCTCTTTGTGACCACCTTCTACAGCAGACTGTGGGGTAAAAAGTGTATTTGTTCAGCAATGTAATTTACTTTTAGTAACAGAAGAAAAAGGTGAGGCTATTGATTTATCACTATTTTTTATTTGTTGTCTCCTTTTTTACCTCCATTAGCTAGCTGGGTGTCTTTTATCTGGGAGCTGCCTCTGACAGGATTCAATACATTCAGCATTTCTATAAATATGTAAATATAAGATCTGTATGTGTAAACACACACGCATAAATAAAACGGTAATGATGTGTGTATCTATATTTGTGTACATAGAAAAGCCAAATTATCTCCAATTTATCCAATGCCCTTTATAGCTCCTCTGTGCATTATGTTCCTATGTACATACAATCTTCATGTTTATATGAAAATGGCACCTAAGAGGAATACAGATAAAATACTAAAGGGTGTTTCTGGTGGATAAGTCACTCCAAATTCCTTAATTTCTTTTTGCTTGTTCCCCCGAGCAAGCAATGGAAGACACATAAATAAGTCTGCACATATTTATTTAACCTCCTTGTTTAGCCAGTTTTTGTGGGGTTTGTATCCAAGATACCTGCACTGATGCCAAGAGGAGGGAGAGACTGTCCCAGGAGCTGGTACTTTGGTCCTGATCCAGAGCAAAGCTTGGAATTATGAGCAGGAAAATAACGATGCACCAAACAAGGTAAAGGCTGAAAGGAATTAAAATACTCCAGGGAGACCTTGAGCTGAGTTTTCCTTGAGCTGAGTTTTCCTTGAGCACAGGGCAGATGGGAAGCTCACGTCTCTCAGCTGCACACAAAGAGCTGGAGCTCATGATCTCCCATTGATCCCAACCCAACTGCAGCATCCTGGGGACCTTCCCCTTTTCCCCATGCACACCTGAACCAACTGTGGCTGATAGCAAAATAAATCAGGTGGGAAAATTCTCCACCCATGTCAAAAATCATGAGATCTTGGTGGCCTCCTCTGGACTTGCTCCAACAGCTCCATGTCCTTCCTGCGCTGGGTACCCCAGAGCTGGAGGTCCTCAGGGATGGGGTCTTACCAGAGAGGGGCAGAGGGGCAGGATCCCCTCCCTGGAGGTGATTACAGGTAGTTCTGTGTGTCTTCCTCTGGGTGTGTCATTCCCAAGCTCCCCTGTAGCTGGGATCTGGGCACAGATGTGTTCATTTAACTGTGCCTCCAGACCCTCACGGGGAAGAGTGACTTCCCAATATCCCATCTAAGCCTACTTTCAGTGTGAAGCCGTTCCCCCTTGTCCTGTCACTTCACTAACTTGTTCCAAGTTCCTCTCCAGTTCTCCTGGAGCCTCTTTAGGCGCTGGAAGGGGCTCTCAGGTCTCCCTGGAGCCTTCTCTTCCCCAGAGAATTCTCTGTCCCCGGCGGCAGCGGGATCATTCGGAGCGACACGTCCCCATCCCCAATTTCTTCTCCGTTTGTTTGCACGATGGGGGAACCCGGGCTCAGCCGAAGCGATGCTCTGTGAGCAGGAGGACGAAGCCCATCGGGATGCGGAGCGATGAAGCTGCCGCACGGCACGAGCTCCCCCTGCAGCGCCCTGGGCAGAGCAGCTGAGCCGGGCGAGAGACGAAGTCAAACCAAAATCGCCTGTTTGAAGCCAAAAAAAAAAAAAAAAAAAAAAAAAAAAAAAAAAAAAAAAAAAAAAAAAAAAAATTAAAAATCCCCCTTGCTCCTGGCACGATGCCAGGCCGGAGCACGGGTGACCCCCGGGGTGGGGGGGGCAGGAGATGCTCGGAGGATTTCCAGTCCCTCCTCTCCCACTTTACACCAATGCCCATCCTCTTTTCCCAGTATCATCTAAAGGAGAACCACGAGGTTCTGCTGGGAGGGTCCCCGCAGTGGGGGGTGGGCAGGGGACTGACCAAAACACCACATCCTCCCCCTGCCACTGCCCTCCAGCATCCACCTCCCTCCTTTCTTCTCCATCCAAGTTTCAGGAATACTTTGACCCTGTGCCTATAGATCTAACAGAACAGAAAAAAGCCACTGATATTTTGGGGTGCCTGAAAGAGACATTCCCTAAATTTCCAGTGCCCTGGGATAATTTGGGCCTAGACAACCACACTCCAGCCAGGTGCTGGTGGCTTTGGATGCAATTTTGGATTTGCTCTCTAATGGAGCAGGGAGATATTCATATATTTATAGCTCTGCTGGGCTGTGCTGGGCATTAACTCTGTCCTGGAGCCAAAAACCTCAATTCCTGCTTTAGGCTAAAATAATCTCAGTGTCAGCCCATGAGGGAAAAGGGGAGCCTGAGGATCCTGAAAATCCTGCATGGTGGAATCCAGAGCAAATCTCCCCTTGGCTGCAAGATATGGACTTGAGGGCTCAAGCCCAGGTTTATGGGATTATAGGGGTGGGATTCCCCAGCTCCCTGTTCCCAGTGTTTTGGTGGGAAGCCCCATCAGCACAGGGGGTGCTGCACTTTCCACTGGCCACAGTGGCACTACCAGGGGCTCTGCAGGCAACTTGTGCTGCTCTCCAGGATGCCTGCTGCCTTCCCTTGGTGCCCAGGAGGATCCAGGAATATTTCCCAGTGTTTTAGCAGGAGAGGTTTCCTAGGACAGGTGCTGCCAGCGTGCCCGGGGTGGCTGCAAGCGTGAAGGGATGGGTCACCACAGCCAGTGTGCAGCAGGAGGAGGGAGCAATTACAGTTCACAGAATCCTAGAATCATGGAATATCCAGTTCACAGAATCCTAGAATCATGGAATATCCTGAGGTGAAAGGGACCCACAAGGATCAAAAAAAGTCCAGCTCCTGGCCTGGCACAGGACAACCCCAAAAATTCCAATGTCTCTCATTAAGGCATCCCAGCAGGCAGAGAGGTCACAGCAGGGATGACAAAGCCTAAAACCCTTCCAGGGTCTTTCCCAGGCAGAAGACGAGGTTATCCCCACCAGCAATCACTAATGATCCTCCAGGAACATCAATGGCCAGGGATGCAAGTATTTCCCCACACCAATGGCAGTCCTTCTCCTGCAGGAGCGCTGGGCTGCAATTGGCCAACTCCCAAAATTCCATAAGGACAAAGATTCCTCCCAGACCAAAGGTGCCCACACAGAAAGCTCTTGCTGTCCATGGAGTGCTGAGAGTGGCACAGCAATGGCACTTGAGAGACAGAGGGCCAGGGCTTTCTTTCCTGGGTGGAAGGGCAGGATCTGCCTCTGGGGATGTGGTCATGGATGTAACCACAGCAGGAAGATGATGGCCAGGGAGGAGGGGGCCAGTGAGATGGGAGTCTCCATGTCCTCCTTGTCCTGCTCTGATCCCTGGCTGCCCAGCTTCACTGGGGACTCACAAAAATATATATTTTGACTCCATCCCTCCCTCGGCTTATCCCAGCAGCTCCTTTACCCATGGCAGGAGTGATGCCAGACCAAAACACCAGCTTTGGCAGGGCAGGGCCAGGGAAGGACACTGGAAAGGAGAGGACCAAGAGCAGGAACATCCCTGGCCAGCTGCCCTCACCCAGCCAGGTACAGCAATGCCCAGCCCCTGGCACTCCCCTGGGTGGGAGGGAGCTCACTCAGAGAGAGGGTGTTCTCCCCCAGATTTGTGGGAAGCAGCACAAGCTGTGAGCTCCCTGCAGCTCCGAGTGGGCTGTGACGAGGGACAAAACTAACCCCCAAGTCCTCTGCCACCTGGGGCTCCTGGGACAGGGCCACTCCTCTTTTCTCCTGTGTTTTTGGGTAATTTTTTTTTTCCTTCATCTCTCCATTCCTGGATCAGCTTCCCTGCTCCACCCTGCAAGGAGCACCCAGAGAAAGGGTTCATGCTGGGTTTCCCCAAGGGGAGGTTTTTACCCAACACCTTGGTGCTGTCAGTAGTCAGGACCCCAAGATGCACCAGACTGAACACCCCAAAGCCCAGAGAGAGCCATGAAACAGCCCCAAACTGCTGAGCAGTCCCAGCACCTGTGGCTACCAGGACATCCCTCCTTCCCCTGTCCTGAAGTTTTCTGCAAACCTCAATACACCCCTTTTTCACCGCTGGGGAAATGCTGACTTGCCAGCACCTGTTTTTAGCTTCTTTACAAAATTCAAACCCAGGGAAAGTGCAGCCAGTGTGCTGGTTTTCCACAATTTTCTCTTTGCCAAAAGCTCCAAGCCTTCCCCCAAAAGCTGCTGTTGCTCACTGTTGGCCACGTGTGTCCCCTGCAACCCAGGGGGATGTGATGCCCATCCTCCTGCTGGGGCTGCATCCCCATCCCTACCTGCTGCAGGCAGCAGAACTGCCAGGATCACTTTCCAGACTCCTCTGGTTCTTTCTTCTCTGTGCTGCACAATATTTCATCACCCACCTCAGTGAAATGCATATTTCCCTTTTAAGAGCTCTCCTAGAATAATACATTTTTTTATTATCGTGACAGTGAGGGCTCCTGTTGCTATGGCTACATGCCCTTTGCTGGAGCAGGAGCTTTCTGGGTGTTGGAAATTCCGCTGTTTTTCCTGATCTGAGTGGTTTGATTTTTTTTTTTTTTTTTAATTTGATGTTTACTCCCATTATGGTGTTCTGAAACAACAGGTTATTTAAATTGCGTATGGATATGTCACCAGTACAGCAAAGCCTTCAGAAACAACCTTCTGCTTTCAGGAGGAATTTTTTGGGGGTGGAAAAAATCTACCGTGCAGCATTGATAATATATAGTATAACAAAAACATGGAAACTCTGAAAGGGCCTCATCTGTATCTCACCACATCATACATTAAATCCCAGTTTTGAGTTCAGGACTCTTGAATGAGTGTCATAAAACCAAGTCCAATTTTCTGTGGTTTTCATCTTGTTGCTGTAAAACAAACCTTCATATTCTGGTTGTCAATTGAGCCGCCTTCCAGTCCTGAGCCTCTTGAAACCTCATCTATTTGAGAACACACAGAGGTAAAGGAAATGGATATATTAAATCGAGATATGGATGGATGGATGGATAGATTAGATAGAGAGAAATAGACAGACAGACAGATAGACAGATAAAACAATTCAGCTTCTTACTCCAACATTTCCTTACAGGCGAGTGCTGTAACATTTACATTTGGAAAGGGATGCACAGAGTCATTACAGGAACTTTCCCAAAGCTTTTTCATGCCTTGGGATGCTTAATGGTGCAGGACTGGGCTCTGCTTCTGCTGTCAACACACAGTGGGAGGGAGCAGGAACGTGCCCACTGTACAGGAAGGGAAACTGAGGCACGGAACCAGCCCATCCCTGCTCCTGAAGCAGGTGAGTGGCAGAGCTGGGGTGAAAAACTCTGGCTTTCTGCTGAATTTGTCTTGTGTTTTCAGGGAGAGCATCCACACCACTGTCTCCTTGTTTCGTGGGGAGGAGGATGATCAAGGCATCACCTGCGGGCTCATTTCCCTCTGTCCCATCAGGACCAGACATGCCGTGTGAAGTCCATTTGCTTCCCTCTCCCTGTACTCCTGCCTTGTTTTGTTATTCCGTTTTTAACTAAAGATAGTAGAAATGAGTGAAAGCAGACTAACACCACACAGAAACTCCCAAAAGAGGAAATACTCCAGAAAACCTCCCAAGATTTGCCTACAAAAAGGCAAGAGGTTTGCTACTGAAGTCTTAAAAGGAAATGGCTGCAGTGAAGCGCCGAGTGCATTTAACAGTTTATATGAACTTGAATGAGCAGATGCTGATGCAGATTGGGTCCACAGGCTAGAGCTGAGTGGAAGGTGGTTTAGGTGGTGTCCCCAAGCCCCAGAGAAGCCCCTTGCCCTCCATGAGGCACAAGCAACAGCTGTGCAAGGGGCCCCCCCCGTGCCCAAACTGGGCATCTCCTCAGGCATCACCCACTACCCGGGTCTCTGCAGCATCCACAGCCCCCAAAAGGGGCTGCAAAGAGATGGGGGAGGAGGAAAATGAGGATGTACCTCGTGGTGTTTCATCCTGGAGGGCTCAGGAGGCTGCTGGAAGAATCTCTGTGCAATGGCTGGGACACAGGAATGCCCAGCTGATGCCAGCAGGGAAGGGAAGGAAGCTCAGAGCCCCTTCACCTGCAGCTGGAGCAGGAGCGTTCTGGGAAGGGATGTCAAGCTCCTGGGGAGTATGTGATGGCAAGGAAAGAGCAGCTGGGAAAGGGACATAGGGCCCAGCCCTGTGGAGAAACTGGGATGGTGGGAAATCAGGCAAAAGGTGTTTATATTCCCAGCTACACCTTGTAGCGCTGCCCAAAACGGAGGCACCAAGAGGTGAATGGGTGGCCCAGGGTGCTCAAAAACAGAGAGAAAAAGCTCCAGATGAGCTAGAGGGTCTCACCTGGGCACAGCATTTCCCTTCCCACACCAACCAGCTCTGTCCCCCCCACCCCAGACAAGCAGAATCCCACCCAAGGATGTGGCTGAAAACTTCCCCCATCGGCTGCCCTGCAGGGTTTTGGGAGAGATTCTCCCTCAGAAAATCACACGTTTAAACACTCCCCCCAGTTTGTTTTACCTCTGACCAAGGGGGAAGGGGGTGACCCACAACTCACCATCTGTGCCATTCCACACTCTGTTCCCACGAAGATGGCACAGGAGGTGGCTGGAAGAGGACTCAGCACCCAGCACAGCACCCAGCACCGGGGAGCAGGGAAGGGGGAACAAGTATTTTCCATGAGTGAAAGCAGAAGCATGGAAGAAAGCAGCAGCCCAGCGGGCACAAGGGAAATTATTATTAATTATCAGGATGCAGCAATGAGGACCCTGCAGGCTGGAGGTACATCCTTGCCTCCTATCCCTGGCCTCCAGCAGCACCCATGGAGCAGGATGGGGTGTCTGGATGTCCCAAGCACCAACCCACATGTGAGAGTCGACCACAGTTAAAGTGTAATTTTTAGGTGCAATTTGATAAAAGTGAGAAATAAGCACTTTTAAAACACATATATAGTTTTTTCATAGAATCATAGAATATCCTGAGTTGGAAGGACACCCATAAAGATCATTGAGTCCAAATCCTGGCCTTCCACAGGACAGCCCGAAGAATCTATAGTTGCAGTCACAAATGCTGATCCCAGTTCTCATGTCAAATCACAATGGGATGTCCCTGCATGGGAAAGCAGAACATAGAGCAACACTGGGAAAATACAGCAACAACAAGTGTTTTGGACAGCTGAAGTTCTGTTTTCTGTAATTAAAAAAAAGAAAAAAAATTATTTTATTCAAACCTTGTACTAGCAAAGGAGAAAAGAGTCCTGATTCAGAATATTTTGGACTGTTTATGCCTATTTATGGGACAAGGCTCTTCCTGGGAATGGGGAGGGGAAGCTGTGCTGTCCTGGTTTGCAGCCCATCTGCTTTGGCTGCTGTTTGGAGGAGGCAGGAGGAGCACTGAACGCGGTGAGCAGCAGCGTGGGAGACCTTGTCCAGACTTTTCCTGAATGGATTTCATTTAATCAAGTGGCTCCAGTGGGAAGTTATCACACGGGGGGGAGAAGACACAGCCAGTGCCGGGTGAGGATGAGCCGAGGGAGCCACAGTGCAGGACCTGGGGGCTGCCACGGCTGTTCTGGCTCCCAGCATCCCACTAGCCCTGTATCCTCACCAGGCAAACACCAGCAAATACTCAGGGCTTGGATCCCTCAGAGGCAAGGCTGGAAAAGCCCATCCTCGCACAGGGATTTGCACAGGGATGGCACAGTCAAGCTGCCCCTGCAGGGCACGTGTTGGGCTGTGGATGAACCAAGGGATGCACCATGGCATGTGCCACAGGATGTGTCCAGGGATGCACTGAGGGATTGTGCCACAGGATGCACCAAGGGATACACCAAGTTCTCGCTTTTCAGGCAAGGATTCAAGTCGAGGTTGAATGAGAGAAAACATCCTCATTTCTGCCTTGGATCCTTACCATTTAACGCAGCTTCCCCGCTCCCACAGGGCTCCTGCCTGCGTAAGATCACTCCTGTTTACCCACATCAAATGCCAAACGCAGTTTCCTCGTGCCCCAGTCGGGTGATGTCCACAGGATGCACAAACTCCAGGTGAATATTGACTTTGTGCTGACAAGGCTCCAGTCCAAATACCACCCCCTGCACGGGGCAGCCGATGGGGGCCGGCACGCCTGCGATCCAGCGACGGAATGATTCGATTCCCCAGCCCTGCAGCCGTTCTGTCTGCGAGGAAATTTTCATTTGGCCTCTCCAACTCGAGAAGCGATTGTAAATGTCAGCGCTAAACGCTCAGATTTAAGTGTTGGGTTGTCTTGTTTGATTACGGTGCTAAAAGGTCAGGGCTGACTAATGGAAAGTACAAGCGGTATCGGGAGGGAAACTGTGTTCTGCCGTGGGTGAGCAAACACCTGGGGACAACCTAATTACTCTTCCCGCTGCATCTCTCTCTTCCCTCTCCGGCTCCTTCATTCAGGGATGTTTTTCTCAGGTCTTACAACCTGGAAAAGCCATTTCTGGGGAGAACTCCTGCTTGTGACGTTGCTGCCGGGGATGCCGACAGCGCCGGGTTTCCTCTCATGCAGGAATCTGAGAGCTCCCCCTGCCATGGGCTGGCTGGATTTGCTCCCAAAGGGAAAGGGATGGCACCAGAGCCAGGCTGCAGCCAACTCCATCACCCACTTCTCTCCACGGGTGGCACCAAAGTGGTTTGGGTGCCAAAGTTTCTCTACATCCATTTCCATTCCCATTTTGGCCTCCCTCTGGTAACCAGCATCCCAAGAGCTCCATGTAGAGAGGCAGAATAGGACTTTTTCCCCTCCTCCTTTCCCATTTGCCATCCATCTTCCAACACTTGCAGCACCTTTAAATTTCCCCTTTCCCCGAGTTGTTCCAATCATGGTGGCCAAGGAAAACTCCAGTCGTCTCAGACTGAGCTGAGGAAATTGCTTTTTCCTGAGCCTGTTCCCATCATCCCAGCTCTAAAAGCTCATGATATTTATTTTAAAGCTGCTTTCAAAAATATTAGTCCTTCTGCCATAAAAGTGCCTGGCAGAACAGAACCCCAAAATGCTGTTCCTCCCCTCTGGGAAATACTGGGGTGGTTCCAAGCAGGAGCACTCATTCCTCCAGACAGATGCCATCCTGCACTGGGATCTGGTCCCTGTTGCCAACCCCAAAATCTTTCCTGGCCAGGAAAATTGAGTGTTGATTCAGGATGTGTGAATGTTTCTGGGAGAGCTCTCCAGCTGCCATGGGCTTCTCTTGGCGAGGCAGTTTCTATCCTCATTTTCTGTGTGGTCTGTGTTCCAAGGTCCCACATCACTCAGAGAAACAGAATCATGGAATTTAGATAGAAAAGTCCTCTAAGACCATCGAGCCCAACATCAACCCAGCACTGCCAAGGCCACCACTGACCTATGTCCCCAAGTGTCACATCCACATGCCTTTTAAATCCTTCCAGGGATGGGGAGTTCCCCACTGCCCTGGGCAGCCTCTTTCCTGAGATTCCTTTCAGTGAAGAAATTTTCCCTAATATGAAACCTAAACCTCCTTTGGCACAACTTTAGGCCATTTCCTCTTGTTCCCTGGGAGCAGAACCTGATCCCCACCTGGCTCCCCCCTCCTGTCAGGGAGTTGCAGAGAGTGAGAAGGTCCCCTTGAGACTCTTTTTCTCCAGGCTGAGCCCCCCCCCAGCTCCCTCAGTCATTCCTGGTGCTCCAAACCCTTATTATAAGAAGCAGTTGTCTTATTCACAGGTCTCTTTGCAGGAGCATCCCTGGGGAACAGGTCCTATAAAGCAGAGGGTGGTACCAGAAGGATGAAGAGGCTCAGAAACCACCAAAAATATAGGAAGGGAAAAAGTCCTCACACCGTCACCAATATCAAAGGCAAAGAAATCCAAGAAAATAAATATCCATCTCCAAACTGAGCTATTTCCTTCACAGTCCAGGCATGGAGTGGGACGGAGCCTGAGCTGCGCTGGGGAAGTAAAGGCAGCTTGTGTTCTGCAAGATTAATAGGAAATCTGCTCTGGATTGGGAGTGATTCCCTCTTTTATTGCAATGAACCCCAAAGAGTAATGGCTGTAGGGCAAGAAGTGGAAGGCAAATTGCAGTAATAACGTGTTTCCTTGTGCAGACACGCTTTTGATCATAGAAAATACACCATCTGTTTCTAAATTACTTGTATTGATTTAACAGTTAAAAACGGGGGGGGGGGGGTGGATCTTTCTTTTTCCTCTTGCAAATCCATTTTGTGAGGTCTCCTGGAAATCTGACAGCTCTGTGCAATAAAAATTATGGGATTGTTCATCATAAGATTCCTGCTGCCAGGCATGGGGCTGTGCTGGGACATCCCCTTCCTCTCCATCACCCTGTCTCACTGAGAGCTGAGCACCCGAGTCCTGATGCACCCCACAAGAACTATTTCTTTACACCAAATAAGATGTTCCCGTGCTGCTTCTTCCCTGTGAGGGCGATGAGGCCCTCATACAGGTTGCCCAGAGCAGCTGTGGGTGTCCCATCCCTGGAAGTGTCCAAGGTCAGGCTAGGTGGAGCTCTGAGCAACCTTTTTGTCCCCACTTGAATCCTCCCATAGTGTCCCCAGCACTCCCAGACCAGCCACCAGCTCACAGCAAAACCCCACAGCCTCCACCTGAACTCCTTCCTTCCCCTGGAGGAAAACACCCCGAGCCCAGGCATTGTCCACAAACTGACTTTCTACTTCTCCAAATGAAATCAGGAGATGGACCTTGGCTCCTGCTGGTTGTGATCTGCAAGGTTTATTCAACACCCCCCCCCCCCCCAAAAAAAAAAGGCATTTTCATGCAGAATCTTTTGGTTCATAGAAGTTATTCCGCAGCAGCCACCTGACAACCCTCCCCCTCCCTCAACAAACCGAGAAATAAAGTGACTCCAGAGTGAGCAAAACCAAACGCGCCGTCCAATCCCGACACACAAAAGCGGTTCCTATTGTTTTGTACAACACGGGAGAAATTTGGCAAATACAGCTGATCTGCAGTCCCCATCCCTTAAGCACTTTGGGGCTGGATTTGGCCTCCAGCCCTTTGGTTGCCTGCCTGGAAAACAGACACGTGTCCTCGTGCTGCACGACCTGGGGGACTCTCCGGGGGGAATCCGAGCCAGGTGGGGAAGAGCTGCTGTGCCAGCGTTTTTAAGTGGGCGATATAAATATAAAACGTGGCTACAAACGGGTTCTTCGTACACAAAATATCATCTCTCAAGGCACTGGGGTGACGGCCCTGCTGCCGCTCTCGTGGGCTCCCGCTGGGCTTCTGCAGCTGCTTAGGAAGGAGGGGAAGAAGGGACCGGAGAAGTCCCAGTGCTGCCATCCAAGGGGGATTTCACCCAGACGCCCCAGGAGGGGGTTTTCCCAGCAGGATGGTGCTTTTCTCCTTGGTGGGGGTGGTGTGATCCCACAGGGGCTCCAGTCTCCTTGGGATGGCTTGGGGCTGGGCTGGGCCAGGAGGGAGGTGCATAGATGGGCCGGGGACTCGGGCTGCTCCGCTCCCTCGTTACGCCAGCAGCCCCAGCCGGGTCACCTTGGCCGACAGGAAGGAGTGGATGATGAAGACGATGGTTTTAGGGCAGGAGTGAAGGTCCAATTGCTGCAAGAAAGGAAGGGAGGGGTGTTTGCAAAGGGGAAGGCTGCTCCTGGACCAGCTTTGAGCCAGGGAGCACCCAGAGCCCCCCATGCTCCACCACAGCCTTACTGGGGCCCTGGGAAGAGCTGTGCACCCTGGCTGGGGCAGGTGGATGGGCCATGCCTCACCCTCATGCCAGGCAGGATGGGTGCTGAGCCCCAGGCAGGTGCTCTGCTCCCCCTCTCCCCCAGGACTGGTGGGAGTGTGGGTAGGGGGTGCTGAAGGCAAAGCCAACTCACGATCTCTCCCTCTGGGCCACCAAAGTCCAGGTAGAGCATCTTGGTGCCGTCATCTGAGGACATCTGCAGCTTCTCGAAGGGCTGCTGGAGCAGGATGGTCCTGCTGAGCCCGGGCTCCGTGGTGGAGATGGTGAAGCCCTTGTCGATGTGGACGGTCAGGGTGCACTCCTGCCCCTTCCACGTGCAGGCTGGGGATGGGGAGGGGACAGGGGTGAGCCGGGCGTCCCCTCGCACCGCCCGGCTCCCCCGGCCCCCCGCTGACCTGCCGACACCTCCTGGGCCAGCTCTGCGGCGCCGTGGGTGCCGTCCACCAGCAGCCGCGTCCACAGGGCGAGCTCCCGGGGGCTCTCCAGGCTGAAGAGGTGGGTCTGCACGCCCAGCCGGCTGCCGGCGCGCAGCGCGAACGAGCGCTCGGCCTCGTACAGCGCCGAGCCCTTCGCCGGCCCCGAGTGCACCAGCCTGCGCCAGGGACACCGCTCAGCGCCGCGCCCCGCACCCCTGCACCGCACCTCAGCACCCGCATCGTCCCAGCACCGCACCCCGCACCGCACCTCAGCATCGCCCACCTCGGCCACAGCACCCCGCACCGCAGCATCTCAGCACCGCACAGCCCCAGCACAGCCCCGCACCGCACCTGAGCACCGCACAGCCCCAGCACAGCCCCCCATCCCGCACCGCACCCCGCACCGCACAGCCCCAGCACAGCCCCGCATCCCGTTCCGCGAAGGCTGCGCGGCGGGGCCGGCAGGGGGCGCTGCAGCCCCGCGGATGAGCCCCCGCAGCGCCCGAACCCCCGCACCGGTCCCGGGATGAGCCCCCGCACCGGCCCCGGGACAC
>NW_020955317.1:1436199-1446790 GCF_003031625.1 Empidonax traillii
AGCCCCCCATCCCGCACCGCACCCCGCACCGCACAGCCCCAGCACAGCCCCGCATCCCGTTCCGCGAAGGCTGCGCGGCGGGGCCGGCAGGGGGCGCTGCAGCCCCGCGGATGAGCCCCCGCAGCGCCCGAACCCCCGCACCGGTCCCGGGATGAGCCCCCGCACCGGCCCCGGGACACTGCCACCGCCACCGCCCCCGCACTGAGCCCCTGCGCCAGCCCCAGGGCCCTGCGCCACCCTGGGACACTGTCACCACTCTGGGACACTGCCATCCCCCAGCCCTGACACCCCGCACCAGCCCCGGGGCTCTGAGCCCACCGTCCCCAGCGCCCTGACAGTACCCCTGGACACTGTCGCTATGCCCAGTGCCCTGCCAACACCACGCCCAGGGCTCTGCCATCATCCCCCCACTGCCCTGCCACTGCTTCGGGACTCCACCACCACCCCCCACCATCAGCCTGGGGCTCTGCCCTGTCACCCAGCTCCTGCCACCACCTCTGATCACTGCCACCATCCCTGGTCACAGCCACCACCCTGGGGCTCTGCCACCACCCCTGGAGCTCTGTCCTGACTGCCAGCCCCTGCCACTGCCCCCCAGACATTGCCACCACCCTGTCCCCGTGCAGGGCGGGAGGGTAGCGGGCCGGTGGCCCCTACCTGGTGGCGATGAGGGGGTAGCTGTGCGTGGGCTTGCCCAGGGCATCCCGGCTCTGGGGCAGGCTGCCGTACAGCAGCAGCTCCTTCTCTGTGAGGACGGCCAGGAGGTTCCTGGTGCCGGCGCTGGGGAGCTGCAAAGCGACTGGGTCAGGGCCACCGGCATCGTGGTGGCACGGGGTGGTTTCCGGGGGTGTGGAGGGGGTTACCTGCTCGGTCAGCCAGCCCACGTGCTTGACATCCCGCCCGGCCGCCGTGCCCGCGGCCGCCAGCTGTGCCCGCAGCTCCTCCTTCACCCGCGGCAGCAGCGCGCCCGCGTTGGCCTGGATGGCACCGAGCCAGGACTGCGCCGTGGCCTCGTCCTTCGCCCGCAGGAAGAGGGCGACGCGCCCGTCCGCAGAGCACACCTCCAGGTACCTGCAGAGACACGGCCCCGCTGGGTCCCCGCCGTCCCCCCAACCCCGGGCACCGCGGTGGCATCGCCACCCCCCCGGTCCCCCGCGCTGACCTGTGCTCCGGGTCGGTGGGGAGGCACTTGCGGGACACGTAGCACATCTTCAGCGGCACCGTGCGGCCCTCCCGGAGTTCCCGAGGGGGCAGGACGGGGGAGGATCGTTTCTGCGGGGCGCCAGGAGACGGGTCCCAGCTCACCGTGGCCCCCGCGGGGTTGTTCTTGAAGTAAGGGGAGATCTCCTTCATGTACTTCACTGGAAGAGAGGCAGCACCCGGCTGAGGGCACGGCACAGGCCAGTGTCATCCTGCCCCTCTGAAACCCCTGCACCCTCCCGTCACTGGAGCTTGTGTCCCCTCCATTACCTCCAGAGATGTCACCCGTGGGTGCTGTGGGTCCTATGCCCTGCACCCCTGTGGAGGATGAGGTCACACCAGAGGGGGACACAGAATCACAGAATGGTTTGGGTTGGAAAGGACCTTAAAGATCACATTGCTTCACTCCCTGCCAAGGGCAGGGATACCTTCCACTATCCTAGGTAGCTGCAAGCCCCATCCACCCTGGCCTCGAACACTTCCAGGGATGGGGCAGCCGCAGATCCTCTGTGCAATCTGTGCCAGGGCCTCACCACCCCCATATGACACCTAGGGCCCTCCCAGTACCTGTGCCCCACCATCCCAGCACAGGAAGCCCCCTCAAGAGGGATAAAAATGGCCTGTGCCCTTTTTTTTCTTCCCTTTAACCCAGATCAGTTCACAGATTCAAGCCTGATCAGGCCCCCAGGGCAGCACACACAGGCAGGGGTGGGGAATGGGAAAGAGTCCCAGGCCAAAATTACACGGTCCAAACTGTGCTGGTACAGCCAGTCCTGCTGCCAACTGAGTAACAGCTCTCAAATACCCTGGCCTGGCCCCAGAAAAAGCCACAGAGTGCATGCTCAGAGCTCAGCCCTGCCCCATGAGCTTCAAACCAGGGACAAGAAATCAGCTTTCAGTCCCCAGCGAGCCTGGCTCCGGAGCCAGAGCCCTCAGAGCCACGCTGGGATGGCAGCCGGTTCCTGAGGTTTAAGGGGAGGGGGAGATGAAAGGCACCACAAATTGATGGGGCCCCACAGCTACATCCTGAGAATGAGTTCGGCAACGCTGGCCAAAAAAACTTTGGCTGAGCAGGCGGGATGCCGGTCCTGGTCCAGCCCTGGGGGAACATGGAACCAGCTAAGTGGCCCCAGGGAAAGGGCTCCCCTTTGGAGGTGCTCAGGGAAAACAGCACGGGGCAGACACGTGCCTGCTGCCACGTCCCCAGCCGTCCCTGCTGGTCCCACTCCAGCTCCAAGTCAGCAGAGTGGGTGGCAGGAGTGGGGACACGAGCTTGGCTTTGCAGCCAACACTTGTAGGTGGCCGGATGGGCCCAGCTCCAATCGCTGCAGCCAAGCCACGGCAGCCTGAGGTGCCAGAAAGGAGCCCTTTTCCCACCAGGAGAGAGTCTGCATGCAGAGCCCTCCACCCCCAAACTCCACCTGCCCACCACCACCCACCTTCCACCCGTCTTCCCCAGGGAAGCACCAAGCCTGACAGCTCAAGAAGCATTTGGACAACGCTCCCAGGCACGTGGTGGGGTTGCTGGGGTGTCCTGTGCAGGGCCAGGAGTTGGACTCGATGATCCCTGTGGGTCCTTTCCAGCTCAGAACAGCCATTCTGTGACCTCCCCCTTCATTCCCATCCCAGTGAGCTCCCTCGAATCTCTAAACCCCGACGCCCCGCGGGCGCTGCGGGGAGGCAGAGCCCCGCAGGACACAGCTATAAAAGGCCACGCTGCTGTGACACGTGGGCCGGGCCAGCCCGCGGTGGCCCCGGGGCCAAGGCGGCGGCGCGGGGGCCACCAGCCCCGTGCCCTGCTCCTCCTCCCGCTATAAATAGGCACTGCATTCCCGCAGGCATCCCAGCCACGCCGGATCCTGCCCCAGCCATTAATCTTGGCAGCGGGGACCTGCCATTATGCCGGTGCCTGGGAACTAATTGGAGTTCAGAAAGATATCATTCAGCTGCTGAAACCCGAGCGCCGTCCCCGCGCCAGCCCCTGGCTCCCCGGGCAGGCGGGGGGACGTCACCGGCACTCGCTGGGACACGGTGGGGTCACCTCCCGATGGAGCCACGGAGGGGAGGAGCAGCGCCCAGCCCAGGATGGGGCACAGGGAATTAGGGAATGGCCAGCATGCGTGTGGCTCTGGTACGTGGCTTTAAGGAAGATTTAAGGCCAAGGAGGATCAACAGGTTCCCAGAGCGCTGGGGGGTCCTGAGCCAGCATGGAGAGCTGGAAGCTGTGGTGGTCTCTGGACTCACAATCCCATGGGAGCTGCTGTCTCCTCCAGTGACCCCAGCATTGGCTTTATAGCAGGTGACTTACACTTCTGCCATTCCTTCACTGCAGCTGGTATTGAATGGATCAATTAATTACCTCCATCTCATTAAAGCACACAACTCAGACCATATTACGTATCACCTTTGCTGCCAGTGACTGTAATTCCTGAATTATTTCTTCCCTCTAACTAACAGTGCTGGAGCTCCTGCCTGCTCCTTGTTTGTTAGCCTGCACCCTCCAAAATCCACTTGGCAGAAACACTGCCTCACTGCTGTTGACTTAAAGCCACCTTCAGCAGGCACACAGCCCTGGGTGGCTGCTGGGCTAACCCCTGCAGCCTCCCAAGCCATGTGGGCTCTCCACTTCCCAGGAGAGACAGCCTGTCCCACTGATCCTCTCCAGGATGGAGGAAACAGGACAAATAAAGCCTTTAACTGCTCAGGGCTTTGCACTGAAGAATGCTTTCTTTTAGGTTTTTTTGGGGACAGCAGAAGTCTCTGGGCTCATGGCCACCTGTGCCAGGATGGTGCCTCTGCAGGGGGCTGGTGGCACAGGGGCATTGCCAGAGCAGCACATGTGCCCTGAACCCTGCAGCGTGTTGCAGCAGGGACATGGTAAACCAAAGGCCCCCTGTCTGCCCTGTGTGTTGCAGTTGGGTTTTTTTCTCCTCAACAAGCCAGAAAGGGCAGGAACTATCAAAATTCCTTGGTTTTACCTCTTGGCTACAAATTCTCCTTCTCCTCCTAAGGATGGAGAATCATCACAAACCAAACACTCCTGCACCCTCAATCCTGAGCCTGCATGATGTGCCCCATACACCTCCCATGGCTCAGCACGACCAAAACCAAGCTCCTGATCCCAGAGAGCTTCACTGAGGAGCCACAAAACCTCCTCCAGGCAGGGAAACAGTCCCAGCCACATGGACACCCAAGTTCAAGAGAACCCTCCTGCTGCTTGGGCCATGAGCCTGGTGCTGCCACACTCTGCTCCAGCCCAGAGATCATGGCATGGATTCAGCAGAGAGGCTCCAGGCTGCAATGCCCATCAGGGGTAGGATGGGTACTGCCGTTTCTCCTGCCAAAACCTTCCCAGCAGCATCTACACAGCCCAGCCAGTCACCTGTACTGGTGGCCATCACATCAGGAAGCCTTCCACGGAGGTCCTGGAGATCCAGGGAAAGCAAAGCTTCAGAGCAGCGAGGTGTGGAGGAGGGAGGAGGATGTGGATCCTCATCTTCTCTCTACACCATCTCCAGGGCAGGTCCAAAGCCTCTGTTTCTGCCTGGGTTCCATCCCGTGGTTATGGCAATCAGCCTGATGGAGCTGGGCATCCCCAGCCCCACTCTCTCCTGGCACCCTTTTGTTTTTCTGAATTTCAGGCTTCCAGGCTATTTCTTGGCCAAGCAAGTCTTGGAGAGCTGCAACTGCCCCAGGCCAACAAGCCCTGAGCTGCCACAGATTTGAGATGCCCAAGGCTGCCCCAGCTACTCCTCCCCACCGCTCCCAGTTCTCCCCCCGTGACAAATACAGCACAGGGGCCTCACCAGGAAAACCACTCCTTGTCACCAAAGCCCTTCCCAGGGCAGCTGGAAGGATATTTATCAGCCTTTCCCCTGCCATGGAAAATCTCTGGATTCCAAGCAATGAAAATAAAATTAAAAAAAAAAAAAAAAAAAACCCACACACACACACAAGGGAAAAATAAGGCAAGGGAGAGCAACTCTCCCTGAAATAACAATGTAATATAAATACAGTCCTCCTGCAAATATCAAGGGAGTAGTTTGGCACATCCAAAAAAGAATCTTGGCCGGATTAACTGAAAGGTATCTGCGTGTCCTCACGCCTGGGCAGCAATGACAACCCAGGAGCCAGAAGCCGAGCTCAGCAGCCCAGGGTGAGATCTGGCATGTGGAGCCACTGCTGATCCTCAAATTAAAACGCATCACCTCCCAGCCCTGCTGCTTTGGAGGGTCCCACCCCAGCTCACCGCCCTGTAAGGAGGTGCCAGCTCTCCCAGATTTGTTACCTGCCACAGTGGCACTTCCAAGCTATCCAAAAAAACTCCTAATCCCAGGAATGACTGCAGCCAGCAGGAGCAAGGTAGCAGACACTGGCTGTGCCAAACTACTCTGTCCATAAGGAAAGCTGGAATCACACCTGGCAGCATGCAGGGACCAGGAAGTGTCTAAGTGATGTTAAGCTGTCTTTCTCCAAACTCTAGAGAGAGTCCAAGCAGGAGAAAAGAGCAGAGAATCCCCCTTTAACACCCTTTGGGCACCTTAAGGACACCCCCTGCCCCCCCAGCCCTGCCACATGTCCCCAGGGCAGGATGCTTGGCAAAGCAGCTCCTGGAGAACCACCAGGATGGTGGGTACAAGGCAGGAGACACCCTTTCCTAAGGCAGGGGACACCCTTTCCTGAGGCAGGGCCACCAACTCGATGGGGCAGTGCCAGCCCAGCCATCCTCCACGGCTGTGCCAGCAAACCCAGAACAGGGAGGGCATGGAGATGCACCGTGTTTATAGGTGACATCTGTGATCAGATGAGCAGCAGAGACCCTTTTCCTGCTCCAGCTTGTTGCCTGGAGCACCCCAAGCAACACCACAGCGCAGAACTCCAGCAGCATCAGCTACCAACTTATCCCAGAGCCTCCCAAGTGCTGTGGTGGGAGCCAGCCCCACCTCACTCTTCTCCCAAGGTACCTGCTGGGAGTTTTAATTAATTAAGAAGCCCTGCAGGTCACACCTGAGCTTAGTGAGCTCCAGTAAAGGTCCTGTCTGCAGCTGCCTCATGGGAGAGCAGCCTGGCAGTGCCTGATTCCCAGGGGATGGAGGAGGAGGAGGAGGAGGAGGGGGTCCAGGGAGAGAAATTGTTCTCTACAGGAAGGGCAGCTCATCTCCACCTCTGGCAGGGCCTCTCACAGAAAGGAAACCCACACCAAAGTAAAGGATGGACAGAAAACAACAAAGAGAGGGTGGTCCAAGAACAGCAGCTACGGGGAGGAATTCTGCAGACTCACAAAGAAAGAAGTTCTTGTATTTCTCTTCGGTCAGAAAAAAAAACAATAAAGCCATCCCACCAACAACCCTATCTGCTCCCAGCAGCTGTGCAGAGCAGCACATTCCTCGGGCTGAATCGTGGTCCTGAGGCTCCCAGGAGAGGAGGAACCCACAGCAGAAAGGGCTGAGCAAAGCTAAAAACGAAAATCTGGAGCTGAGACAATCTGGGGAAGGCACAGGAAAGCAGGAGCCACAGTGGTTGCTGGCAGCAGAGCAAGCAGAACTCTTTCTTTGTCCAGGGACAGCCCAGAGAGCTGCCCCCAAATCAAACCTCCCTTTGGGATCTTGGTGCCAAGCCCCTCATGGTTAACCAGGGCAACCCTACGGGCTGGTTGGAAGAGAGGGGAGGGGAAGGGTCCTGTCCTGAGGGACAAATCTGGGGTGCTCATCCCAGCCTGGCCAAGCTGGCAGAGGGTGGGCAAACATGGACAGATGTGATGTGAAATGGGAAAAGAATAGGACCTCTCCCTCAGCACTCCCATGGTCACAACCCACCGGCCCTCACCCACTCCTCAAGTGGGGTTGGGGGGCTCCTGCAGGGCTGGGAGACACTGGGACTGGCTACCCAGTACCAAGAGGGAGCCCATTCTGAGGGAACCAGCTCCAGTCTCTCCCAGGATGGTGAAAGCTGCATCCCTGGGATGTTTGTAGCCTCATGTGACAAATCTGGTGGCGCTGCAGTTGGGGTTCAGCTGCCAGGGATCCCCTGGGTGGGCAGCCCCTGCAGCTGCACCCCTGAGCTGGTCCTGCCTCCCCCTCCACCTGCTCCTCCTGCCTGCCCAAAACCCACCCAGCAAATCCAAAGCTGTTCACAGGGGTAGGGGACCAGCACACCCCATTCACACTATCAAAATCCCCAGCCAGGGATGTGGATTTAAATTAAAATCAGGTGAAAAGCAGAAAATGCTTTCTATTGCCCCAGGAACTGCAGACCTTGGGGTGATGCTGTGCAACACAAGAGTCCAAAACGCCAGAAACTTGTCCCACACCTCCCACCACTGCCTGCCCCCAGTCCCGTAGCAGGGAGACAAAGCTTCTGGACATTGAGCGGTGGCACACACATCTGGTATGCCACCCCAGTGCCATCCCAGTACAGGAGGACCCTTGCCACCCCTTGCACCCTTGTCTCTTACCTTCCAAGACCACCTCCTTGCCCGTCTTCTTCAAGGCCTGCACGGCCTCGTCGTGCGTGGCCTCGGACAGGTCGGTGCCGTTGACGGAAAGGATGGCATCCCCCACGTACAGCGCCTCGGTCTGGTCCGCTGCCAGCCCCTTAAAGATCTTGGAGATCAAGATGGGCATTTTATTCTCTCGGCCACCTTGAAACAGAAGAGACAGGAAGTGGTTGTGGCTGTTGGAGCTCACGGAGGAGCAGGTGGGGAGGGGGATGCTCCAGTACCAGATGGCCCTGGTGAGGCTGAGCCCTTCTCCTGGCACTCAGTTGTGCTGGGTCAACCTCCTGCTCCTTCCCTCAGATGCCCACAGGACACCTGTACCAACCACAGCAGCCAAAGTACCACGAGGCTTTACAGCAGATGAAGTGATTGCTCCAAAACCACTAGGAATGGTCACAGTTTAGTCAGAGTGAACATGCAAACCTGGCCATCTCCCCACCAATTCTGGCAGGAAAGCATGTCTTTATTTGCATTATTAATCATGTGTGCTGAGAGACTATCCTTGCTCCAAGGACTTCATGATCTCAACAGATAAGACAGCTGAACGTTTTTGGAGAGGCCAAAGAGTCAGGGAGAGGTGAACCACCCTGGCTGCGTGCTCCTCTCAGCACAGGAGCCCTGTTTTACCTGCTGCTCTCCTGACTAAAAGAATGCTATTCAAACTCCCGGCGGCTTCAGGAGATCAATTTGCACGTTAACTTTTGAACCCGCCAGGAGATCCAAGCTGCCTCCGTGCCAGGGAGCAGGGATGCAGCGGCTACTGCCCACGGCAGCCGGGGATCAGCAGCCCCCGACGTGCTCTGTGCCCCAGGACAGCCTGTCCCGAGGAGCCTCCAAGAGATGATCTTCACCCCAGAGGAAGAGATTGAGCCCAGCCTGTTGTCACTGCCCGCCCCGGGGCTGCTCCCAGCCAGTGCCACAGGCATTTCCTCGCTCAGCCGCCTGCCAAGCCCTGCGAGGGCTCCGGTTATCAGCTGTCAGAGGCCCCAGCGGGGGCTGCTCCGTCCTTGCGGCAGCGGCTCCCGGCCCAGCTGCCAGCAACGAGAGTCCTGCCAGGGCCCAGAGCCTCGGCCAGCACAGCTCAGAGCTCAGCTGCCCGCTGTCCTGCCAGCCCAGCACCCACGGCACCCAGACCTTCACCACGCCCCATGGCAGGACACCTCACCCACGCCCCGGCTAGCAGGGGGAAGCATCGGCGGGTAAAACGAGGTTGGCACGAGCACAAACAGGGACGTGCCGGCAGCCTGGAGAGGAGGAACGACGTCCTGCCCTACCAGAGCTGCCCCACCACTCACAACAGCTTCTACTGCCCAGTTCTGATGGCAACTACTACTTTTCCACATACGTCACTGCAAAAATAAAGTCCTGACTGAACCAAATGTAGTTTCTCCTTTCCTGGGAGAGCCACGAAGAAAGCAGTAACTTGGCAGCCAAAGGGTCGTTACGAAGGGGGGGTTTATGCTTCAAAAAAAAAACCCAAAGGGTTGGCAGGCTAGGGCACCCTGGAGACACGGCCAGCAGTGTCGATCCAGTTCCAGCACCCAGGCATCCACATTGCAAAACCTCCCGACTTCAGAGGGAGCCGGAGGCTGCGTCCGTCTCCTCTGAGCTGTGAGGAAGAAGCCACGTCAGGAGGCGAGAGCTGCCCTGTTGCTGCCCCCGGGGCTGCCGAGCCCGCTGCCTGCTCTGCCCGCAAGCGGAGTTACGGCCCCTCCGTGACAGACCCTGCCTCTTTGCTGCCCTTTTCGTCCTCCTCTCCGCCACGCTCGGAGCCGCGCGAAAAGCAAAGGCGGGCAGGACGCCAGGAACGCCATCCCTGCCCCAAAAAGTTTCCAGTCTGAAGTTCCCACCAAGGCAGCTTGGGAAGGAAAACAGGGATTATAACTGGGAGGCTTCCCTCTGCTCGGCTTCCCGGGAGCAGACGCCTCCAAGCCCGAGTGCGTTGGTTTAACACCACCACTTGCCCCCCGCCAGAGCCTGGAGGTCTCCAAGGGCTTTACATCGTTTATCTGATAGTTTTAAAGGGCATTTCCCAGCTCAGGGACACGGGGGGACAAGGACACGCCGGCAGAGCCCTCGCTGTGGCTGCAAAAGGGCAGCTTTTGCATAACTGAGTGCCCTCTGCGTCCCACCTGCCTCCTGAGACCGCACCCTACCCGTGGGCGCGGGGGGACAGTGGGAATCCGTCCCCTCCAGCCCCCAAACGCCAGGGATCCCCACTCCGGCCGGGGCACGGCGGGCAGGGCTGGCTCCCCCTGCACCCCGACACATGTCTCTCTCCGTAAGGGGTGCCTTCAGTGCCACGCGTCCCCCTCCCCACCCCGCGCAGAGGCTGGGGGGGTGTGAGGACCCCGACCCCAGCCCCGAGCGAGCCGCGGAACGGCGGCAGCAACAGGTCATGGTGCCGGTGCCTCCCCGTCTCCGCCACCCCGAGACCCTCCCCATGCCGTCCTCACCTTTGATGCTGATGCCGAGCCCCCCTACGTCCTGCTTGACGACGCGCACGGTCCTCCTGATGTTGGCGAGCGCCTCGGGAGCGGCGGAGCCCGGCTCGCCGCCGTTCAGCTGCGCTGCCGCCGGGGCCTCGGGGCCGGGGCCGGGGCCATCGGCAGGGCTGACCCCCAGCACGTCCTCGGCCAGGGTGAGCAGGACTCGGAGCCACTGCCCGCCGGGGCCGCGCAGCTCCAGCAGCCCGGTGCGGGGGGCGCGCCGGCCCGCCGCCATCTTCGCGCCCGCCGCTCCGCGCCCCGCACCGCCCCGCTCAGCCCCGCACCGCCCCGCTCAGCCCCGCACCGCCCCGTGCACCCCGCACCGCCCCGTGCACCCCGCACCGCCCCGTGCACCCCCGCTCACACCCTGCACCGCCCCGTGCACCCCCGCTCACACCCTGCACCG
>NW_020955317.1:1447317-1450683 GCF_003031625.1 Empidonax traillii
CCGCGCACACCCTGCACTGCCCCACTCACCCCCGCACTGCCCTGTTCACACCCGCACGGACTCCGGACCAGCGCGGGGCACTGGGAGGGACCGGGACCCCAGTCCCTCCCCGTTCCGCCCTGGGACGGCACACCGGGGTGCACCCCAGTGCTCACCACTGCTCCCCAGTGCTCCCCGCACCGGCCCGGGACGGGCCACCGGGAAGAGGCACGGATCCCTGGTGCTCCCTGCTCCATCCCGGGACAGGGCACTGGGAGGGATCCAGTGCTCCCCAGTGCTCCCCATTTCCAGCCTGGGATGGGGCAACAGGAGAGAGACAGCTCTCCAGTGCTCCTCGCTCTGGATGGGTGGGGCATGGGGAGACATCCTGGGATGGGGCACTGGCAGGGCCTGGTTTTCCTTACTCCAGTGTGGGCCAAGGCACCAGGAGGGGTGGCACAGCTCCCCAGTGCTCCTTGTTCTGGCCTGACACAAGGCCCCAGTACTCCCCAGCGCTTCCCAACGCTCCCTGCTCTGGCCCAGGATGGGACACAGGGAGAGACACAGGCCCCCAGTGCCCTGTTGCTTGTCCCACATCTGACCCTGGATGTTCTGGGGGTCCCTGTGTCCCTGTGGTGGGGCTCTCCATGCTGAGCTGTGTCACAGGAGGAGCAGCAGGAGCCAGGCAGGGGCTGTGGCTCAGCCCTTCGTGTGTCCCCAGCAGACACAGCCAGGGCAGGAACCTCCCAACAGTCCCAGTGGGTGTTAAACAGGAGCCAGGCACAGGGAGATGGTGCCTGCAGACATTCAGAAGAGTCTGCATTGCTCTTCCTTTGCTTGTCCAGAGTCTCGAAAACAGGAATATTTTGACTCCCTTGGCAGATCTGCATCTTTTCTGCATTAATTAGGAGTAGAAAATAACCTCCAGGAGTAGCAAATGCCTCTTGGCACATCCCCTCTGCCCCTTGCAGAGTGCTTCAAGCAGCTCCAGAAGCCTCCAGGATGGGAGTCTCAGACCCTCTGGAAAACACAAAGATTTGTAAGTATTCAGTAACATTTACAGCAGATTGGGAAGGGGATGGAGCAAGGGGCTCTGGGTGTGTGGGGCAGGGGGGCTGCAGCGTGTGCTGCTCCACACAGCCCTGCCCAGCCAGGGTCTGCAGCCAGCTCTGAGCATCAGCCTCATGCAGAGGGGGAAAATGCTCCCCAGGCTGCCTCCCACGCAGCAACAGCTGTGGAATTTCTTGAGGTTGCAGCAGAGGAAACCCTGAAGGTTATTTCTTTACAGAGCAGACGGTTTACATATTCCTGATTTTCTTTTTGCTAAAAGGTCCGGGGTTTGGCTCAAATGACTCTTTGCAGTACAGTGCTGCTCGCTGTAGCAAGCAGTCCTACAGCACCCCAGAGATACTCCCCTGTGATCCCATCCCCTGCACACCCCGTGGGACTGTCCAGCCCCCTTCCAGCTCCTTGTGCCACTGGGTTCATGTACAGCAAATGGAATTTGGTCTGTTGGTCCTCGAGTGCAGACAGCTCATTCCCCCTGTGCCACTCGCTCTGGGAGCGCTCACTTTATTTGCCAGCCAGGCAGCTGCAGTCAGCAGTTTGTCCAGCTGTTTTTCCTTCCCGGGGCTGCTTTTGATAATTCCAGCCTCTAAGGCCACATTTCCATCTGAAACAGAAAGTGGGAATGCTAAATACTGCTTTTAGAGCAGCAGAACAGCACCGTTTGGGTTGTTTGCTTTCATTTCAGCTCTGTGCCCGGCAGCACAGATGCTGAGAAGCATGGCCTGGATGCATGGAAGCCATCCAGATGGTGTCAGTGCCTTTCCCTGTCCCATTTGCTGGGATGGAGAAATCACCATGGTCCTTGCAGCCAGGGCACAGCACTCAGTGACTTCACCCCCCTTGGGGAAAAAGCCACACTGTGGGTGCAGTGAGAAAGATGAGCAGTGATCCACAGTAAAGAGCTCATCCCACAGCCACTGCTTCTGCCCTGGACCCCCTGCAACCCCCTTTCTTCAGAAATTAATATTCCCATGACAATTGCATCCATTAATTATGCTGGATGGAGATCCAAGGGCAAGTATCGCAGGTGGTGTCTTCTAATGGAAATGGTGGGTCCAAAGTGCCCTTAAAGTCCCTGGTCCCAAACTGGGAGGCTCACCCAAGCAGGGGGCACATCAGGAGGGGAACAACAGGGCTGGAGACTGCTACAGTACTGGAGGACTTCGGGGGAGGAGGGGGGGGTTGGGTTTTATCAGAGACAAAAATCATCTGCTGGCTCCTCTGCACAGCTGGGGCTGGAGAACTGTGGCCAGCTGGTCATGCTAGGACGTTCCTGGGGGTCTTGGTGCTCCCCAAGCAGAGGTGCTGCTGTTTTGGGGACTTTCAAACAGGTTTGGCTCTCCCAGGCTCCTTCCCCTCTTCGGAGCCCCTTCCTGTCCCGGGGCAAACGGTGAGCCCGGAGCCCGGTACGTGGAGGGGTCCCGGCTCCATCTGCCCCTCTGCAAGATACCGTGAGCGTAATTCCCGTGACGTGGAGCTGCAGGACAGGCTGTGGGATGGGAGGGCGGGGGATGGAGGCTCTGTCCGGGGCTGGCACGCAGGAGTGAGTCGCAGCTTCCAGGAATGCCAGCGGCGTTCGTCAGGGCTCCTGCTGAAGGGGAGCAGGCGGGGGAGGAGTTGCTTGAAAAATTGCTACTCACAGAAATAGAAACTTCCTGCAGAAACACGTGTGCGTCGGTGACAAAAGCCCAGCTGGGAGTTTCTCCCTGGCAGCAGGAGCGGTGGGAGGGGAAGGGGCTGGGGAGCATGAGAGGCTGAGGTGCAGGACTGGGGGTGCTGCCAGGGCCCTGACCCTGACCCTAGCTCCGGGAGAAATCTCTGCTTTTTAGCCGGAAAAAGCACTGCTTGGCTCCATTGTCTTCAAATCTTCAGGAGCAGGAGCTTCCAGTGTGGCAGCGATGGGCTCTGTGCCCCCCATGCTGAGCTGTTCCCTCCAGCAGCACTTCCTCAGCCACCTGTTTCGATGCTGCAGAGCGTGGGCAGGCCCTGGCACAGGTTGCCCAGAGAAGCTGTGGCTGCCCCTGGATCCCTGGAAGTGTCCAAGGCCAGGTTGGACGGGGCTTGGAGCAACCTGGGCTGGTGGAAGGTGTCCCTGCCCATGGCAGGGGGTTGGAACGAGATGAGCTTTACGGTCCCTTCCAACTCAAAGCATTCTAGGAGTCTATGATTCCATGATTCCCCAGCTGATTTCCAGTGCAGGGTTGAGCCCATCCTGGCATTTTCTCTCCCTAATCTCTCCAGCCCCCTGAACTTCATCGTTAAGCAGCTATTATTAGTCTCATTTCTTGGCATAGCCAGGAGCTGTGTCAGAACCCACCA
>NW_020955317.1:1450704-1454070 GCF_003031625.1 Empidonax traillii
GCGCACACCCTGCACTGCCCCACTCACCCCCGCACTGCCCTGTTCACACCCGCACGGACTCCGGACCAGCGCGGGCCACTGGGAGGGACCGGGACCCCAGTCCCTCCCCGTTGCGCCCTGGGACGGCACACCGGGGTGCACCCCAGTGCTCACCACTGCTCCCCAGTGCTCCCCGCACCAGCCCGGGACAGGGCACCGGGAAGAGGCACGGATCCCTGGTGCTCCCTGCTCCATCCCAGGACAGGGCACTGGGAGGGATCCAGTGCTCCCCAGTGCTCCCCATTTCCAGCCTGGGATGGGACAACAGGAGAGAGACAGCTCTCCAGTGCTCCTCGCTCTGGATGGGTGGGGCATGGGGAGACATCCTGGGATGGGGCACTGGCAGGGCCTGGTTTTCCTTACTCCAGTGTGGGCCAAGGCACCAGGAGGGGTGGCACAGCTCCCCAGTGCTCCTTGTTCTGGCCTGACACAAGGCCCCAGTACTCCCCAGTGCTTCCCAACGCTCCCTGCTCTGGCCCAGGATGGGACACAGGGAGAGACACAGGCCCCCAGTGCCCTGTTGCTTGTCCCACATCTGACCCTGGATGTTCTGGGGGTCCCTGTGTCCCTGTGGTGGGGCTCTCCATGCTGAGCTGTGTCACAGGAGGAGCAGCAGGAGCCAGGCAGGGGCTGTGGCTCAGCCCTTCGTGTGTCCCCAGCAGACACAGCCAGGGCAGGAACCTCCCAACAGTCCCAGTGGGTGTTAAACAGGAGCCAGGCACAGGGAGATGGTGCCTGCAGACATTCAGAAGAGTCTGCGTTGCTTTTCCTTTGCTTGTCCAGAGTCTCGAAAACAGGAATATTTTGACTCCCTTGGCAGATCTGCATTTTTTCTGCATTAATTAGGAGTAGAAAATAACCTCCAGGAGTAGCAAATGCCTCTTGGCACATCCCCTCTGCCCCTTGCAGAGTGCTTCAAGCAGCTCCAGAGGCCTCCAGGATGGGAGTCTCAGACCCTCTGGAAAACACAAAGATTTGTAAGTATTCAGTAACATTTACAGCAGATTGGGAAGGGGATGGAGCAAGGGGCTCTGGGTGCGTGGGGCAGGGGGGCTGCAGCGTGTGCTGCTCCGCACAGCCCTGCCCAGCCAGGGTCTGCAGCCAGCTCTGAGCATCAGCCTCATGCAGAGGGGGAAAATGCTCCCCAGGCTGCCTCCCACGCAGCAACAGCTGTGGAATTTCTTGAGGTTGCAGCAGAGGAAACCCTGAAGGTTATTTCTTTACAGAGCAGACGGTTTACATATTCCTGATTTTCTTTTTGCTAAAAGGTCTGGGGTTTGGCTCAAATGACTCTTTGCAGTACACTGCTGCTCGCTGTAGCAAGCAGTCCTACAGCACCCCAGAGATACTCCCCTGTGATCCCATCCCCTGCACACCCCGTGGGACTGTCCAGCCCCCCTCCAGCTCCTTGTGCCACTGGGTTCATGTACAGCAAATGGAATTTGGTCTGTTGGTCCTCGAGTGCAGACAGCTCATTCCCCCTGTGCCACTCGCTCTGGGAGCACTCACTTTATTTGCCAGCCAGGCAGCTGCAGTCAGCAGTTTGTCCAGCTGTTTTTCCTTCCCAGGGCTGCTTTTGATAATTCCAGCCTCTAAGGCCACATTTCCATCTGAAACAGAAAGTGGGAATGCTAAATACTGCTTTTAGAGCAGCAGAACAGCACCGTTTCGGTTGTTTGCTTTCATTTCAGCTCTGTGCCCGGCAGCACAGATGCTGAGAAGCATGGCCTGGATGCATGGAAGCCATCCAGATGGTGTCAGTGCCTTTCCCTGTCCCATTTGCTGGGATGGAGAAATCACCATGGCCCTTGCAGCCAGGGCACAGCACTCAGTGACTTCACCTCCCTTGGGGAAAAAGCCACACTGTGGGTGCAGTGAGAAAGATGAGCAGTGATCCACAGTAAAGAGCTCATCCCACAGCCACTGCTTCTGCCCTGGACCCCCTGCAACCCCCTTTCTTCAGAAATTAATATTCCCATGACAATTGCATCCATTAATTATGCTGGATGGAGATCCAAGGGCAGGTATCGCAGGTGGTGTCTTCTAATGGAAATGGTGGGTCCAAAGTGCCCTTAAAGTCCCTGGTCCCAAACTGGGAGGCTCACCCAAGCAGGGGGCACATCAGGAGGGGAACAACAGGGCTGGAGACTGCTACAGTACTGGAGGACTTCGGGGGAGGAGGGGGGGGTTGGGTTTTATCAGAGACAAAAATCATCTGCTGGCTCCTCTGCACAGCTGGGGCTGGAGAACTGTGGCCAGCTGGTCATGCTAGGACGTTCCTGGGGGTCTTGGTGCTCCCCAAGCAGAGATGCTGCTGTTTTGGGGACTTTCAAACAGGCTTGGCTCTCCCAGGCTCCTTCCCCTCTTCGGAGCCCCTTCCTGTCCCGGGGCAAACGGTGAGCACGGGGAGCCCGGTACGTGGAGCGGTCCCGGCTCCATCTGCCCCTCTGCAAGATGCCGTGAGCGTAATTCCCGTGACGTGGAGCTGCAGGACAGGCTGTGGGATGGGAGGGCGGGGGATGGAGGCTCTGTCCGGGGCTGGCACGCAGGAGTGAGTCGCAGCTTCCAGGAATGCCAGCGGCGTTCGTCAGGGCTCCTGCTGAAGGGGAGCAGGCGGGGGAGGAGTTGCTTGAAAAATTGCTACTCACAGAAATAGAAACTTCCTGCAGAAACACGTGTGCGTCGGTGACAAAAGCCCAGCTGGGAGTTTCTCCCTGGCAGCAGGAGCGGTGGGAGGGGAAGGGGCTGGGGAGCATGAGAGGCTGAGGTGCAGGACTGGGGGTGCTGCCAGGGCCCTGACCCTGACCCTGGCTCCGGGAGAAATCTCTGCTTTTTAGCCGGAAAAAGCACTGCTTGGCTCCATTGTCTTCAAATCTTCAGGAGCAGGAGCTTCCAGTGTGGCAGCGATGGGCTCTGTGGCCCCCGTGCTGAGCTGTTCCCTCCAGCAGCACTTCCTCGGCCACCTGTTTGGATGCTGCAGAGGGTGGGGAAGCCCTGGCTCAGGTTGCCCAGAGAAGCTGTGGCTGCCCCTGGATCCCTGGAAGTGTCCAAGGCCAGGTTGGACGGGGCTTGGAGCAACCTGGGCTGGTGGAAGGTGTCCCTGCCCATTGCAGGGGGTTGGAACGAGATGAGCTTTATGGTCCCTTCCAACTCAAAGCATTCTAGGAGTCTATGATTCCATGATTCCCCAGCTGATTTCCAGTGCAGGGTTGAGCCCATCCTGGCATTTTCTCTCCCTAATCTCTCCAGCCCCCTGAACTTCATCGTTAAGCAGCTATTATTAGTCTCATTTCTTGGCATAGCCAGGAGCTGTGTCAGAACCCACCA
>NW_020955317.1:1454230-1488165 GCF_003031625.1 Empidonax traillii
GGTGGAAGGTGTCCCTGCCCATGGCAGGGGGTTGGAACGAGATGAGCTTTACGGTCCCTTCCAACTCAAAGCATTCTAGGAGTCTATGATTCCATGATTCCCCAGCTGATTTCCAGTGCAGGGTTGAGCCCATCCTGGCATTTTCTCTCCCTAATCTCTCCAGCCCCCTGAACTTCATCGTTAAGCAGCTATTATTAGTCTCATTTCTTGGCATAGCCAGGAGCTGTGTCAGAACCCACCAGTCTATTTATAGAGTGCTGTGAGCAGCTTTGCTACTTGTGTTAATTAGATTGATCCCTTCTGAAGCAAAGTAAAAGACTTGGAGAGCTCAAGTGTAGTCCCTGGGACAACATTCCCAAACTGTGGGGATCCAGGTAGCATCTCAGGCTGCTGGATGCCCTGACAATCCTTAGCCCTCAGCACCAGGGAGAGTCTTCTCTGCTCAGTCTCCCCTGGGAATTTATGGAGGAGGATGGCACCAACCCTGCCCTGCAGGACTGAGTCCCGTGAAACCCTGCAAGGGATGGGATGGAAGGGAAATAAAATAGCTTTTCCTATCTATCTAGATATTAAGCTAGATAGATTTTAATCTAGATAGGTTTTAATCTAGATAGTAATAGATTCAGATAGGCAATATGTATTCAAAAAATTTATTCATCCTTCACTATGAAGGAAATGTAGTGAAATGGCATTATCTGGCTTTAAAATTACTGGAATCTCTTCTAGCTGGAAAGCCACCTTCAGCATCAGGTTTTTTGAGTTAGGTGCATCCTTCTATGGGGTTTCACCTTCCCTTCAAGGGCCGTATCCACGCGGGACTCTCCTGGCACATGCTTAGGTGATGGACCCATCAGCCCAAGGTCCTTCTCCTTCCCACGAGTGTGGCGAGGACCATCTCAACGCCGAGTTTCAGTGTCCCCCCGTGGAAAGAGCAGCTGCAGGATCTGACGCTGTCAGCAGGTGCCAGCAAAGAGCCGCTCTGCAGCCACCGGGGGCTGCCGTGGGCTGGGGATGGCCGGAGCCCCCGACCCTGGGCGCTGGGGCACCTTCTGCCCCAACCCACCCAGCCGGCTGGGGCACAGACCCCTGCGGGGACCTGGAGGAGCTCGCTGGGGCTTTGCCACCAGCTGAGAACCCCCACACTCAGCTCGCGAATTGGAGCACCTGCAGCTGCTGCAAAACTGGTGGCACCGACTAGAGAACTGAGGGACGGGGTGACCCCCTGGCTCATCTCACCAGGCGTGGCGTTGTACCTCAGAACCCCAGGCCAGCCCCCACGGGGGACAGGGGACACACTGCCCCTGGCCTGGCCACTGCCTGCTCAGCATGTTGCTTATTAGAGCCACGGAGTGCATTGGGTTGGGAATGACCTTAAAAACCCTCTAGTCCAAACCCCCCTGCCGTGGGCAGGGACTCTTCCACTAGACCAGGTTGCTCAAAGTCTCACCCAACGTGGCCTTGATGTCCCAACAATGGGGCATCCACATCTTTTCTGGGCAACCTGGTCCCATGTCTCACCACCCTCGTGGGAAAAAAATTCCTTCACTATCTGGCTTAAGGGGACACTGGAGAGGAATCCTCACTGCTTCTCACTGCCCAGCTATTCTGAGCGCTGAGCTGGCCCCAGCCCAGGTTTTTTGGGGGCGGTGTCCAACAGGATCCTCCTACGTGCCCTGACTTTCTGCTCAGCACCGTGGGCACAAACCCCACCCTCCCTTAAACCACCCTCCCCTTCCTCACCAAATTCCTCCTCTGAGGTCTCAGGAGGCACCTGGATGAGGCTCCCTCCCAGCTTGGCAGGCAGCCGTGACACTGCTGCTCCACAACAAGAGCTATTTTTACCCCCTAATGCATGCACGCTCCCCAGCTCAGCCTCCTGCCCTCCCCGTGCCCAGCACCATACCTGGTTCCTGGCTGGGCCCCTGCTGCAGCTGGGACCAGGCTCTGCTTGTGTCCCCAAGCACCCCATGGCCAGGGGGATGAAGGAGGGGCCCCTTCCCTTCGTTTGTGTGCATCATTTCTGTGGACCCCATCCACTGCTCTGGGAAAAGCTCTTTTTCCAGCCTGACAAGTAGCTGGAACTTGTTTTATAGGAGGGTGTATACATTTAAGTGTAGTCTCTGCTATTTTCCCTTTGTCCCCTGCTATTTCCCCCTTCCCCATGGGCTTTTCAGGTCTCTCAAGCAAGCTCGGGGCTGTCCAGGAGATCAGCACTGGTCCTTTGCCAGGTCTTTCTGACAATCAGGGAAGGATGATGGACCTGGAAAAGCCTCAGTTCCTTTTAAGGACTCCCTAAACCAAGCATCAGGGCTCCAGGAAGGCTGAGCACAGGGGTCCCTCTGTGTTCCAGGGTGGATGCTCCAGGCACGAACCCTCAGGGGGGTTGTACAGAGAGCAGAGGGGCTGCAAAAGGGGAACAGGGGGCATCACCCCTGCTGTGAGCTCTCCATCTAGGTCATGGCATCTCCAAAGGAGCCCCCCCAGCAGGAGAGAGAACCCAAAAGAAGGACACCCTGAACGTCCCCCACTGCCCCAGGCTGGCCCCTGCTCACCTCTGATACAGCCCTTTGCTCCTCTCCAAAGGGAGGTTTTAATTTCCCCTCTTGGCTGGCGAAACCCTATCCCAAGCAATTCCCCAGCCGTTGCTCCGAATCGCGGTAACTACCTCATTACTTTGATATTAATAGAATTCATATGGCCTGGGGAAGATAATTGAAATTAGCCCCGCGCCGGCGGCGAGGGGGAGAGGAGGGGGCTGGTCTGTGCCAGCCCTGACCCCTGGCCGGATCCCGGCCTCCAGAGCAGGTCCTGGGGCTGGCAGTGCCCACGGGGCTGCAGCTCTGCCAGTTCCAGTCCCAGGGATGAAGTACTGCCCGCAGTTTGGCCAGTGGTACCAAAGTGGGAAGCGGGATGGAGCCCGTCTCGGTGTCCGTCGGGCTTCTCAGAGTCAGACTGGGAGGATGCCCGGCCAGACCCTGCCCCTGCTCTCCAGCCACTGACCTTCTTGTTGTCCCCCGCCTTGTCCCCTGCTCCAGGGAAGGGCATCCAGCAACCCCCACCGGCACCATGGGGCCGTTCCCATCCTTTTTGGAGGGAAAAAAAAAAAAAAGGGAAAAAAAAAAAAAAAAGGTTCATTATCTGCAGAGGCACAAAGGCAGCCCTGTGAGTGGCTGTCTCAGGCCATGCCGGGCCCGCAGCCGGCGCTGCCCGGTGGGACCATGACGGAGCCGTCCCGCTGCCCCTCCGGCCCCGGGTCCCTCCAGCTCCCACCCCACCTGCTCCCCGTCAGATGGGAGGTGACCCCGACAAAGGCCAGGGTTGCGTCTGCCACCCTTGGGCTTTGCCCTGACACGTGTCTCCTTAACCTCTTCCTTGGGACCAGCTGCTACCAGGGGACCCTCCTTTGTGGCCCCGGCAAGTGGCAGACGAGTCTCCCCATCTGGCCGGCGAGGCCTCATCTGTTGGAGACCCCCTGCCCCGGCTTATAACGGCATTAACCTCCCCCTGCACCCTGCCCCGCTCCCACCCCCTCAACTGTCACCAGGTCCCCATGGGGACATCGGGTTAGGGACAGACTGCATCCCACAGGGCCCTGCCGCATCGCTCACCCACCGCTGGCACCTCACTGGGACCCAGGGACCCCTGCCTGCACCTCTGACCCTGCCTGTGGGTGTCCCTGCCTGCACCTCCTGCCTTGTCTGTCTGCACAGACCAGGCAGGACAAGGCAGGATGAGGAATTCGCCTCCAGGCGCTTAAAAGGATTCCCCACACACCTGTGCTCAGGTGGGCTCAGTCCAGCCTTGGCTCCTCCAGCACTGGGACTCAGGACCAGGAACCCCGGAACGGGATCTCCATCTCAACCCACTGCCACTCCATGTCCTTGCCACTTGTTTGGTCCAGCACTGAGCTCCCGTGGGAGCTGGGGAATGCTGGGCAGGCAGGGAACCATCGGTGATGGGATGTGAGGAGCAGCAGTGTGCAGGGTCAGGGCCTGGAGCAGGTTAGGTGAAGGAACAGGATAGTGGCAGGATTAATTAGGTGAAGGAGCCGAGGTGGAGGCTGGCATTCCCTGACTGCCTGGACAGTGGATTCCCCAGACCAGGACAAGAAGAGGAGAGACACCACCACCATCTCCCTCCCCAGCCATCCCCCCAGGAGGCCTTATCTGCTGCTAATGCTTTGCAGGAGCCTCCCTCCCCAAAGCTTGTGGGCTTGGCAAGACGCTCTGAGCCTGCATTTGCTCCAAATGGATTGTATCAGGGGGAGAACAAAGCACTGGAGACTTTTCAAAGCGAAGTTGTGATCACAGCCCACGGGGGAGGCAGCCAGTCCCCTCTGGCATTACCTCACCAGGGACTCAGTGGGGTCCAGGCCCGGCCCCAAAACCCACCAGACACAGCTGATGCCCCTCAGCTCTCACTCCCAGCCCTGGCTGTGCCATCCCACATCGCTGGGCGGGCAGGGGCCATTCAACAAGTGCTGGCCAGAAGACAACAGCTCCATTTTCACCAAAAAAATGTTCTGCTGCAAAATCTGGCCCCGCTCCAGCTGCAAATGAAAAAATTAGGTTGTGGTGGTTTTTTTTGTTTTGTTTTGTTTTGTTTTTTTTTTTCTTTCTCTGCTGCAAAATTTCTTGGAAAGCCGGTGAGGGGCAGGCTCCAGAGCAAACACCGACCGTGGCACTGTGCCTGCTTCTCTCCCCATCCCTGGTGCATCTGGCAGAGCACAGTTTTGTCCTCCAACACCTCAAGAACTTGGTGAAAAAAGGGCAAATATTCTTTCCTCTGTTCGTCTGAGCATGAATTGCAACTGCAGTGTTGAGGGGTGTTAATGAGGAACTTCCCCTGCCCAGCCTGTGCTCCAAACCCGTTGGAAGAGACGAATGCAGAGGATGCCAGGACTGACCCAGGGCACAACAGCCACGTGTTGCATGAAGCAAAGTGTGCTCAGTGGCCACGGTGAGGTGTCCCCAAGGAAGCACTGGCACACGAGGAGATGTGTTTGTCAGGAAGGGCTGGAGGAGAAGGAACTGTGTGGGCAGAGCAAGGAATAAGACCAAAGAGTCATGTTGGCTTGGCTTCCCCTCCAATCTGCAGAAAAGATGGTGAGTCAGCTCCGGGAGGTATGTGAAATCATAATGGAAGTATGCTGAGAAAACAGCAAAATCCCACCAAAAAAAAAAAAAAAAAAAAAAAAAAAAAAAAAAAAAAAAAAAAAAAAAAAAAAAAAAAAAAAAAAAAAAAAAAAAAAAAAAAAAAAAAAAAAAAAAAAAAAAAAAAAAAAAAAAAAGAAAATGTGGGGGAAAAATATCCCAACAACCCTCAAGCAAAAGCAATGGTGCTGGGGCAGTTCCTGCAGCCTCAGTGCTGGGCAGAGACATGAAAAAGGAGGAGTTTAGCAACTGGATGCAGCACTTCAGGGTGCAATGGGATAACTGCAGGATTGCATCAGGGATGGGAAAAAAGGAAAACAAACCCAGGAGCAGTGGCTCTCTGCTGCAGGACAGTCCCAGGGCACAACATGGCCCTGCAGCATTTGGCCCCACAGTGGTGACATCCCAGAGACTCTCCCAGGGCATTCCCAACCCACAGGAAATATCACAGCCACAAGGGCTCCTTTGGACAAGTGTCTTTGAATATCTGGGGAAACAATAGAGCTGCCCAAGGCCAGGCTCTGTGAAGTGCCTGATTCACACACCATCACATCAGGAACTCCAGAATCATTTGTGCCAGATTAGCAGGAGGGACAGGGGCAGGCTCCAACATCCTCATGATCACAGGGAGGGAGATGCAGAGCAATCAAGCAGCCTCCTGTAGAAGGATTGGGGTGATTCCCTGAGAACCAGAGCAGAAAGACACGGGAAAATCAAGGAAAATGTCACAAATTCAGAAACTCAAGGAAAAACGAGGTCTGTGTGTCCTGTGGGGAGATGCTGTGAGGGTGAGAGCAGCACAGATGGGACAGTGCTAGACAGTGGTGGGACGGGGAGACGAGTCCTGCCCATCACTGCTGGGGATCACAACCAACCCCAGCCTTCCAGCCCTCCTGGAAAGCCCTGGACACCTGGCTGAGAAGGGGAGCTGGGATTAAATGCTGGGATGTTGACAGTCCCAGTGCAAATGCAGCCCCAAACACCAGAGCCAAAGGATCCAAGCAGCAGCAAAATGGCAGGAGAGTGAACTTTGCCCAGGTGTCCACATAAAGAGGGTTGTGAAACCTTCCCCTGCACACTGGACAAGGCCAAAGAGGTTGGGAAAAGCCAGATGGAAACTCAGTGGTAACATAAACCCAGACCACCCGTACCAGGGAGGGCCTAAGGCTGCTGCCCCATCACAGCCCCACCATGAGCTACACCGGGTGAGATCAGGTCACAGCTGGGGACAGAAACTCATCCATGGAGACACAAGCCTCCCTTACCCTCTGGATGCCCTGCAGCATCCCTGTGGAAGTGTGAGCTGGGCACCAAACCATGGCTGCAGAGTCCCAGGTGGGAACAGGAGCTCGGTGCTGGGAGCCAAACAAGTGTGAAACAGCAACAAAAATCTGGTATTTTGTTATTGTAAGTAAATCAAATAATCCATCCAGTTCAATGTACCCTTCAAAGAGTGTCTACTGGACGCTGAGATGCTGCTCAGAAGGGCTGACATATTCCCAGCACTTCCCTCCAGAGGTGGACACTGGCTGCAACTCCTGGAATGAGCAAAGCCCTTGGCAGAGCTGTGACTTGGGGCTGGATCCTCACTGGGTTCCCCAGGGCTGGAACCTGCCTCCAAAGAGCTAAAAGCAGTGTGGGAAATGCCCAAAGGGATGCAGAATAGGGAGGCAGGACAGGTCCTCCACTGGTGGCTGGAGCCACCATGTCACCATCTGTGACAGATTTCCCCTCCAAACCGTCCTGGCCCCACAAAGCACTTTGCCCTCGACAGGGAGGATGAACAAAGAGGTTTTATATAATCCCACATGATCTGCTTAAAGCACAGCCCCAAAACCTGCTGGTCTCACCTACCATGGCACAAGGAGTTCCTGGATGTTTCTCTCTCTGCTCAGCCTGAATCCCATTCCCTGGCTGTGCATCGCAGCCAGGAGTGAAATCCTTCACTGAGAGCTCTGTCAGCCCCCTGGACATGGATACTCACATCCCAGCATGTTTGGGGGTGCTGCCAGAGGCACCCACACCCTGAGGGAAAGCCCTTGCTCCAGCTGTGAGCACCACATGGTCATCTGGGGAGTGACCAAACATGAAAGCACGTGGAGACATTTTAATGAGACACTGAGTGTGCCGCTATGCCCATGGCTCATCCTGAAAGGTCCACACCTCCACTCCCCCCATCACCTCTATCCCACCTCCAGGGAAGGAAAATCCTGCTGGAGCTCCAGTGCTGATCTTTAGCCAGAGCCGAGCATTTCAGAACCGCAAAATTCAGCCGCCTTGAGCCGAGAAAAAAACCCTATCCCTTGGTGATTGCTGGTTTTGCTTAAAAACACAAAAGCAAAGCAAAACTCAAGCCTCAGCAGTCCCTGCAGCCAGTGGCTGTGATACAGTGCCTGTATGCTATGACCAGATGTGTTTGGAGAGCTGGGAATGGCTGGGAATGGCACATCCCTTCGCCTCACTGCTATCCACGATGACACCGTGACAGGGACACCATGCAGCTGACTGTAATGGTGCCACACGGAAGCTGCCAGGCACAAAAGTGGCTCTTTCACCAAATATCACCCCAAAGGAAGAGTCCAGCTCACAGCACCCAGCTGGGCATCACCTTGGGTTGCAGCAGGACTGGGCACGAGCAGAGCCAGCAGCGTCTCCAATAATACCACCCCTAGGCTCCAAAATGTTGGGGAGAAAATAAATATAGCTCAGAGATCGAAGGGAAGTGGCCATTATCAACCCTCCATCTGCAGTAAAGAGCCAGCCATGTCCGGCACTCCGGATCTAATGGGTTTTTAATATTCTCGTGGCACGCACTGTGGTATATATGGTAAGAGACACTTGGAGGTCTTGCATGAGCACCAGTACTCGGGGGGTTGCTCACAGAGTTCAGGCTCTTCCTTTCCCTGCCAGCTGCCTTGTAGCTGTAGATGTTTCAATTATTCTGTCAAGCTGCATATTCCAAATTAAGGCCAGAGAAGTGTCTCTGTCTCACATAGAAAGAAAGGGAAAAAATATATCCCTAAAAGGAAAAGAAATGAACTCAGAAATTAATAAGGCTGATTGACAATGCTGCTTTGGAAACTCTGGTACCATATGGCATCCTTGAATGGCTGCAGTGCTGTTAGGATGGAGCTGACCAGCTGGAGAGTTACTGTGGGTTGTTTGTAATTGTAATAATGGATATCAGATGGCTGGTGTGGAGCAGTTTATAAATGAGAACAGACAATGAGCCGCACTGTTTGTCAGGAAATCATTGCTGATATGGGCTTTGTGCTACCCACCACTCCCGGGTGGAGCTGCCTGCTCCCAGGGCACCCCGTGCTGCCCGCTGGTCTGGCTCCAGCCGGGAAAGGCACAATTCCTGGGGCAGGTACTGAGCTGGCCATCCAGGCGGGTGGGCCAGCCACGAGAGCCGACAAAAAAAGACTCCTCGCCCTCCTGGTACTTTGGACAGAGCCCCCAGATGCCACTGGGAGATGCCAGCAAGGCTGATGTCCGTCTGCAAAAGATGTGACGTGCGGCCAAGGGGCCTCTCTGAGGAAGCCAAAGCAGTGGGGACCCAGCCGGGATCTGCCAGAGCCTCTGGAGCCAGTCAGGCTCGTAGGGCCTCGGATACTGACACTTCCAGATTGGTTTTTGTGCTGAACAGCCAGAAAAATCATGACATTTCAGAATTTGCCAGTTAATGAATTTTTTTTTTTTTTTTTTTAAGTCGGTAACAGTGAGCTCCATTATTTCGGTTTCTGCTGATCTCCATCTCTACAGTTTGTCACATAAAGCGAAGCCTGAGTTTGGAATGAAAATGTCACACACTTGTTCCGTAACCTTTTCCAAAACGAAATTCCGTCCAAATTAACACAGGACATTTCACTGCCCAGCTGAAATGTCCCCTGTGCTCCAGCTGAAGCCACCCTGTGCCACATGGCCTGGCAGCCTGGGGCAGTGAGCTCCAGCCCAGGGGCTCCGGGGCAGGAGATGGCTGGGAGAGGAGGCTACATTCAAGGCTCAGATATTACAATTATTTTTAATCCCTTAGTGGTCCTGGATTATTTTTTACCCTAAATCTTATTTTAAAGGCCCATAACCAAACTGGACTGTGCACATTCCCCTGGCACCTGAAGCCTCTGTGCTGGGGGAACCTGCCCACAGCCAACTGGGGATGTGGCAGGGCAGGACGAGCACACCCACGTGTCCTTTCACACTCAAGCCCAAACACAGTTGGGTGCTCTATCAGGTCTTATTTTGGGCTCATCAGCCCCGACCCAGGGATAGAAAGAGTCCTGGCACTGCTGGGTTTCTCCCTGCTCAGCTCCAGGGGCCAGGGAGCAGTGGGTGCTCTAGCACTGGCCGGCAGCAGGGAGAGCTTTCTAGGAAAGCAATCTCCGTGGGAAGGTGGCCAGGACTGGAACTGCGGCCATGGCACGTGCCAAACACCGGGCAGAGCATCCACGAGTCGACATGACCCTCTGCAGGGCATCTCCACAGCCTGGAAACACTCGTGCCGCTCCGGCTGACTGCACGGAGAGATCGTGGGCACTCTGGGGGTGTCTGGGGACACCCCCCCACCCCCACCCAGGACAATGGCTGCCCTGTACCACCCGGCTGATGTGTCCAGGGGGCACAGGGAAGGGTGGGCAGAGGTGCTGGTGGTGCAAGGGCACAGCCTGGGGAGGGGGGGGGTCGTACCCAACTCATCACCCTTGGCAAAACCCCTCCCTCAGCTGGGTCATTTCCAGCCCTCTCTACCAGTAACAGAACTGCTGCTCTCTTGTTTTGTTTGGATAAGATATTAAATATTTAATATCTTTTAAAATATTTTTATATGTTCATATTTATATATTTTTATATATTTTCTATAGATTCTTATTTAAAGTTGTCTTTCATACGAGTCTTCTGTAGTATAGAAACATTTCTTAGAAACCTCAAGGTGCACAACTCCTCACACAAGTCTTGGTCAAGCTGGAAACAGGCAGGGCAAAGCGATTAAAATCCACGATAGAAATCAGCAGGCAGGAAGGCTTGCTCTAATCCATCACCCCTAACTGAGCTCTGTGCTTAATTCCCTGAAAAAATACGGAGTCCTACTCCCACTTCTGAGAACATCCCTGTTTATACTGGGACATGGCTCTTCCTCCAAAGTCCTGTATTTCTTTTTTTCCAGTTCAGAGAGGATTACTTGAGTCTGCTTATTCGCAGCCTTGGTTTCTAGGCTGTCATATAAAATGTGAGTTACCTGTTCATTTTAACAGCAGAGATTCAAGGTTGGTCTTATATATGTCAACCACTAGTTAGGTAAAATTGGTGTTCCATTACCATGCACCAAATATCATAATTAAGTTTGAGTTTGTGAGGGGATGCTGAGGTGCAGTACAAACACAAGACACAAGTGTGTTTTGGACACTCCCTCTGTTCTGGGAAGTGGGAGAGCTGTTACCACCCCCCACACTCATTTGTCGTGCCCATCCCATGACCCTACACCCCTCCCAGTGACCAGACCACATCCTCCCAGTTTTAGCCTGAAGTTGTCACTTGATTGGAAAATCTGTTTTTGGAAAATCGAGCTGCTTTCTCCAGCTCGACTTTGGCTCATCAGCAGTCTGAACTAATTGAAGGAGCAGAAGTGGGAGAACATCCCAGCAGTCCTTCCTGAGGGGGCAGTTGCTGTCAAAGCCTGTTGGTCACATCACCCAGCCCTGATCCCATCACCCAGCCCTGATCCCATCACCCAGCCCTGGTCCCCAGCAATGAGCTGCAGGTCCCATTTTGACTTTGCAAGGGCAGATGCATTGCTTACCACTCGCTATCACCTTTTCAATCACCCTGACTGCAAGCCCTGACAAGCACTGTCAGCAGTTTAAATGCAAGGAAGATTAGATTTCAAAAGAAAGAGGTGTTCAACGTGGTGAATCCCTACACAAATACACTAGTTTTTATGGCACAGCCTTTCTGGAAACTCTGAGCACCTCAGGCTGGGCGCAGCCCTTCAAGCATCCTTTTCTTCATGTGGTTTGGCAAGCCCAGCTTGGCTTCACATGACTTTTGGGGTGTCACCTGTTTATTCAATTCCCATCACCCCCCGTTGCCCATGGGGGGGGCCCACTGGCAGGCACGCTGGCGTCATTGCTGGTTTTTGTTTTACAGGGGTAATAGAGCCTACCCACATCCTCCCGGGGCCGGCCCACCCCGGCTCCCACCCACGCTCCGCCGGCGTTAATGGGTTTACTTTGCCATGCCTGGCAGGTAACGGCCTCCCAAAGCCGCTGTCACTTTGTCATCCCAAGCCAGCAGCTGCGGGGCGGGCGGGTGGCAGGTGGCAGCCCCGTGTCCCCTCGCACGGGGTGCGATGTTTGTGCGAGCTGTGTGTCCCGCAGGGTTCTCTCCATCTCTCCACTCCCACCCCCCAGCCCTATCAGCTCTCCATGCCCCTCTCTGCCTTTCCACGGGAGGTTGAAAAACCCCTAAGGGTCTGCTGGAGGGAGTGGAAAATCCAGCAGGGTGAGCAGCAGGGTGGGCGCGTGGTGGCTGTGAGCTTGGGCCCCCACACAGCCACTCCAACCCGAAAGCCTCGGCAAGCAGCAGGGTGGGACGAGGGCACCCACGGCCAGAGGAGAGATCAGGAGGGGATGAACACCACAGAGCTGTCCCCAGCTGGCAGGAAGAGGATGAAAGTACTGAAGCGGGGATGAAGGTGCTTCAGGAGCAGAGGGCAGAAATAAAATCGAACAGTGGACGAGGGTCAAGTGGTGAGCTGCGAGAGGCACCGAAAATTCCTTTTGCTTCAGACATCTGCAAAAAAATATCCTGTTAAAACCAAAATTGAGCTCCTACCCCAGCCTCCCTCATTCCCTATTTACTGAGATCTCAAACAGCTCCACGGTGGCAGCTGACTTTTGCTTTCTGTCTGTGTGGGCACACGTGTCCCATTGCTGTAAAATGATAAAAAATGTTTAAAATAACATAGCAAACCCCGGAAAAGTGCTGGGTGCTCACGTGAGGATGGGAATGGTCATGAGATGTCTTCATGGAGGAGCAGCAGAATTCAAGGGCACTCCAGTGAGCCCCCATCCCCGAGCCTGGCTGTGCTGACAGGGGCTTTGGCTGTGATTTTCAAAACGATCACTCCTCGGAGAAAGGATGGGATTTACCCCACAGGTGCAGGGCTGGCTGGAAATGGAGCGCAGCTGCCTGGCTGGTGGCGATTCTGCCACCCAAGGAGCCACCACAGGATAGCCCTTCTGCCTCTCCAGAGCCCCTCTGGACAAGGGACCGCTCTGAGCATCCCCAAATCCTCGTCCCCAGCCCATCTGCTGCTCGAATCCCCGTTCCCGGCTGCAACGTCGGGGTGGCTCCCGCTCCTCATTAGAGGTCACAGCCCCTGAGCAAAGATTAATCTGGCACTTGTGTGAATTTATCTGCTTGAAAAGAGAGGGACAGGCTCTGACCTCGCAGTCTGGAGACTGGTGGGGAGTTTACTGTCCCCTGAGCTGTCAAGCCAATTCCCCGCAGTACCAAGCTGTTGTTCTTGGCATCTGCTAGGCAGAAAGACTGTGAAACACCCCAAATATCTGTTTGTTTTAAAAGGTAAATATTAATTTCAGGATGCTGTTTACATAAGCAGACTCTCCGAGCTTGAACTCATTGCCTTTTGCTAGTGTCACATGGTATTACTGTGTATTTAACATTTATTTAACTCTACTCGGTCCTGCTTGTGCCAGATGGCAAACAGCCTGCCCAGCCAGGCAGGGCTTAGCTCGGTGCTGCTCTGAGCATGACAAGGGGGTGGGTTGAGACTGCAAAGTTAAAAGTCGGAGCAGTTTTGTGGCTGCAGGTTTCCTGAGTGACACCAAAACACACCGTGGCTCTGATGCCCCTGAGGCTAGGTGGCGACCCTGCCTCCAGGAGCATGGCAGAAGCCAAAAGCAAAATGACCAGGGAATCATCCTCTGACAAGCCCAAACCAGTGCAAGGGCTGCACTTTCCTGAGCCCTGGCTGGGCATCATTTCGATCACCTTGGCCAGATCCTGCCTGGCACTGATTTTCCTCACTGCTCCATAGGGAGCAGGTCTGTGGATCCCAGATCCTGCCTGGCACTGATTTTCCTCACTGCTCCATAGGGAGCAGGTCTGTGGATCCCAGCAGAGCAGTCCCTGCCAGGCCATCACAGTTTGCATGCACTGGGTGGGAAAGCCAGAGCTGAAATGCTGAGCTGCACAAGTGGGGGGTGCCCAGCCAGGCAGTGACCTGGAGCAGAAGACATGGGAGGGGACCTGCTCGCTGGCTCCTGAGATCTTGAGTTTGTTCATCTCAGTGTAGAGCTGAGAGATCTTGAAAAAGTGAAGCACAGCCCCAATTCTGAAAGCTCACGTCTCTCTTCTGTCCCTCTCCCAGCACATTTTTGGGGTAATGCAGCGCTGTCGGTGTCACTGCTTCCTCAAACAATGAAGAAATGCAGCCAGATGGCCTCTGGAAAACAAATATGGCATTCAAGACAGTATCACCCTCTTTCTGGCTGCAGCAGGCACCCATGAGCTTGAAAATACAAATGGAGGAGATCTGAGATGGTTTCAGGGGCAGCATTACAGCTTCCAAATTGGGCTAGACTCCCTCATGCTTTAAACATTCGTGTTTAAATAAAGGGACCTGCGTGACAAATAATGCCCCCAGATTTTATCACAGAATTATTGCTTGTTTGGGCTTGATCCCTGCTGCATGCTCTGCTTCCCACCTGCTGGACAGGTCCCATCCCACCCTCCTCTCCTCCAGCAGTTCTTGCTCAAGGAGATCTCATCCTCCTCCCCCCGGGCACGCTCGCCTCTCCGGGCAATGCTGACCACTCACACTGTGCCAGGAGAAACACTGACCAGGCAATCAGGACTGACCTTGGGAAACCACCAGCCTCCAGACCTCCCTTCTGGCACCATCTGCCTCCCTCCCCTTTAACTCAGTTCTCACCCATGTTAATGATGCTTGTACTAAACTTTGCATTTTGCCTTGTTTTGAAAACCAGCTCCCAGCGAAGAAAGCAGGCAGGTTACTCTGCCATGACCTGCCCCATGAGATAAACCCTTTATCTCACTTCCCACTCATTTTTATGACAGTAATTACTCTTTTTTTTTGGCATTTTTAGAGCTACACATGACTGTGAGGTGAGAGATTTCTAAATACCGTTCCCTCCCGCTCTTGTGTTCACTGTTCTTTGATCAAACCCATTAATCCTTGCCGCTAGAACTGCCTTCCTTGTAGAGGAAATGGGAGGATCAAGCTGAGAGGGGATAGCAAAAGGGTGAGGAAGAGGCAGGACAAGGATGCCTGGAGCAAGAACAGGCATACATCTTTGCCTGAGTGAGGTTTTTCCAGCCAAGGGCTATGGTCATCAGCTGAGACCTTCCCTTCCTCCAGCTCAACGTCTTGCTCCCTGCTTTTAATGCTGGTCTGCAGAGACAACAACCTTCAGCTGCCTTCAGGTACCCCAGCAACTGCAGGGACAGAGCACCTCAGACCTGCTGGTGTCTCACCTGACTCCACACCCTGCTGTACAGGTAAGGACTCACACAAAGCCACTCTTTGGAAGAGCAGCAGCAGGGTTGCAAAGCCCTGCTCCCAGAGATGGAGCTTCCCACCCACAGCCACCTCTGTCATGTGGGTTTTATTCAGAGGGGCACTCAAGGCCATGAGGTTTCACAGAACCATAGAAGGTTTGGGTTGGAAGGGACCTCCCACTGCCACGGGCAGGGAAACCTTCCACTAGCCCAGGGTGCTCCAAGCCCCATCCAACTTGGCCTTGGACACTTCCAGGGATCCAAGGGCAGCCACAGCTTCTCTGGGCAACCTGTGCCAGGGCCTCCCCACCCTCACAGGGAAGTAATTCCTTCCCAATATCCTATCTAAACCTGCTCTATCAGTTTGAAAACAGCCCTCCTTGTCCTGTCACTCCAGGCCCTTGTAAATTGTCTCTCTCCATCTTCCTTGTCACCTCCCTCAGGTACAGAAAGGCCACAATTAGGTCACCCTAAAGCCTTCCCCTGGCTGAACAATCCCAATTCTCCCAGCCTTTCTTCATAGGGGAGGTGCTCCATCCCTCTAATCATCTTCATGGTCTCCTCTGGGCTCACTCCAACAGGACTCTGTCCTTGCTGTGCATCCTGTTTGCTTTGGTAGGACCTTTGCAGGAGCTGAAGGAGCACGGTGAGTGGAAGGGGACCAAACCCAGAGTGGTGCTTCACATCAGAGCTTGGGTACAGCAAACACAACTGAAAAAAACATCCTCAGAGCACAGCTCGCTCAGCATGGCACGAGCTGAGGTGTGGGATGCCAGCAAGTAATCAGAGCAGGTGCCAAGTACCTGCTTGGGCAGCAAGCACTGCTCCCCTGTGCACCAAACACAGAAGTACTCCGTGGAAAAACAGTCCGTGACTCGACTGTCTGATATCCAATTAAATGTGCTAAAGATGGTGGGAGTATTTCTTGACTTGTGGAAGGCATGTATTAATATTTTTGTGGTTTCCTGGCCATAGATATATATCATGTATAGTGGCTGTGTATTTATAGTCCTAAAAAATGCTGTTTGCAAAACTGTGGATGCTCAGTCGGGTGTGATATATGTATATAAATACTTAGACATATATATATATATATATATATATATATATATACATATACCTCTCTACCATGTGTGTCCCCACATACTGCACTGGGCTGAGAAGTCTTTTTCTTGTCCCAAATACATTATGTTTAAATGAGAAAAAAGGGTTCCAAATGAAGTCCACATGCCTATAGAGCTCCTTCACTAACACACGAGCCTATTTCAAGGACATACAGAAGCATCAGCTGAGTGAACAGGTGTTGCTCAGTTGGACACAGCTCAGAAACCCATACTCATAAAGGCTGGGTGGTTTTTTTTTTCTCTTGGAGCAAATAAACCCTGCTCTGTGTGCTAATGTACCAGCAGAGCAAAAATTGCATCTGACGCCTTCCTTTGATGGCTGTTGATGTTTCCCAAACTCGACTCCAGCTCCAGAGAGCACGAGACGAGCTCAGCTCACTGCATGGCTCAAAATCTGGGGGGTTGGGGGTGGGGAAGGGGTGCTCCCCACAGGACAGGCTATGGCAGTGTGTGTCTCACAGACAGATCCTGTGTCTCAGGACCTGGGGCTCATCCTCCCAGCATGACCGTGCCCACGCCCTACGTCTCACCCACAGCCCTGGCACCCCTTGCCTCAAATGTGAGAAAGAGCACAGAGAGCCTGATCCTTGCCCACACCTCTCCCTCTCTGAAGCAGACACTTGCTGGAGGAGCAGCAGAATGGCCACGTTTTAAAACATGAGCTTGCTTCTGTGGGGAAGCCACATATACCTATGGAAGTGTCCCCAGAACTGCTGTCTTGAACAGCTACATCTTTCATTGGCATTGAGGCCTGTAAGATCAAGCCCTATGAGCACCTTCTCCTGGTATTCTGTGGGTATTATATAGACAATCCTCTCCTCTTCGGGGTTTCTCTCTGCAGCTGTTCCACCTTTAGAAACCAAGCAGCAATGCAGACCCTGCAACTCTGCTCCCAACGTGCTTTGCCTTGTGCAACATGAGAGCTGTTGAACAGAAAGGAAGAGGGAAAATGCATTTGCTCCTTCTCCAAAGCTTTCCCCAGCACATCTCAGTGCTCTGCTTTGCTTTACCAGCTCTCTTCGCCCTGTTCTCATTCTGAGCCGTGACACTTCACACCAGGGCACGTCCCTCAAGGTTGTGGTGCTCTGGAGGGATGCAACACAAAGCAGGGCAGCAACATCCCCACACCATCATCACAGCAATTCCCATCTCCTCCTCTGCACTCAGGCACACAGAGCATGGGTGAGCCTCAGGGAGACGCCAGGCTGTGGCTGGAGGAGCGTGTCCAAGGTGGCTCTGGAAGCTGCTCCCATCACGCTGCATTTTGATGAAACCCAACCTGCCACTCCTCAAGGGGTTTCACAGGCTTTGAGGACCAGCTAAATTAAAACAAAGCCCTTATCAGCACCCCACACAATGGCCCTTTCTGCTCCACCAGTGTGAATTTGGCCACAGGGAGGCTGTAGATGACACTGGGATGAAGTGGCGGTAAACACAGGCCAGAGCCAAGCTGCAGGAGATGAGAGTGGCGTGGGGGATGTGGAGGATGCAGGCTCAGGCAGACAGGGCCCAGGGAAGCACTGGTGCCTCTCAAGGGGAGGAGCCAAAGACACAAAGTTAAAATGGGGACAATGGGACTAGATGGTTTAGTGCAAATTTGGATCTGCTCCATCCTGGGACATCTGGGCCCAGGAGATGCCTGTTCTTGGCCAGCAAACTCAAATGGAGCCTTGTGGCTCCCTGGGAATCTACAGTGAATCACTGCCAAGCTGCAGTGCTGGGCTTTGCACAGGCTGCTCCCCAGCTACCACCAGCCCAGAACTGGGGCAGGTCAAACTCAGTTTACTGGGAGCATGGTCCTGCTGGGGAAACACCAGCCCTGACACGTGTGCCCTTTTTTCCCCAAGTAGGGCTCGCAGCTCTCACTGCCTTGATCATATAGGCACCGACTTGAGGGGATGGATAGTGCCTTAGGGCAGCCAGTTGGGATTTCCTGCCCCGTTCCAAGAGCTCTCCCTCACTGGAAGTGAGCTCTGCCAAGGCTGAGCCAGGAGATGGCACAGCACCAAGAGCCACACTGGTACCAGCATGACTTGCTAACTGGTGGGAAACTGGGTCCTGGCTCTGCTTCCAGGATCACATATGTATTTTATTGCTGGGAAGAGGAACCCCGCCTGTAACCCAACTTGCAGACATTTTTCTCCCACAGCTACTTCCAAGTGTTTTGGGACATCCTTGATTGAGCTGGTCTATCTGCAGTTTTCCATGGCAAATCCCTCCAGGATGGGAGCAAGGTTGTGCTTGGTTTTCAGATGCCAATCAGACTTCAACATGAGGAAAAGGTTCTTCCCTCGGAGGGTGGTTGAGCACTGAAAAGGCTCCCCAGGGCAGTGGGCACAGCCCCAAGGCTGCCAGAGCTCCAGGAGGGTTTGGACAAAGCTCTCAGGGTCAGGGTGGCATTGCTAGGGTGCCACGTGCAGGACCAAGAGTTGGACTGGATGATCCTTGTGGTCCCTTCCAGCTCAGAATATTCCATAATTCTATGAGGCTGCAGCTTTGAAAAACCCCAGGTAGGACTCTCAGGTTCTCAGCGAAGCTCTCATGATCCCAAACTCTGGCATTTCTGGGCTTTAAGGAACCTGCCAGAGAAAAATGACTGAAAGTTTTAATTTGTAGGAGTATCTCAGCTCTGACATGGATATTTGGCTGTGGCACTTGGAATGTAGGACACTTTGGTGGACTTGGAATGTAGGAAGTGTCAGGAGGAAGCAAAAACTCTTTGGTTACAATACCTGTGGCCCTGGGGCTGTGCTGCAGATAAACATTTTACTCCTCAGGTGTTGTAACACCTTTGGGGAGGGTGTACAGGTATTGTAGCTCCTTTGGAGGGGATGTACAGGTAGTGTACAACATTGGGGGGGTGTATACAGGTATTTTAACACCCCTGGAGGGTACAGGTATTGTAACACCTTTAGGGGTATGTACAGGGACTGTAACACCTTTGTGGGGGTACAAGGAGGGTGTACAGGTATTCTAATATCTTGGGAGGTGTGTACAGGTATTGTAACACCTTTAGGGGGGTGTACAGGTATTGTAACCCCTCTGGGAGTATATACAGGTACTGTGACACTTCAGGGGGGGTATAAGTGCTGTATCACCTTTGGGGGGTGTGTGTACAGGTATTGTTACACTTTGGGGGGTACAGGTATTGTTACACCTTTGGAGGGGGTGTACAGGTACTGCACAACCTTTGGGGGTGTGCGTACAGGTATATTTTAACACCTTTCGGGTACACGTATTGTTACACCTTTGGCAGGGGGCTGGGGAGACCTCAGCGGAAGGGAGGAACGGGGCCAGGGGGTAACGCGAAGGCTACACACCGCAATTAGGCTAAAACCCATCCCCGAACCGACACACAAACCACCTCCCTCCCTCCCCATCCCCTTCCTGCCCGGCTCCCGGGGCGGGCCGGCCAAGCCGCGCCCCCGTTCTCGTCACGGGGAAGGGCCGGGCCGGGCCGGGCCGGGCCGGGCGAGGAGGCGGCGAGAGCCGGGCCATGGTGGGGATCCCGGGGAGCTGCCAGTGTAAGATCCAGGAGCGGGGCTGGGGGGGACGGCTGGGAGGGGCCGGGCCGGGAGAGGCGCCGCTGGGCCGGGGGGCGAAGGGCCGATCCGGGCGGTGGGAGAGGGGCTGAGCCCCCCGAGCGGGGCTGCGGGAGGGGCTGGACCGAAATCTGCCGGGAGATGCTCGGTCCGGGGGGTGTTGCTCTGCGTGCCTCTCGGGGGCAGCCTCGGGGACCCCCACCTGCAAACCCAGCCCAGCACACGGGGTGGTGTTCATTCCGCGGGCGGGATGGGGTTTGGTGGCCGGGAACGGGGATTTGGTGATGGGGAACGGGGATTTGGTGATGGGGAACGGGGATTTGGTGATGGGGAACGGGGGTTTGGTGATGGGGAACGGGGGTTTGGTGGCCGGGAACGGGGGTTTGGTGATGGGGAACGGGAGTTTGGTGACTGGGTACAGGGGTTTGGTGATGGGGAATGGGGGTTTGGTGATGGGGAACGGGGGTTTGGTGACTGGGAACAAGGTTAGGCTGGGGGGTTCGGCCATGCCAGACCTCAGATGGCCGAATTGGTTTTGCTCTCTTCTGACACTTCCCACATTCCAAGCCCACCATTAAAGCATGTCCATGTCCCGGTGGGTCCTGCCACAGTCAAATATCCATGGCAGAGCTGACACTCGAGTGTTTTTGCTTCCACAAACCAAATTCACTCGGAGGGGCAGTGACCTCGTGTGTGTGTGTGAATCCTGTGTACGTGAATCCTGTCCCTTGCAGCATCCTCTCCTGCCAGGAGCAGGGAAGGTGAATATCTCCAGCACCATTTTCCCTAATTTCCCAAAGCAGGAGGTTCGTTGCCAGATCTGTGCTCTCTGAAAGCCACGAGGTTGTTGGTGCCGCTGCCAAGGAGCACAGTGCGTGGTCAGTCTGTGCCTCTCACCAAATCAGCCTCCTGAGCCTTTTCCTCATCTGTGCTTGTTTATCCACAATTTGGAATGGAGGGTGAGCCATCCCAGGATGAGGAGCGAGGTGCTGGAGGGCCGTGGTGTCTGTGGGTAGCCGATGTCCAGGCTGACAGCCTGGACAGGCCATTTATGCACAGGCTGGATCACAGCCTCGAGATGACTCTGTGGATAAGTCATAGGTCAGGGAAGGAAGAACAGCAGTTAAAAGCACATCCTAAAGCTCGGGAAATGAGGGAATTTTAAAACGAAGTGTGATTGCTCACGGGGAAGCAATGTAAGATAGACCCTGATGCTGATGTGCAAACCACCCTGGAAGCTGCATTCTCAATATGGAGAAGGACTTACCAAGTTACAGAAGTTGGAGAGGGTGGTTTTATACTTTACTGTGCTGCTCAGTGCAAGGTGTGTGGAGATGCTTGGGGTGAGGTTGTTACCCCTTAAGGCAGTTACAGTATTAGTCTGTCAAAGACTTGACACAGCCCAGGTGGCTGTGGCAGGAGGAGGGCACAGCGGTGGGCAAGCTGTGCCACATCCATGTGGATTTGGAGGGCCCTGGAACCCGGCTCCTAACCTGGCTGGCAGGGAGGGCTCTTCATTTTGTCAGCCTTGAAGGGAAGGCCCCACAGAAGGAGCTCGTGTGAGATCATCTGCTTTAACCTTGCTGTCCAAAGTCAGCCCTCTGTGCCTGATCTTTCTCCCAGATCTCTTTGGAGTCACATCGGAGAAACAGGCGCTTCTGAGGGTGATTCCTCTTTCCAGGCATGGACACATCTCTTTGGATGAGACAAATTACACACTGGAGGTGCCTGGGCTTTGTCACTGACTGCAAGGGGAGCCCAGGAGCTGGCTTAGGCTTTGGCAGCAAGGAGATAGATGAAACAAATCCCACGCAGCGTGTCTGTTCACAGTGTATAGAGAGACTGGTCAGATTTCCTGTTCCTCTTAGACTGAGCCCTGGGAGGAGAGACAGACCTTTGAAATCCTGCTAAAAATAATTGAAGCTAAAGGGAGACAGGGATTTTGTCCCTCAATCATAGCTTCAGGGTGGGTATGTCAAACCAGTTCCTCTCTCAGCTGTGACACTTTCTGCAACACTGGGCAAGTGGTTTGAATATTCTATTGGATTGTGGCAGGAACTTATGGATGTGTATGTGGCTGCTCAGTTTTGCAATCTGATGTTGAGAAGAAATACTTCCCTGTGAGGGTGGGGAGGCCCTGGCATAGATTGCCCAGAGAAGCTGTGGCTGCCCCATCCCTGGAAGTGTCCAAGGCCGGGTTGGACGGGGCTTGGAGCAACCTGGGCTAGTGGAAGGTGTTTCTGCCAGCTATTGGGACAGGCTGAATGCTGGCACGAGACATCACTTAGGTCTTGGGCCTGGTGTCTGCCCAAGAACACTGCTGAGTTTTATCTTTGGCCTCAAGAAAGTGAATAATCAGCTGCAGACTCCTGACTTTTATAAGCAAAAATTATCTGTACTGCCTTGGTTATCAGCCCAGTGATTTCTGCTGTATTATAAATACAGATCCTGGCAGTGTCAGGAGGTTTTTGATTTCTTTGGGGGTGTGTTGCAGAGAAATGGATCAGTGCTCAGTGTGAAACTAACAATCGGGAAAGAAAGAAGAAATGTGGGACTGCTTTGAATCTTTGGGATGTTCCATTAGGTTAAGGCACATACTGGCTCTCATGAATATCCTTTTCTTACATGGATATTTCCAATGGGCAAAAATCAAAATGGATCATTTGGGGACTTAGTGTTGATTTCCATATGCTGTGAAATAAAAGGCTTAAGGTGTCACTCTTCCCTTGTGCCAGTGTTCGGGAGAGTGAAATGAATTCACTTTTTAAAGCAGTCAGAGAAAAGAAAAAAAAAAGAGTTTTTTTGATTTGCAGCTTCTCTGAGGATAGAATAGAGCTCGTACTTCACATAGAGCTCATGGAGTTGACTCTGTTAAAGGCAGGACTGGAGTGGAATAGTGAGTTGAGTCCTTTCCATTGGCCTGAGCTGCCAAGGCATCACAGCTACCTGGAGAGGCTGCCGTGAGCCACTGGGGCGTGGGGGAGGACTGCTTGGGTTTCCTTTTTGCTGGCAAAAATCAGAGATAAACCCTTCCCCTTCAGAAGAAGGAGGTGGCTGTAAAATTCACAAAGGTGAGAAGTGAATCTCTCTCTCCCAGTCTAATGCAGAAAGTCCCAGAGGGAAGCATTTCCACCCAGACAGGCAGTTTACCTGGAACTCTTCCAGACTGAAAACCACCTTCTGAGGGCACTTGTGCAGCCAGTGCCTGGGACATAAAACATCTCCTGTGTCCCTGTCACCTTCCCATCTCTCCCTGCCACATCCCACATGTTTGATTCAGCTACAAAGGTGTCCTGGACATCATTTTGGCTGTATTTGTGCACTCCACGTTAATCAACCCTGACTTGGAGCTCAGCTAAAACAACCTTTGCTGCATTTCATGTTTTTCTAGAAAGAGCAGCACTAACTTCTAAAGGTAGTAACTTTTCTGGCAATTGGACTTTGAGGTCAAAATCTGTACATATGTTTTCCTCAAAGACATGCTTTGCAGTCTTGGTGTAATTTAAAGGATCAGACTGTTCGGGCAGGGTTTTTCTCCAATGTAGATTTATGTTGGTATCTAAGATAGTTGTTGCTAATAGCCCTCAGCCTTGGGTTGCAGGGGTATTTTCAGAAGATAAATGGCATGTTCTTGGCTTGACTTTAGGTCCATAGGTGACACTTTGAAGCTTGTTGAAAAATATTTCAAAAATATTAGAGAAATCTCTCATTACAGGTATGGTTATTTATTTCTGTAGAAATAAATTTATTTTTTATTTACTTAATTTATTTGTTTTTATTTATTTATTTTATATTTATTTCTGTAGAAATAAAATAATAACACAAATACTTACTTAGTGAATGCCTGCAAACTTACTATTGCTTTTCCCCGAGCGGACTTAATAGACGCACCAGTTTGTTCACATCAATACCAGCTTCCTCCTGGTTATCTATATTTTTTAATCCTCAAGATCTCTTGGGAGTCGGTCTCTCACTTCCTAATAGCGCACCTGGTTGCTGGAGCAGGAAGTTCCTCCGAATATATCACCTGGGACACTCCCACCTGGCTTTTTGTGTGCGTTTTATCCCGCCTTTTCTAACAGGAGGTATGAAATCCTAAAGGAGGGAAAACAGGAGGGCTGTGTGCGAGGTGGTGTGGCTAAAGGACCGCTGGGGGATGGTTGGGTTGAGCGCTGGCACCGGTGGGACTGGGCTGGTGGCAGAGAACAGCCTGGCAGCGCCGAGGAGCCACTCGGGGGGACCCTGCCTGACACCCACCTGGCCGGCAGAGCCTCTTCAGCCACCTGAACGGGAGTGGTGAGCACACAAACGAGCCTGATATAGCTCACTTACACCCCAGCTATCTTTTGTTTGTTAGCCGGCAAATATTTGCTCTGTACCTCTTTAAGCTGCGCATCCCGCCCGCGGAGCCTCTCCGGGTCTGGCTGGGGGTGTTTGCTCAGGAGGGGGGAGAGGGGCTGCGGTGTGGGGTACAGTCACGCGTGGTCCTGGGCAGGCAGAACTCGTGGCTGTCTGCTTGGAGCACGGGCAGCTCCCTTTACTCAGGGGAGCGTTACGGGCTGTAATATTTTTGTGGCTGAGAGCGAGCATTTTCCCGGATCTTGGCTAAGCAGAAACTTAATTTAACACCTCTTTAAAGGCCGGGGATATCTCAGCCTGCGGCATTTCCAGGTGCAGGCGAGATTAATTTGCTTATCTTAGGTGAGGGCAGGTAATTGCTTGTGCAGGGGAGGTACCAGAGTCAGGATGTTAAAACGCAAAGGAGTCAAATGGCTCCTCTGTTCCTCCCCTGTTGTGCAAACTCGTTTGCATTAAAACACCGCGTTTAGCAGAAATTCTGCAGGATCCTCCTCCTCCCTGATTAGCTTTGGTGGGGGCCAAGAAGCCACTGATGAATTGCGACTGAAAAGCGCTGAACTTTGAGGGGAGATGAAACAACAACAACAACAAAAACCCTTTGGAACTTTTGAGGCCCTGGCAGCGCGTCCGTGGGTCGGTGATGGGGGTTCATCTTCTGACATCACGAGGATCTCTTGACATTTCTAGTTTAGAAACAATAACTCGCCTTATCCGTCGTCATGTTTTTCTAATTAAAGACAAAGCTTGGTAAATATTTTTTAAGTGACTGAATTTCCCAAGTATGGAAAACACATGTGGGGAGTCAGCCTGGCTGCGTCCGACGCGCCTTTTCCCATCGCGTCCCTCGGAGCACGCGAGTGCAAGTACAGATTTAGAGCTCCGGGTGACAGGTTTATCTGGGATGATTGGCAAGGATTTATAAACCAGGAGGGGATTTACTTCGCTCTCCCTCCCTCCCTCCTCTTCCCCCATTCTCCCCCTCCATCCCCCTTCCCCGACCCCCGTCTCAGAAATAGGAAATTGGGATCACATTAAACCCTAATTGGTTTGGCTCCAGCACTAGTTCGGTGGCTGCCAAATAGTTAATTTATTGCGTGAGAGTTTGGCCATGTGTTGAGAGGCAAATTTGCTTGAAGCAAGGCATCTCTGTAAACTGTACATCCATGCCCGTGCCAGGTCCTGTTTACAGCATCTCCAGAGAGGGGTGCAGGAGGTGCTTTTCCATGCCCATCCTGGCAGGACAGCCAGGGGGACCCCTCTGTGGGGCTGCTGCTCCACCTTCCCCGCTCCCCTGCCAGCACACTTTCAGGAATTGTTGCCTGAAAGAGCTTAAAAGTGGTTTTTGCCGGACTTGGCGATCGACATTTGGGAACAGCCAGCCAGATAAGACGTGGGAGGCTCTCAGGAGGGCAAATGCATCTGTTTGGGAGATAGCAGCAGGCCTGGGCTGTCACCTCGCAGCGGGGCCGGGTGAGAAGTCCCCGGGAGTGGTGGGATGGCTCTTCCTGAGTGATGTGAGGAGGGGTCAATGAGAAGCAGGTGTATCTGGCTGGCTTTCCAGGGCCCCACACAAGCCCTCCTCGTTCCTGCCCTTCTCCACGGGGCCACTCGGGCCGGTGGCTGTTGGACATCCCAGATTTGTCATCCCTGGCTGTCGGACTGGACGCATCCAGTTGTGTTTGGCACCTGTGGACTTTTCTGGAAGTTGGGCTCTGGTAGAAGAGCTTTCATGGGCCTGAAGGATGAGCATCCCTGTGTTCACCAGCACTTGACAGGGAGCTGTTTAGATTTAAGAGGATGCTGCAGCCAGAGTTAAAAGACTGCTAGCCTGTCTCCAGTTTAGAGTGTGATTTGCAAGGGGCTGCGTAAGGAATAAATCCATGGCTGTGGCATTTTCTTTCATTTCTTGCTGAGTTAAATAACTAACTTTGTGTAAGGGAGCTGCTTCCAGCTCCGAGGCAACAGAATTATCACCGTCGGGCTCAGTGGAGCCCTTTCTGTGTCAGCTGCTATTTCCATTGTGAACTTGATACCTGAAGGCTCAATATTGTGACCCTTTAATTTTCAGCTGCTGAAGCGTACCCGGCGAGCTGGCTAAAGGGGAAGAGCTCAGAGGGGAATTTGCAATAGTTATGCAGTGGGAGCAGTGTGTTTCTTTGGGTATTTCTTAAGTGCTGAGTGTTGAGGGGAAATTGATAGGTAGTAGCAAGGCACATTTAGCAATACTTTTCCTTGTGTTAGCTCTTGCTTCCTGGGATGTAATAAAATCCATTAAGTTCTATTTATGATACACGGCTCAGTATAGTAATAGTTTTATTTGGATAATTATGGCTGTTCTCCCAATAATGAGAATACTGAACATTTCCAGGCGCACTGCAGTGTTTAGAGGGGTACAGGGTTGGCACAGCCAAACGTTTGCCAGTCTTACTGAGGACTCAGAGAGGCACCAATTGAAAAGAAAACCCAAACTGGATTAAGCCAAGTCTCTCTGCAGGAAGGCAGCTCCTGCCCATGGATGCCACGTTGGGCCGTGCTGCCCCAGATTTGCCAGCCACAGCACGGAGGTGCAGCAGGGTCAGACAGACCAAAGGGAGACAAATTGGACAGGTAATTTGGAAGCAAACGTGGTGGTTTGTTTTGTAGCGCACCTTTTGATCCCCAGGTCTGAAGGCAGGTTCAACATTCATCAGCGAGCAGCCGGTTCCCCACTTGTGTATCTCCTACCTCGTTTGAAATGCAGCCACTTCTGGGATGAGCTACTGTAATTACTTTAAAGTACATCATACTTCCACTGCTTTTGGCAGGAAGGAAGGAGGAATACTGTGCTCCATCGCCAGACAAAATAGAAATCAACAATTGGGATTTTTCTCAAAGAGCGGATCTGCCTTCCCTGCCATTAAATCCGAGTTGGATGGGAGCCTTGTACCCATTTTGCTTTCACGGTGTGTGCGTGGCGTTCTGCAGCACACAGCCCGTGTTCACACGGAGATTTAAGGCAGCGAATTCGAGCCAGAAATTCTTTCTAGCACTTTGCTTTCCTTCTGCTGTTTGCTTCCCTCTTCGCACTACAGATGCTGATGGATCACCTTCCGCGGTGGGTAACGATACGCGCTGTACTTTACGTTGGGCCGTGAAACTGTGTCATCTTCCATCTTCGGGAACGTTCTTTCAGGGAGGCATTCCCACTCCTAAACCATCACAGCTCAGGAAGTGCTGGAAACCTTTGAGCTTAGCTTGAGGTCACTTGTGTCAGCTGAACACTTTCCTCCCCTTTGCACCTGGGCGCACCTCTGAGTGTGTGTCCGTGCTTGTGCCAGGGTTGTGTGGGTGTTCAAGCAGATGCATCCAGGTTTCTACCTTCCTTTTTCCCCCTAATCCCTTCTCTTCCCTGTTCATAGATGAAAATTGTGTTAAATTTGACATCCTCGTTGTGGAGGCCTCCACTGCCCTGAACCAATTAGACTTTTGCTCTCCACCACTCCCTGAAAGGAGGCTGTGAAAGGATGAGGAAACAGCCTCAAGTTGCTCCAGAGGAGGTTCAGATTAGATATTACAAAAGATATTTCACTTAAAGAGTGGTCAGGCATTGGAAGAAGTTGCCCAGGGAGGTGGTGGAGTCACTGTCTCTGGAAGTGTTCAAGAGGCACCTGGACGGGGCAGTTGGGGATGTGATTTAGGGGTGATTATGGTGATGCTGAGTTGACAGTTAGACTAGAGGGTCTTGAAGGCCTCTTTCTACCTTGATAATTCTGTCATTCTGTGATGGTTGGGGTTTTTTTGTCAGATCTGCTTAGAAATGGAGAGAAAAGGCACTGATGTTGAGGGTGGTTCCAGAAAAATACTGGGCAAATTTGTGGCAACCCTGAAGCAAACTAGTTTAGCAGATCTGGGAGGGCATCCCCAGGACCTTCACAGAGCTGGAATGGTTGAGGGCTGTGGGATGGAGAAGCACAGAGGCAGGAACAGGTCCTTGGCCTATTTTCTGCTCTCATCTGTGCATCCATCTCGTGGAAGCCAAGCCGCCTCTCACCTATGCAGTTTACACAGAAAAGGGAAGCACGAATTCAGAGAAACAGGCAGTGCCTGTTCCAAGCTTGTAAAGCTGACTGTGGGGTATCAGGGGCTGCATCCCACAAAATGGAATTTTGGGTGGGTCACTTGCATCCATTTACTGCTGTTTGTTTACCCCTCTGCTGCAAACACCTGACTCCAGGTTACTGCCCTTGGTCCACCTGAGTTTCCACATTCCAGAATACACTGTTTTTTTTCTCACCCAGGGGATGATTTTTTTCTGTGAAATCTTGGTCTTGTCTCTTTGTCTGCACCAAGAAGTTAATTTTATGGAATCTTCTTAGGAAGAATCTTGGCTTTGCACTGTTTCTGCACCACAGTACTCCGAAAACATTCCCAGGCACTTGTCTGACCATTTTCTTCTTGAATATGTTTGTCTCATTGAACAAACCTTTTTTTCCCCCCTGTGTAGTGAGGGAAAATAAAACCTCTTTGTACATGTGAAAGGGTAAATAACTATCAGAGCCCACAAACTGTTGAGCAGGTGATTTTTAGATCTTAGGTTTTAATCTGCTAAGAGTTTAATTTAAATGTAAAGTCTTCAGTCCCTGCAGCTACTGTGTTCATCAGGTTTTATTTCCCATTTAATAATTACAGCAGTTTCCCTCGAGCCCTGTACCTCTAATTAAGAAAGCTAAGTTGGATATAAAGTTAATGAAATGAAATCTGTTATATTTTTATGGTAAAATACGCTCCAAAAAACCCCCCCAAACAACAAACAAAAAACCAAAACAAAACCAAAATCAACAAAAACAAAACAAACAAAACCACAAAAAACCAAACCAAAACAAAAAAACCACACAAAAACATTTTTAGACTTCATCACTACTCCTGAACATTGTTCACCACATCTCCTTGATCCTCCATCAGCGTGCTGAGGAATACCCTGGTGGTGTAAGGACAGCTGAGCATCAAAAACTAGGATCTTGTGGATGCAGGAATTGTTGCCTTTGGTTTCACAGGTACCAAACAGGATGGTTTGGCTGGCACAGGATCCCTGTTTTTTTCTTGTGTATGTGTCAGGAAGAATTGCCTCAGTTTCCAAAGCCTGTTTTGGTGGAAGCCAAGGGGAGGAGGAGCCAGCGGACAGATCTCCCTGTGCACGTGCAGGACACCAGGAATCTCAATCTGTTACCGATGATCCCGTCCAAATGGCTGTGCCGCTCCCAGCAGCAGCTCCCTGAACGGAGATGCACCTCTTCACACCTGTTTTATAACACAGAAGCAAAATATTCGGGGCATCCAAATAGTTTATAGCCCAACAAACAAATTCTGGCAGTGGGAGTGTGAGTTTCCATCTCATTAAGCTGTTGGCAAAGCTCTGGTAATTCCAGTCACTGATACAGTGCAGGAATTATCCCTCGACACGACTGGCTGTGTCAGGTCAGAGCATCGCTGTTCTTTCTCAGCAGTTGTGTGTTTGTACTTGAGGGTAAAAGAAAGTGTTGAAATGTCAATTCATTGGGTTCTTCTCTGGTGCTGGAGCAAGGTCTTGTGAGGTCAGAAAAAAGTGTCTGAGGATTTCTGTACGATGGGCATAGAGTGGATTTCTACACCTAAGTTGTAATGAGGAATTGTTTTCAAATCTAGGAATTTTTCTTTTTTTTTTTTTTTTTAATACAAAACCTGACACAGATTCTCAGCTTGGCAGAGGCTGGAAGGTTCATCTTGGAGCTCACCAGCTGCACTCCAACCCACACTGGCTTTGACTCAGTTCCTGCCATCTCCCAGCTCTTCATTGGGCTGTATGAAATCAGCTGGAGCTTTTGATCCGCTGTCTGGGGGCAGGTCAGCCCTATCATGGCCATTCCCATTTTGGGAAGTGTGCTGTGAGGTGGGGAGATGGAGTTGGATGAGCTGGAGACTGTGATGTCCTCTGGCTCCTCCAGCAGGCAGAGGATGAGGCATTTTGTTGGAAGGGTGGCACGCAGATGTCTGGAGGAAGGGGAAGCTTGTCTCCAGGGCTGTTACAGATTTTATAGTGTCTTGCAAACAAGAGAGAGCAGTTTGCTCTCCCTGCCACGTGTTAACCTTCCACAGCTTGAGACAGGCACATGCAAAATTCATTTCAGAGGTTGCTCATCCAGTCCCAGAGACTAAGGAAATGTTGTACCAGGGCTTTTATAAAATTTATGTGCTTTAGCAAAATTCCCATAGTTTCTTCATTAAAGCAGGATTATCCTTTGGGATTAGCTGTTCTGCATGGGTGAGGAAGGCAGTCACACTCCACTTTGATAATGAACTTTTCCTGCCTGCAGAGATGTGCTGAGCACCCAGGAGACACAGGGATGCAGGTGTTTGGAAAAGGGACCCGAGAGGAGCTTTTGCAAATGTCTGCTTGATTTGACTTGACTCCTGAACACACGGAAGAATTGTGGCAGGCTGTACCTCCAGCACTTCCTACCATTCAAATATCCCATCTCCAGGACTTGTCCTGGCATTTAACATCCTCAGTCCTTGGTGTGAACCTTAGGGAGTGAACTTGCAGCTTTTCCATGTGCTGAAACAAGCAGGCAGGAAAACCTTTCAATTTGCATAAGGACCTTCCATAGTCAATAAAAGTTGACCCTGCAGTTCCTTTCTGGAACTAATTCCTGTCAGTTTGGCTTTGCAAGATCTAATTTAACCCTCAGATTATCTCATTTTTTTTCCCAGAAGTTTATTATATAGAATCACAGAACGGTTTGGGTTGGAAAGGGTCTTAAAACTCATCCCATTCCAGGTCCTTGCCATAGGCAGGGACACCTTCTATTAGACCACGTTGCTCAGAGCCCAGTCCAGCCTGGCCTTGAACACAGCTCATGGATTTTCTTCCTACAAGGCTGAATTCAGTTCAAGTCCTCTAAAAATCAGTGCTAATTAACAAATAGCTTCTCAGCTGATTCTGTAGTTTGGACTATTGGGAGCCTATTGGGAAGTGGGTTTGGGGTTTTTTTTTAAGTGCACTATCTGCCTCTACAGCCTGTTGACACGTAGTTACATACTTCTGTGTTCCTAATATAAATATTGTCATTGTTGACCAAGGACCTGCATGAAAATGGTGCAGAGAAATGCTGAAGCAGCACTGCTAACCTGGTAGATGTATTATACTGCTGCTTCGTGCTGGGGAGTCTCCAAGAAGAATGAAGTGTTGGACTAGAAGCCTGCCCAGACTGAGGTTTTAACCTGGAGAGAGGTGTTATTTGACATGTTGCTGTAAGAATCTCTCAAAAAACAGTTTTAGTGCTTCACTTGCTCTGCTGATAATGACATTCCCTATAGGATAAGGATTTGTCATCTGATTTTCTAGAGAAGTAAAATCCCAAGTGCTCACGCTGCAGCTTGGAGCATCGTGAACAGCAGGATGGTCTTCCTTCCCCTGTCCCCACTGGAGCATCCTGGAACCCATCAGGATGCCTGGGCACAGCTGCAGCTGTCCTGCTGGTTGGGTTGGTGCCACCCTGAGCTGTTGTGTGAGGGGTGCAGCTGGTTGAGAGTGTACAACCTGATGGTGGTCTGCCCTGAGTAGGACCCGTGGTGGGTCTGTCACTCATCTTCCACACCTTCAGGGGGCTCGTTTTTGTTGAAAAGCTGCCCAGCTGAGCTTTTCAGGTTCCCAAGCTGAGCGTTTCAGGGCTCAAAGCAGGCAGATCATTAACCACAAACCTGGCATTTACAACCTAAATACTTGATAGGGCCTTAAGTAGGGCAGGAGCTGCTGCAACTCTGATCTCCCCCTGCAGCACAGGGCAGGGCTGTGCCTGGCCAGGTGTTTGCCTTTAACTGCAGCTGCTCCATCTGCAGGAGCAGGTGGAGCCGTTCAGCAAAACACAGCTGGGAAAAGTTAAGAGCAGCCCTGGAGGTGCTCGTTCACCTGGGCAGAGGACACCCCCAGAGCAGGATCACAGGCAATAAACTTGGCTTCACTTCAGCCAGGGCTCTGGGTAGAATTAATGAAATGAAGAGGAAGTAGATGTATGCTCAAGCTGTCTTAGTTTTTTGGTTCTTTTTTTTTTTCTCAGTAGCAACAGCCAAATCAAATCAGCTCTCTCCAGAACGCTGCTGTTTAACCGCCCCTGCCATCAACTCCTACCCTACTTCGGAGAAGCTTTGCTGGTGGATCTCTCTTTTTCATCTCCTTCTTCTGGTTGTTTTCTTTTTCTTTTTTTTTTCTTAAATTAAGATGTTTCTTTCTTGTTCTTCCCCCTGAGAATTTTTTTAATAACTTAAGGTGTAGAAAATCAAGATTTTGATGACTTCTGAAGTTTCAAGTTTAGTAAATCTGAGGTTTGGTTTCTCTCTCTGTGTATGTTAATTAACTTCAACATACAGATGTTTGGCTTCTTCTGGCTCTTGAAGTTGTCTGAACATGTACAACCAGTGTGTGGGGTAGGAGATACCTGACTTGTTTGATGTGATAATCTCAGCAAATGCTCCTTTTAGGCTATTGCAAAATCTTCTCTTTGAGCTTCCAAAGATTTTGTAAAGCTGGTTGGGTTGAGTGCTCTGTCAGCCTGGTCTCGTTCAGCTGTTTCAGGGGAAAGTGGCTGTGGTTTTCTGAGGCCTGATTTTCTGTACCTGTTATGTTTGCTTAAATAAGTTTGTTTCAGAAGGGTCTTGCAATTGAATCGTTCTTCTCTTGGAAAATGTCCATTTGTCAAGACTTTCCTTGGGACCAGTGTGTTGTCAGGAGATCAGAAACGACCCTTAGGTGCTCCATATTTGTCTTTACTAAATTATACAGCATGGCCTAAATAAATATTTACTGATTTGAGTCTGGTCTTTGGCATCCTGGTAGAGCACTGGCTGCTTGACCTTTGGCTGTCCTGATGTCTTCTTGTTTTGTGTAATTCTGGAAAGAATATTGGGATTTTGTGTTTGGTTTTGGTGGTTTTTTTCATAGACATATGGAAGGAAAAGATTTTAAGTCCAAGTTTCACAGGATAGGGATGTTCAGGCCCAGGGCTCCTGCTTGCTGAAGGCAGTAAATGGTGTCCTCAGCTTGATCTGGTGCTGAGTTCTGGGGGAAGGATGGATCCTGGTGGATCCTGCAGGTCCTGGTGCATCCAGCAGCACCACCAGCATCATTATGGTCCCATGTGTGTCCTTGTTGAGAGGGAAGGGCCCACCCCAGTGGGATCGTGGGCTGAGCTTGGCTGTGACTCTTGGAGGAACAGTGTAATGGGAATGACAAGAGAGTTGGACCAGAGGAGAAAAATTCATGTTAGCCGGAATATGGCTTTTCATCCTCTTAAAATTCTTTTGCTTCTTTGAAGTGTGAATCCCAGATGCTGCAAAAGTATTTTTCCAGACACGGCTGTGCTGCCTTGCTGTGTATTTTCTACCAAATTGCTGAATTACCGTCTTCTTTCTGGTCTTCAATTTTTTATTTAATCTTTTTTTTTTTTTTTCCATAGCTTTATCTTTTTTTCTGGATGTTTTACATGGCTCAAACTCATTCCTGCCTCACATACCCATCTGAGAATTCCCTTGGGAGTCAGTGTCCCCACCGAGCTATCAAGTAGGACAGGAATGCTGTCTTTTTTTCCAGGAAACTTGTAAACGTGAATTTCCTGTTAACACGAGCTGTAAATCTGCAAATAGGTTCTGCTTCCGTCAGGAAAGGAAGGTAATAAAATTTCAGGTCCTCGTTCACTGTGCCTGCTCCTCCTTGAGCTGCATCCAAGCACTCCAGAGGCATGGGAGGAAACCTGCTGGTTGCTCTGCACCTCTGGAAATGAGCCCTTCCCTTTATTTTTTTCCCCTTTAGGCACTAAAATATGGATGCAATCCTAATAAAAGCCAGTTGGAGAATCTCAAAACCCCTGATGATTCTGCAATGATGCTTCACTGCTTGTTTTCTCCTTTCCTTTCCCCCTGCCTCTCCCACCGCAGAGCTGATCTTCAGTTTTGGGGAGCTGACTCTCTCCTGCATCCAAACCAGGCATTTTGGGATAATGAGTTGGCAGCTATTAGGAGACCAGGCTGTGTGGTTTTTGGGAGGCTGAGGTGTGCCTTATTTCTGGGTAGGTGGCAAGGACAGGTGGCAGACACCTGGGCAGGTGGCCGAGCTTGCTCGGCATGTGCTGTGGCCTTAAAATTGTCGGGATGAGTGTGCTGATCTTCGGGATCAGCTGTTGGGAATGCTGGGGAATCTCCGTGCTGTT
>NW_020955317.1:1489295-1494922 GCF_003031625.1 Empidonax traillii
CCCCAAAAACCTAAAAAAGCACGTTTTGAACTGTGGAGTTTTTTGTGGCTCTTTGAGGCTGGAAGGAAGGGAACCCTGCTCAGTGCTAAACTGCAAAGCCAACAAACTGGGATGCTGCTGGGAAGCCCTCCTTAAAAATCCTGGGCTGGTGGTTTCACTGGGTTTAATGAACAAAACAGCTGAGGATTTTATTTTTTTGGAGCGACTTATGGGCAGGCTGTGGTTTGGGTAAGAAACTGAGATATTTTTAATCAAGGTTAGTGACAAATAATTAATGAGAAAAGCCCCCTCCTTTGGTGGCTGCGTGGTGGGGAGGTACCATCTTCCAGGACCAGGCAAGGAGCAGAGCCCCAGCAGCCCTCGTAGATGAGCAGTCTCAGGGACTGGAGGGGAGGGAGACTTGGGATGAAATTGGGAAAAAGGCTTCTGTTAAAGGAGCCCAAGATAAAGAAGGAAAAGCCATTCTCAGGAGAAGCCAGAGGCTGTAGCAGGGAAGTCACTGATGGAGGAAAGTGCTGGAAGCAAACCGGGTGTGTGATGACCCTGCCGTGGGGAAAGGGCTTGGGAATCCATCACACGCATTTTCTTGCTCACATTTTGATTGTCCTTTCTGGGACAAGGCCCAAAACACAAGTTCAGCCGAAGAGTCCTGCTTTGATAAGCTTTAAGCTGTGCTTTCTTAATTGTTAAATGTCTTCCATATGGGAGGTGGTGGGGAGTACTCGGAGCTCGAAGTAGGGTGTCTGATCTAGGACACAGCTCTCGAGGCCCATTTTCTCACCTGCAAAAGGGGAGGATTTCTGCTTCCACAGCTTGCCTGCACCATAAACACGTGCTAAAGGGGATGGCCCTGCAAGGGCTTGGGCAAAAGTGTCAGATCTAGGCAGGTAATTGGGTTTTCCAAAATTGTAGAGAGGTGCCTGAGAGCTGCAGGAGCGGAGCTCCATCAGCACAGCTTCCCATGCCAGGAATGATCCTGACTGGGGTGCTGGGATGAGCATCACTGAAATGACAATTGGAGGGGAGTGGATGTGTGTGTTTTAACAAATCTCTGTAATCAAACGGCACTGCTATTGATCTGGAAAATACTGTCAAGCTGCAGAGCTGTTGGACTAGAATTAATCCTCTGCAGGCTGGATTTTACTCTCTCCAAATAGGATTACTCATTTTTTCCATATTTCTGTGTTTGGTTTAAATACCCGTGACAGCTACAGAAGCTTGAATTTCTAATCAGAGCAAGGGTGTTAGATTTAAGAACTGGTTTGTTGTTTTGGGGGGGATGTTTTTAGACAGGATGTCAGTTAACTGCCTGCTTTTTCTTTACATTATGGTCACAGGAATAAGGCAGAGCCTGCTTAGGTGACATGTGTCCCCCCCACCCTTAATGGGTGTTCAGAAGTAAAATTTCAGTAACTTCCTTAAGTTGTGCTTAGTTCCTTGTTGCACCATTGTTGCCCTGGTTTTGCTTTTGTGGTTTTTTTTTTTGTTTGTTTGTTTTTTGTTTGGTTTGTTTGTTTGGGGTTTTTTTGCAGTGTCTGTCTGTAGCTGTTCTGGATGTAAAGTTCTGCCAGCTTAGTTAAGACCAACTTATAATGTGTTTTTTTTTTCCTTCTCTGGGCGGTATTGAAATGGCACAAAAGCCAAACACTGCTTATGTTGACTCCTGAAGGAGGCAATATAATTAGATTTCCTTCAGGGATGGAGCCTCTCTGCTCTGGAGACAGGTTAAGAGAGCTAGGGGCGTTCAACCTGGTGAAGAGAAGGCTCCAGGGAGACTTTGGAGCCCCTTCCAGTGCCTAAAGGGGCTCCAAGAGAGCTGGAGAGGAACTTTGGTCAAAGGCCTGGAGTGACAGGACAAGGAGGAATGGCTTTAAACTGCCAGAGGGCAGGGTTAGTTGGGATATTGGGAAGAAATTCTTCCCTGTGAGGTTGTTGAGGTTGGATGGTGCTTGGAGCAACCTGGGATAGTGGAAGGAGTCCCTGCCCGTGGCAGGGGGTGGAATGAGATGAGTTTCAAGGTCCCTTCCAACCCAAACCGTTCTATGATTCTGTGACAAATTAAGCTTGTTAACGTAATCTGCCATGTACTAATTCAAATAATGGATGTATTGAAAAGAGGATGTTTGTTAAATGTGATAAATTCTCCAAGAATGGAGAGGTCTAATCTCTGTTTTGGGGGGGTTTCATGTTTTTGAACTCAAGTCAGCCAATCTCCCCTGCAATCCCACCAGCATCCCTTCAAAGCGAGCAGTCCCTTCTTGGCTCCACTGGCTTGTGAGGCATAAAGAAGGCAATAAAATGTTTGACTTTCCTGCCAGACCTGAGCCTGGAGGAGTAGGAGGATCCCAATTGGTTTCCATCAGATTCCAGTTAGCATGAATTTATGGTTCCTACTTAGCCTGATGAATGGCTTTGGCTGCCTCGGCACAATTGGATTTATTTTCCTGTGCGATGGAAAGTGGTCAGCTTGAAAAGGCCAAGGCTTTCCAGGGTTGCCGTGATTTCAAGTGAAGCTTCTTTCCGAGGCAAGAACACAGCAGGCAGAAAATAAAGCCCAGGCACATCATGAAATATGTGTGGAATAGCAGAGAAATCAGAAGCAGTTTGGGCCTCTTTGTGCTTGCTGTGGCCATGGGCTGTGATAGGCATAAAAATTCCACTGGAAACTGGAAAAATTCTTCAGATTTCCTCGCTTTCCTCAGAAACCACACTGAGCAGCAGGTATCAATAGCTCCCAGTGTTCAAACTTTGTTTGCATCGTTCTTTCCATGGAACATTCCCAGGAGAAGAAAGCAGGAGCAGATTAGCATGGAGAACCAGGGAAAGCAGTGCTGCCTGCAGTCCTGCATCCTTCCACTGTGCTAGTGATGTCTGGGCTACCAAATCTGGTTTAATGCGTATTTGGGGAGCAGGGGAAGCCTTTTGGTTACAGTGAGGTGCTGCTTGGGGTCGGTAGATAAGTGGACTCTCCATCCCTGGAAGTGTTTGAGGCCATGGGCAGGGGGATGTAACTGGATGAGCTTGAAGGTCCCCTCCAACCCAAACCATTCTGTGACTCTGTCTCACTGTGTTCTCTTAGTGAGTTGCCTCTGTTTCCCCTTGCTCTGTTTGTAAAGGTGGTGGTTGAGCAGGATGTGGTTTCTGGGATGCTTTCTCCTGGCTCACTTTGAAGAAATGGGAGCTGCTGTGTTGGTGTAGCTGGAGAGACCAGTTGGCAGTTTTTGACATTTCAGACTACTTTAGGTTGTAAAAATAGGGAAAAGATTTATTTGGCCATGGGTTGATGAAGGATAGTTGGGAGGTCGTAGTTGGGGACAGCTTTTGTCTGTGTGAAGTGAAACGTTACAAGCTGTTCAGGTCCTTAAGTTAAAATATGATTAAAAAAGAAGCTGAGAGATCACCTGGTGCTAGTTACCTTTCTCACATAAAGCCCCCAGACCTCAGGCTGTCCCATGTACCTTCCGAGGTGGCTTTCTGTGGTGACTTTGACCCAGAGACCTGCCAGCTCCCAGGCTGCATCTCTTGAGCACCTTCTGTTTGCCATGCAGCATTCACCCCTCTGTCTCGCTCAGACCGAAGTCAGCCCTCGAATTCCCTGGCTGGTTTCAGGCTGGTTTGGGGACGCTGGGACAGGGCTGGACAGGGCACAGCGGTGTCTGACGCTGAATGCTTAATGCCTTGAGCACAGGGCTGCATCCATCTGCCCGGGACCATCTCCGCTGGGGACAAAGCTGCAACATGAGCTTGCTTCTTCTAAGACATCAGAGGATCCACATAAGAGCCCGTGCTGTTGGCACGACCCCGGCCAGGGAGGGCTCCTGTTGGGGACCTCACAGTGCGAGGCGCCGGGGAGCCGGTCATGAGGCGCAAGTTCCATAGGAAAATAACTTTATTAGTTCTGGTGCTGGTGGAGCTGCTTTGGGGTGGTGTCTCCCTTCATTGTCTGTGTAATTTAGAGATGATTTTTCCATCTCAGCTTATGAAATATTGAGAGCTTCAGTAATTTTGCGCAACCTCCATCAGAAGTGTCAGAAGCCCCAGCGAGCTGAACTTTCTAAGTTAAGTGTTTTATTGACGTGCTTGCCAGCAGCCCCACCAGCAGGGACTGAGGTGCAGGAAGAAGTGGGTGCCTGTTCCCAACCCAATTTGCTGCCTGAGCATCACCTCGTGGGATGCTCCAGGTATCCATGTGCTGATACTTGAATGTGATTCACTTTTTTTTTTTTTTACTGAAGCATGTGAAATCGCTGCTCTTGGGTTTAAGTTTGTAGGTGGGAGAGTTGCTGTAAACCTGTGCCCCCTCTGCCTGCAGCCAGCCAGCTTCATGTGTTCCTACAGCAGGCTGGAGTCCCTTCTAAAATGCTCCCCCAGTTATCATCCAGCATCCTGTAGTGGGAGGCCTGTCCTTTGCAGGAGATCGTGGCCCCTGTGTTCATGAACACATGCTGTGCCTGCTCGCAGAATGCTTTTTAATACTTCCTTTAAAGCACTTTTCTCCCTTTACAGCCTTTTCCCCTCCCAAAGGGAAGCAGAGGTACCTTAAACTAATTAGGAATAAGCAGCAGAGAAGCGGGGGGTGAAGGGTTAGGTGGGATGTGGGGGGGCAGTACCTCTAGAAGGTTTATGGACTTGGCTTGGCAGTTAGCAGTAGCCTGCCAGAGCACTGGGAATTTCATAAAAAGAAGAATTTTCTGTCTGTGAATGAGCAAATATCCCATCATGCCCACAACCAACTATGGAGGGTTTGGCATGTGTGATTTCTGGACTTCTGAAAAGTCAACATCCCTCAGCTTGGGCTCTTAGCTGGCTGCCCTGGGAGAGGACAGTGGGAAAGGACAGAGGTCCCTGGTTCTCAAACAAGTAGCTGGAGGGAGAAGTGGTGTGGCCTGCAAAGATTTGGGAAGGATATCAAGACCTGAACCTGCTCAGCTGTCTGGACTGGAGCAGTGAATCCCTGCCGAGATCTTAAAATGTGTCTGTGCACGGTCTGCAAGCAAAACGCAAATGTAGCTTCTCCTCCTGGGGTGGTTTTGTGGGAGCTGCGAGGAGGATGGTTTCTGGGCAAGAGCTGGAGGGGTGGATGGCCCTTCTCTGGGCAGGACAGCCGGCAGCCAGGGACGCCCATCTGCGTGGCCAGGAATGCTGTTGTGTAAATGCGTGTTTGCCCAGCGCCCGGTGAATGGTGCTGGGCTGATGGGATTAGTCAGGGGCCTCCAGTTAATATCTGTTGTTCACACCACACCTCGGGGAGCGGCTATTCCAGGATTACCGGGGGGTTTGTAGGTGGCAGAGCGGCCACTTCTGTGCGTTCATGGGAGGGGGAAACGTTCAGATGTGGCTGTGCCCGGTGGGTTCCTGCTCAGAGCCTCCCTCGCTGCTCTCAGATCCCGGTGGAGTTCACTCCCCGTATAAAACATTTCGGAATTACATTTTCCTTTAACACTTCCTCTTCGATCCCGGTAATATGTTACACATTTAATTGCCCTTCCTTTGAATTTTCCAGTCTGCGTTTGGTACCCTTGCAACATCAGTATCTTGTTATCTTGTTGTTGCTTCTAATTGCTAACACATGCCAGCTTTCCAGCGCTGCAAACTCTGGCGCTGGGCTTGTTTGGGGATGGGAAGAG
>NW_020955317.1:1496576-1632478 GCF_003031625.1 Empidonax traillii
CTGGGAGAGGAGGGGGGTGTAAATCTGCAGAGGTGGGTTTCTTCCATTGGCTCCCAAATTTCCTTAATTTTCCCCGTGTTTTCAGGGCTTCTCTGCATTGTGGCAGAGGCTGCTCCCTTTTTGTCTTGGCGCTCCTTGAGCAGCAACTGATGCTCCCAGCATCTAAATCTCCCGGATCAATTTTGTGACACCAGAACAGACCTCTCCCCCTGTACGTTTTCACTGTCGGGCTGCAGACTGCTGTATTTTCTGGGTTTTTTCATTGTAATCCCTGGATCCTGCATATTTAGTTTAAACCTGCCCTTTTGGGAAGGTTCAGCAGTTGAAATTGCTCCTCCAACCCTCCGTGTAGGTTGTTGTAAAGATACTTCTGCTCCATGTTTGCTGAGCTGCTGCCCCAGGGCATGCTCCGCAAAATATTACCAGCTTTTTCTCCCTCCTGCAGCTCTCAGCTCCCGTGCAACAATACTCACAGTCCCTTTTATGTGCTGGAGAAATCCTGCCCAGCCGCGGGAGATGCAGCAAAATCAGCACTCAAAGTTTGGGGAGGTGAAATGTGGCTGAGCATCGCCTGCTGTCAGGCTGGAAGAAAAGAGAATATTTGCTAGGCTGTCTGGTGCAGGATGATTCCCTTTGGTGTTGCTTTGTCCAGGTTAGTTTTGAGTGTGCCAGATGACGGGGTTTCCCAGGGGAGAGCCTGGCCAGGCTCCCTGGCTGGGTGCATGGGCTGCAGCTCTGTGCTCGGCCGCTCTGTGGGCCACCTGAATGTTTTCCTTCTCCCGCAGCATGCAAGCATTTGGATATAGGCTTTAAAAATTATATATATATATATTAATCTGCTTCTGCAGACACAACAGTCACCTCCTGTGTGTCCCTTGCTGTCCCCAGAGAGGAGGCAGAAGGACCATGTGCTGCCCCAGCGCTCTGCGACTTCAGCGTCTCAAAGCGCACCCGCACAAAGGAGGTGGAAACTCAAAAAGTGTCCAGCAAAGCCCTACAGAGTGTGATGATACCTAAATGCAAAGGGCTGTGCTCCTCTGCTGTGGCTCTCCTGGAGACTGCCCGAATTTGTGAAGGCAGTGCAGTGTGTTGGATCATCTGCTCCTGTGGTCTCCTTGCAGGGCTCTGATTAAACAAACGGAAGTTTCGCCGGCATCAGGGCAGCATTAAACAACTAATTTGCTCAAGTCTTGCTCAAGCCCTGCAGGAAACTTTGGTGTTTTGTTTTTTTTTTCTCAGGTTCCTTCATTTTCGGGAAGGATTTGGGGTGCCTGAAGAGCTGAGTGCTTAGGTGGGAGAGGTGATTGTATTTTGGGAAAGAGGGTGGCTTGAAACTCGGTGGCCAGTCGTAATAATTTTATAGAAACGGTGTAGGACATCCAGGTGAGGGCACCTTGTTTTTTCACAGTTGTCTGCTGGATTTCATGATTTTCACTATTAATGTGGAAAAGATGTTTAGTCTGATTTTTGGAACTTCACCTAGGAGGACCGTGTGTCCTACTCAGCCAGGGAGCCCCTACCCCAGCACATCCTGCAGTTAGAGAAACACACAAATAATGCAAAACTAAGAAACTCCAGTGTAAGAAAGAAGGGCAAAGGGGTAAAGCAAAGGCGGTTTGAGCAAATGCTGCCAAGAGGAAAGTGCAGTTAAGCCAAGGGAAGGATTTGAAAGGTTTGAGGAAGGAGCAGAATTGCTAGAGGCAGGGAGAATAAATCGTTAATCTGAGAACTCTATTATGCAGGGAATGCCCCAAGGAAAAGAGCAGAAACTCCATTTAATGGTGAAAAGGCCAAACCTGTGCTGCCAAGTCGGGCTCTGCTCTGCCCAGGGACTGGAGCCACAGCCCCTGCTTACTTCCAAGATGCTGCTATTTTTGCAGCTTGCATCTGCTGGAGTTGCAGAGGCTTGTTCAAACCCACCGGAGCTGAAACCAAGGGAGCTTTTCTCACGTGAACCCTGGGTCAGGCCCTTGGGTTTGGCTTTCCTTTTGTTTTATTCCTCTTGGTCTTACATACAGGAGCGGCGTCCCCGTGAGAGCGGGGTTTCTCTTAGCGTTGCCTCATCTGTCCTGCCAACTGTGAGTCCCAAATTATTTTACAGCTGCTTTACAGAGCTTTTGTCACGTGTCACCCATGGTGGATTTTGGCTTGTTGAGGTTATCACTGGTTTGACAGGTTTGTGCGGTTTGACTGAGATTTCAAGGCAAGCAGCTCTTTGGTCCCCAAATTGACCCATAAACGCAGCAACCACCAGCAGCATTTAGTGGGAGGCAGCGCTCTCCCATGGTGATGGGATGGGATGGGTGAGCCAGGTGGCCTCTTGTTTTTTCCAGCTCTGTTTTTTTTCAAGGTGTGGACAAAAAGCAAGATTTGTTTGATGGGTGTATGTGATGTTTGTAGTGTAGCTGGGGAGCTGAATACAGTAATTTGAGGATTTGGGCATATGCAGCAGATTTAAGGCAGTTCTGGCTAGTTCTTACATCTGAGCAGGAGATGGTCGTAATCTGTTGCCTCTTGGGTTTTTTTCCCCATTATAAGAGCTGTCTTATCCATACTTGTTCTGGGCTGGATTGTAAGCTTGCCTTTATTTAGAGACTATTTCCATATCTGATTGCTTGTTAGGAGCTAGGTATGAAATGTGTTTCGACAGACACTCCAGAGCAGTCCCTGGGGGCAGCGTCACTGCAGGTCTCTGGGAGCCTGTTCAACTTTTATTTTTATGATGGAGACTGTCTTAATTCATGCAGCATTCAGGGAACGGCTGGAAAAACCTTTGTTTAGAGCAGGAGCAGCAGCCAGGAAGAGCTGGTGAGCGATGATCCCACAGTTAAAGTGAGGCATGGAGAGGCTTGGGTTCAGTGCCTGGGTCTGCAAGCAATTTTCCGAGGCAGGACCTTGACCTTAGCACCGCTTTGTGTGTCAGCAGCTTATGTCCAACAGGACAATAGCGATTTCAGAGGTTTCAAAGCATTTTAAAGTGTAACTATCATACCTTTTATTGGGCCGGGCACTGGCATTTTTATAAGCCAAGCTTAAGGTTTTAGAATGGCGTGTATTGAATTTCCTGGGCGCGCTCCCGGCCCGAGGGATTCCCATCTCTCGTGGCCACAGCAGGACTTGTGCTGTGGGAGGGGGGACAGTCACAGGTGGCCAGAAGAAGACCACGGAGAAGGAACCAAGACTTTTGCAGATGTGCTGCTGGCTTGGTTTACTCCCTGGATCCTACAGAAACGACAAAACCGGGAGTCGGTTTTCCTTGCAGCAACGGGACGCCCCAACCCGCCGGCGGGATGCTGCGTAACCATCTCTTTCACCCAAACAAGAAAGCCCCAAAAGCGTTGATAACCCTCACTGAGCAAGGGGAGGAGGAGGAAGGCCACGCTGCAGCCCCGGAGCAGCCCAAACCTGTTGCAGCCCGGCGGGCTGTGAGCGTGTGCGGGGCCGGCGATGCTCGGGATGCTGTCGGGGAGGGGGGAGCGGGGCATTGTGCGGGAACAGATGTGCGGGGCGCTGCCGCCGCGTGCCGGCTCGGAGCCGCTGCTCCCAGCGCCAGGTGCAGCCATTGTTCCCGCTGGTCCCTATTCATCCGCCCTCGGCTGCCGCTCCGCGCCCGCTCCCGCATTGTTCCTCCAGGAAATTAGCATTAAAAACCCATCCGAAAGCCCCCACGTCCCTCAACTGCAGGTGACTGTTATTGGCCCCAGCTGCCACCCTTGTGCTTGATTACTTCCATATGGGGTTGTGGCAAGAAGTAGGATCCACTTATTGATTTTTTTTTTTTTTAAATATTTTTCCCCCCTTTTTTTTATCCCACCACCACCACCCCACACAGACACTTCAGCTCTCGCAAGGAACAAAACCCTGAAATCTGTTAACCCCCCGATAGGCTCCAGTTGCTGTTACAACTGGGATGAACATTTTACAAGCAAAGCTAATTACACCCTCCCTCTGCTTTCTTCCTTTCTTCACCCCCCACCCCATAAATGTAAAATAACCAGAGAGCAATTGGTAGTAAATTAAATCTTTGCAGTGTCCTGAGAGGAGGTTTCCTTGCTAGCAGGAAGAAGGCTGCTGGGCTTTAGATGTTATTTGGGGTTGTTTTTTTTTTTACTAGAAAATGGGAAGCTGGTATGTTGCCGTGGCACACCTATTAAAGGGACACACAGATCCCAACCTTGGTCTGGATAGAAAAGGAAGAAATAATTGAACAAGTGGGCTGTTAATCTGCAAGTGTTGTCAGCTGTTGAGAGGAGCCAGAGAGAAACTGGGTGCCAGCTGAGGTTACAAAATTCTAGGAACGATGTGATTTTTCTCCTGGTGTGATTTATCTGCGGGGCAGCAGGTTCCGTGAAACCCCGAAATATTTTCTGGGCTACTCTGGCAGAGGGCCATGGAGCAGCCTGGGTTTGCCTCGAGGCGAGAAATGATTCAGTTGGTAAGGGGAGGGAGGGAGGGAGAGGGAGGCATCTCTTGGTGCCCTCCCTAGGACTTGGAAATGAACCTGCCCTGCAGAGGCTCGGAGCATCTCCGGTGAGGAACACAGGTGGGGCGTGTCCCGTGACGTGGGGACCAGCCCACACAGTCCTGACCTACTTTGTGCCGGGCAGGGATGGAGGAGAGTGGCATCAGGCAGAGCTTCCCTCTGTGTTCCTGCCCAAACAGCTCGGGTGACAAAGCCCCGTGCGAGGCTGGAGGACGCGCGGTCACAGCGTGTGACTCTGTGGAGAAGCGTTGGGTTTCCCTCGTGGGGCACTGGGCCTCCCAAAATGAGTTTGGGTATGGTGATGAGAGTTGTTCTGATGGCTCCTGGCAAAGGAGCTTGTGGGGGGTGATGGTCCTTGGAGCCACTCGACCGAAGTGTTGCCTGCTGCTGAAGGTGAAGCCCATCAGAGCCCTGTAAGCCTCAGCTGTTGCAGCCTGTGAGGCTGTTCCACAGGGAATCAGTGGGGTTTGTGTCTTTGCATTCTTGGTGGTGTCCCAGCAGCCACTTCCATGGGATCTGTCTTGTTCCTGCTGGTGGTGCACTGGGCAGCCCCAGGCAGCACATGCTGAGACCTCACAGGGCACTCTGGTGTGACAGAGGTGCTGCAATGCCCTGTTGTGGTAGAAATGATTCTAGATGTGCTCATTCTACCTCTAGGTAGAAATGATTCTAGATGTGCTCATCTATCCTCAGAGGGAGACATGGAAGAGACAGTTGTAATGGAAATAACTTTTTATTCAGCAAATGCAGCCTCTTTGGGCAGAGTCCCTGTGGCTAATCTGGAAGTAGGCACTGAAGTGAGTCTTTGCTCAGGTCTTTGGGGTTGGCTGACCTCTGTGTTGTGAGTGCAAACTCACATACAGATGGGGAATGGATTTTTCCTGAGAGTGTCTCTCAGCATGGGTCCTTTGGCCAGATTGGCCTCCGCCATGAGCTCCATCCTCTCCTTTACAGGTGGGAACAAACCTGGTTTGTGAGGATTTAGCACAAAAATTCTGGTTGCTGTCTGGAGAGGATGTGTTTAGCTGAAGTACTTGTCTTATTTACTGCACATACTTCCTTCCTTATACAGACCTCTCCTGGCTTGGCTGCCCAGCGTGGACCACCCAGATCTTCCTGGGAGGTGTCCGTGCTGGTGCAGCAGTGAAGGTTGGGCACATCTGGAAGGGGACTTCTCAAAAAGATCTGGTTCTTAGGGGTGCTGTGCAGTGTGGGGAGAGCCACAGGTAAATCGGGTCAGAAGGTGGATGGAGGTGGCAAGGCAACCTAATGGAATATCTCGAGCGATTTTTTTTTTTTTTTTCCCCTCAGACTTGGTTTAAACCCTTCAAAGTCAAATCTCAAACTTAGGGGGTTTCTTCTCCCTAATTAAATTAACAGGCCATATGGTGTTTACTGTGAGTGCCTGCAATATGGAAGGAGCTACCTCCTGGATCACTTTCTTTTTTCAAAAGCTGCTGCTTTACCTGATGTCACTGTTCTGAAATGTTCTTTTCAGCAGCGGGCGCGAGGGGTTATTTCTGCCACCTCGCTGCTGTTGGTGTCACCTTCTGATCCCGGGGCTGAGCTGTGTCATAACCTGTTTCTGCAGCCTTCTTTGTCTTTTCCTGGCTTTTGGAGTGTCATTTTGCTTCTTAGTGGGGAGTGGGCACAGGTCAGGGCATTTTTTTCATGCTTTTTCACATGCAGGTAATGATTCTTGTATTTGAGGAGCATGGAAAACAACTCGGGGTGAATGGTTTTTGTGGTGTTTTTTTTTAAGAACCACTAATTTTTTTCTTTGAGGGTAACATCTCAGGAACGTGTGAAACTCAAAGTTTTGTATAGTTTTGTTCTTGATTACTGGGCTATTTTTAAAGAAAAGAAGTTGCTTTGCATGTGCCTGCTTTTATCTTCACATGAAATCTGGAGGAGGAAATTAAGACCTCGAGGAAGAAAACCATTGGTTTATTATCAGACCCCTGCATTTAACTGAACAGGAAATAGGGTGAGAATCTCTAAACCTGTAAGAGAAATCAAGGAATGGAAAGTTTCAGATTTTGCTGTCTGTTTTGGGCTGCTCTCACTCATTTAGCTGGGTTTTTTGGTAAGCAGCATTCTTGTGCGTGAGTGGACGTGCTGTGAACTCATCCTGTACCTCTCTGAGGATGTAACTTTCACCTTTCTCTGCGATTTTTAACTTGTTGATGCATCTTTTCTGTAGGGGCTCGGTGACCCTTCATCTTCAGCCAGGCTCAGCTTGTTCTGGAGTGTCTGAGCTCCCAGGAACAGATCCATTTGTGTCCTCTGAAAACACCACATTAGCATATTCCTGTAACGTATGCTCAAAGGGTGTTTCTTTGCAGAGAAGCCTCTCTAAAGATAGCATCGTGAAGTTCTGTGTTGTCAACCAGGGACACTTGATCTAAAAAACAACATTTGATACACAGACAAGGTTTGCAAGTGCCATCTGGATTCTAGGAGATGAGCTAGGTTGTCTCTGTTTTGCATACACTCACCAGGAGAAGAAAGTAGGTGCAGGCAGATTAATTCTTTAGGATCACCTGAGCAGAACTGTTCAGTCCACACAAATGTCCTCAGTGACATGGGACACCGGTGTAATCCCATACCACTGGGTATCATGTGCCTGTGGCCCTGCTTGAGGTGCTGGAAATAATTCTGTAGTTTGGTGGTATATTATTGAAACCTAGGTGGAATCAATTTAAATTTTCTGGGGCCCGAAGTAGTTTAATCTCTTATCAAGGCAGAACCTGCAAACGGCGCAAAGCCCCGCAGAAATGGGCATCTTTTTTAGGGAGGTGGGATGCAGGGAACGCAGATGTCTTTGTCTGGCTTCAGTTCTGCGTGGTGGAGAGTCTGTCCCCAAACCCACGCCAGCACTGAGAGAAGCCTGAACACCACGAACATCCAACGTGGTCCTGGGCTGAACAGCAAACTCGCTGCCCACATCTTCCCAGGGACATGTAGCTTATAGGATGTATTTTCCTTCAGGGTCTATTTCTTGATTTTTCTAGTTATCCTCTCGTATGCAAATCTAATTTGCCTAATGGGCTGGTGAGTGTAATTGGAAGGCAGCCTGCACTTACACGATAGTGAAAAGTCTCACCTGTGCCCAAGCACAGATGGGGCTCTGCCTCACTGCTGCATCATTACAGGAAATTTATAGGCACTGTGTCACAGTCTTTGCTGTGACCAGAGGAGGAGGACAGCAGTTTCAGACAAACCTGGGGCTTTGCTGGGGCTTTTTGTTCCCTGGGCTTGCAATTTTGGTGACCTGGCTTTTTGGTTAACGTAATTTTTGTCTTTCCCCTGTGCTCCAGTTGATGGGGAGCAGGTTAATGCAGGTTACTGGTAACCAGCTAAGGACAGCTTTAAGAATGGTGAGCTGGAAAAGTCTTGTCTGTGCTGTGTTGCAGTGGGATGGTTTGAAAGCAAGCACAGCAGCAGCTGAGCCAGCCTTCACTCTGCAGTCCCTGTGCATCACTGAATCTCCAGAGGTTATCCATGGAAAATCTCCACCTCTGCTGCCCACAAGAGGGAGGGGAAGGAGGCACAGCAGAGACAGTTGCTGCTGTGTGTCCATCTCTGCTGGGGTTGTTCACTGAACACACCAAGAAGCTGTGGCTGCCCCATCCCTGGAAGTGTCCAAGGCCAGGTTGGACGGGGCTTGGAGCAACCTGGGCTAGTGGAAGGTGTCCCTGCCCCTGGCAAGGGGGTGGAATGAGATGAGTTTTAAGGTCCCTTCCAGCCCAAACTGATAATTCTAAGCAGTGAGCTTTAAAAGCTATCCTGTCTGTGTGCTGGCTCGTGGTGCTACAGGTGAGTAGAGGCCCATCTGCATTGTTGGGCTTCTACACCCCTCCAGAACCCACCCCTAAACGTGTTCCTCCTGTGCTTCCAGCCCTGTGGGATGGTGGAAAACTTTCCACGTGCCGGTCAGGCTTGGGGAGAAGAGGAAGAGCAATTTGTGCGGTGGCGTGAGGAGCGTTTTTACGAGGCAGAATTGTCGTCTTGGCAGAGCTCCTGTGTGTGCCATCGATCGGCAGGGACGATGAGCTGGGCAGCAGTTAATGCACTTAGCGCCCAAGTGAATGAAGTGTGCTCTCCACAGAGCTGCTGGGAGTTGTGGAGTGATTAGTGAGCCTTGGCTACCTCAGGAACGTTGACGGGGCAGTGAGACGGGTGTTGGTGTGTGCAGCACTGCCAGCACAGCGCCAGGGCTGCTGTGGGAAAGCCACCGTGGAAGTTGTAAATAATAGAGATGGAAAAGACTTCCCAAATCTTTTGCACGTTTCTCCTTGATTTCTGGGCAAGTTGGCCGGTTTTGGGTAAAGTGTGGTGGAACTTTAGCCCTGGAGCTGGCTGGCAGTGAGTGCGCTCCTGCTCTGCAGCCTCCATCCAGACAAGGGAGACTTCCTGTTGGACTCTGCTTTATTATTTGGAAAAGAGACCAAATGGTATGACTTCAGGGACCCAAGGGGGATGTTTTTCTGTATCCCTCCTTGATTGCTTCATTTTGGGATTGTGGTAGAACTTGGTTAGTGATTTGTTTTGCCTTGGGTTTAGTTTTTGTTTTCTTTTTGCAAAAATGACCGTTGTTTTCATCTAAACTGACCCTTCTGCCTGGGAGCTTCTGGAATGCTTCCTTCTCCAGATGGTCAGAACTTGTACCTGTTCTGTGCTTAACAAACAGTTTTGGTGGGTTTTTTTCTAGTTTAATTTGGTATTTTCTAATAGTTTTGGGTGTCCTTGGTATTATTTGTGCTTCTCTGTGGTCGCACTGGTTGTTATGGATTAAATGTGGTTTTCTGTCTTGAGAGTTTCTCACTTTTTTGAAGGATGACCTTGCTTTTTTTAATAGACATTATTTACAATTACTGGTAGTGGTGCCTGGGCTGCTGGCACTGGTGCTTTGGGTCTTGTATGCAGAGATTTTTTTTATCCCAGTTCCTCTATTACTCCCTTTGAGTACTCTCTGCTCACTGAACACCCTCACCCACAGACCCCAGATCTGCTGGTTCTCATTAGCTCCAGATCCCCATGTGCTCAGCAGCATTCATGGCGCTCTTGAGAAATCCGAGTTTTCTCAGTACTGGGTATTTTTCAAGGTCAGTGGTGGTTTTTAAGGTTGATTTATAGTGGTGGGAACCAAATCATCAAGCAGCAGAGCTTTGGAGGATGGAGGACTCTGAGAGGGATGTATCCTAAATAGTTTTTTTAAAGCTTCTGACTTAAACCTCCTCTATACATCTTTAATAAGCATGCTTTAAGTTTTTAATATTCAGTTACTGGGTAACTTAAAGGGGAAGTTCTGGTGGGTTTGGAATCATCCTTTTATTTTAAAAGATTTAATGCTTTTCAGGCTGTTCTCCTTTTCCCTGTGTTGTGTGAACTTCAGAGGTGCTCTGGGCTGGCTCTGCCCTACGTTGGATTCCTGGGGTGTGTCTTTACTCATCTGTGGGTCAGGTGGAGCAGTGCAGGGAATGAGGACCTGGTCCAAGTCATGGACAATATCCATGTTTATTGTTCCCAACGAGGCAGGTGAGGCAGGATCACTGTGAAGGTCCAGTCTGATCTCAAGGATGTCCTGGAAAAAGGACAAGCTTGCACAGACAAGGGCTGTCTCTCCTGAAGGACACTTTTGTGTTTTCCTCTTGCTGCTGTGGCTGATGGATTTGGGGAGAGGGATCCATCCTGCAGTGAGCAGAGTGGGATGCTGGTGGGAAGCCTCGAAGGAAAGGGGCTCACTGTGCTGACCCAGAATCGGCATCTTTCGCAGCACCTCCTGAATTTCTCGTGGAATTGGCTAGAGATTTTCCTCCTCTCCCACAACTTTTCTTCTCCTTCTGAAACCAAGAGCTGGGATGTAAAACACCAGGCGGTGCAAAAGCACAAACCATCACTTGGTTTCCCCCGGCTTCCAGGGTTGGACCAGGCTCTGCAGGACCCAGCAAAAATCCCCCAGGGAAGCTGTGGGAATGCTGGACCTGCAGTGCTCACCTGGGTTTCTTGGAGCAGCTCGGCAGGGAGGAGGGCAGTGCTGCAGAGTGGGAGCCGTGGCCTGGCTGTGTGTGCAGCGCCAGTGGTGCTGCTCCTGCTGGAATGTGCCCTTTGCAGATTGCCCTTCTCTCAACTCTTTTGTTGAAGGATAGCTCAAGGCAGTGAGGAGGCTGGGGGTCCCAGGCTCTCAGATGAACTTTGTGGAGGGGTGGTGAGATGAATTTGTGGCTTAAATCTCTTCTGTCAGGGTCTTGCTGGTGGATTTCAAGCAGCGAGCGCTGCTCACACACCTCTAATCGCAGCATCCTTGTGAGAGACTTGTGCAGGAGAAGCTGCAGAGCAGCCAGAACCCTCTGGGAATGCTTCCCTCGGGTGAGACAACCCTGTAGCCTCCCTGAGGCTCCTCCAGAACCTCTCCTGTGACCAGAGAAGCCCAGCAAGGGCTGCAGTGCTGATGGCCCCATGCTGGCTCCTCAGTGGGGAGCTGCGGTGGTGGCCTGGGTTTCCTGGGTCATTCCTAGGAGCCTGGCCAGCAGGAAATGCATTTCCAAAGCCCCCTTAAATGAGTGGATGCAATTCCTATTACCATTCTGAGCTGTGGAGAGCCCCTTAAAGCTAATTAGTAATTAGAGGATGCCAATTAACCACGGCTCCCCGGGCTCTACCACTGCTTTGCTGGTACTGCTGGGTTGAAGAGAGAGGGAACAAAATGGAGCCCAGTGGGAATGTGTTTCATCTGGAGAGCAGGAGAAGGGTGGAGCTGCTTGTTAAATGGTCAGCAATCCAAGTTTTAAAAGGATTTATGAGGGCTAGATAAAATCATGTCCTAAAGGCTGTCTGGAAGCCTCTGTTAAGGTGGAAAGTGCTTTCTACAGTTGAAGCTTGTTTCACTGCGTTTTCCCTCTTTTGGACCTCCCAAAATTTTACAGGTACAAAAGTTTCAGCTTTATTTACTCTATGATGTTTAGCCTAAGCAGGGTGGAAAGCAGATGTACACTCCCAAAATTAAGAGTGCTCAGTTGTTCTATGTTACTTGTGTGTTTTACGCCTGCCCACCTTTGGGAATGTGGTCCCTAAGCTGTGGCAGAGTTTAAGGAATGCCAGTAAGGCTTTGGCAGGGGAGGCTTGGTCATTCAGCCATGAGTTTCCCACTTGTTGGATCACTTCTTACTCTCTGGTGTAAACTCCCTGTACCCTAGAGGGGCAAATGGCCCCATCCGTGGCCTTCCTGCTCTGGGCAAGGAGCAATTTCTGACCTTTTAGGGGTAACCCCTTAAAGCCAACTTTTAAAATGACTTCTCCTACCTAAAAAGTAGCCAAGATGGTAAAAAGTCCCGCCTTTATTTTATTTTTAATTCATATAAGCGCAATTAACTCAATTCTTGCTCTCGCTGTAGCGTAAGAGAAACTCAAGCCCTTTCTTTGCCCCGACCTACCATCTCTCCATGTGTAGAAGGCCCACGAAATAATCGTTAAACAATAAAAAAAAATAATCTCTGATACCAGGCTGCTGCTCCAAGTGTTTCTCAGTGGTATCCCTTTTGTACGTGTTGTGTCTGGGCTCCACTGGACTCAGGAGCCATTAATCTTCCTGGTGTTTTCTTCCCCGCGGCAAATGAGACACAGATGTTCCCATCTGGAAAGTTTGCTCCCGCCACCGCTGCTTCGCTCCGAGTTGGAGGCTTTGGAGAGCAGTGCAGCAGGCTGAGACTTTTAAGAACTAATTTTTCCGTGATTGTGATAATTGCCTGTTTGATATCTGTAACTTGCTTTCATTTTTCTTTCAGAGTGCTTTAACCTGAGAAGTAAATAGTGCGGAGGAGTAAATATTTCTTAATATTGTTACAGGAGTGGGCGATTTAAAAAAAAAAAAAAAAAGAAAAACAACACCCAGCCTTGATTCCGTAATGTTAAATGGAACAATGAATTAATGAAAAATTACCAAAAATACTTCGGCAGTATCTAAGCAAATGAATTAGTGAGCATCTCTGAGTTTGCTGAATAGCTGCTTTGTCCTGGGTTAAAATCTTGGCCAAAGGGGTCTGAGCAGCCAGAGGGGTGGTTTGGGGAGGGAGGATCACTGCCCTCCATCCCCAAAATGCTTCACATCTTAAAATTGCAAGGCTGGCCACGCTGTAGGCTTTGGTTTCCAGGAATATATTCTGGTGGGCTGTATTCCAGGAGTATATCCCTCCCTTCGGGGTGGCTGTCCCTGATGGGGGCAGAGCAAGCAGCTGATGAGGGTGAGGAGGGTTCTGTGCCCTGAGGCATCACAGACTCCCTGGCAGAGCTTGCTGCATCCCTTTGAGACAGTGATGAGCAAAAGCTGCTGCCACTGACATGAAAGGATGAGCTGGGGTCCCCAGGACTTATTTGGGTGGATGCTAGTGGTGCAGGAAGGGAATGGCTGTGGCATTTTGGTCAGGGAAACAACAGCTCCCGGGTGGCTGCTGCACTGTCTGTGAATGGTTTTTTGCTCAGCCTTCATGGTGTGAGTAACTGTTCCCTGGCTCCTTCCTGGAAAAGGGAGCAGGAGAGTGGGGGATACCACACCAAAGTGGTTTGTGTTCTTGTTAGAGGCAAGATGACCAGAACAGGGGGACTTGATGTACACCCCGCTCGGAGGGGCTGTCGGATGTGGGAGTTTGTGGGATGAATCCTGCATCCACAGATTTGCACTGCTGGTCCTGGTACATATCCACGTCCCAAGAGGAAAGCAGAGCAGGAATGCCATGCAGGTGGGTTTATGCTGATGTGTCTGACATGGGCCAAGGCACAGGCAGGTCTGGGGCTCCAGCCATGCTGTCTGTGTAGGAACTGTTCCCAAGTTCCAACCTATGCTACTGATGAGTTTGTAGAGCCAGGCACGGTAATAGGATTTCATAAAAACCACTGAAGGGCAAGATGGATAAAGATCTGCAGTCTGCCTTCAGGAATAAATTATTAATCTTATTTCCCTTATTAACTGCTTTCTGGACTGGTTGCGAACGATAACATACTTTGCTCTTTCAAGTTCTTCTATCTGAGTTTCACATTGAATTGAGATTTAAAGTGAAACAGCTGTGTGTGGGAGAGGACTAGATGGCAATGGAGATACACGAGTTTATTTTTGATTTATAAAATGCCTCTCCCAGGCTCAGCAGCTCCCTCCTGTGTGATGCAAGGCTCTCCTGCGAGGTGCCGAGCCCTCTCCACTCCCACAGCATCTTACAGCTCAGGAGCCGAGATGTGCTACAAACCCAAGCTGAGCAGGCTAAAAATAAGCTGATCACATTTAGGGGAGGAAGTATCAGCACAGTAACGTAAGTTACCCTCTGCAACAGATGCTGTAGTATCATCTTGGCCAGCTCGGTGTGGAGGGAGAAGGATGGAGAAGGTCCTTGTTGGACCAACCCTTGCTGGTGCCCTGTTTATGCAACTTTATCCCATTTCTGGTTGAAAATTATCATTCGTTGACTGGAGCAAAGGGAGACCTGTATAAACCCCCCTACATGCAAATAAATGTCAATATTTGTATAGAAATGTCATCTTGACTGCGAACCTCCCAGTGTCTCGCTCTCTTCCAAATTGGGACAGACCCAATCATCCTTTTTTTCCCTAAGGCTGCTGTATTGGCTGCCTTGTTGCTGATGCTTATCTTCAGTCTTCCCCTTCCATCGCTTTTTGATGTGGTGATGCTGCAAAAAGATAAAATATTGGCTCTTTCCTTGACGATGTGGTTTCAGTTTGAGCTTGGGGGGAAGCTGTCTGGAAGCAGGTGAGGGAGGGATTGCAGTGGAGAAAGCAGTAAATGGCATCTTCTGGAAGCCTGAGTAATGACACTCTCGCTTTGCATGTAGATCACCTCTCATCTGCGTGCCTCGGAGAACTGCAAAGGTGCTCTACAGATGGCTTAGAGCCGTCAAGGGGAGGGAAAGGCAACCTTGGAGCGCAGGAAAGATGTTAATAAAATTTAAATGTAATTCTTCCCATTTCTCAGTTCCTAAATGTGAAAAATATTAGCTTGGTGGAGACTGAAAACAGATGGTGAGCAGTTGGAGCAGATAAGCATGTTATTCAAAATAAACATTCGCCAAAGCTGGGGAGGTGGCGAACCATATTTCATTTCACCCTATTTACATTATCAGGTCAGGTTACAGTGATGCTGCCTCTCGTTTGCATTCAGACTATCAACAGGGAGCCCCGTGAGGAGCCAACTGCAGCCCAGGACGTGTTGGGGGTGCATTGGGGCCCTTTCCCCTGGCTCTTCTCCAGCTCGGTGTGGAATCGCAGTTTGGGGACCTTTAAAGGTCATCCAGTCCAGCCCCCTGCCATGTGCAAAGAGCTGTCCTAGGCTGTAGGCAAGGTCCTGCCGACCACTGAGGTCTGTCTTCCTCGGTTTCCCTCTTTCCAGTGGCCTCCCTATCCGTTTAGCCAAGCTTGGCGTTGCTTTGTCGTAAACCAGGGAGTCTGATCCATGTGAACAGCAGGAGAAAGAAACCTCTAGTTCCAAGGGCTGTTTCTAGAAAAGGTTCATTTTGTAGGTGATGTATAATTCATGCCTCTAGTCCAAATGGTCATCTGAGATGGTAGGGCCAGTGGAAAGAGAGGTGTGGCTGGAGCGTGGCTTATCTCCCTTGCTTTGGTGGATGTTTTGGGATGGGCTGAATTGCCTTTGCAGGTTTCTGTCTGTCCCTTTGGCTCCAGAACAAGCTCAGACCCGGCTCGTGGGTGACCAGAGAATTTCTCTTTCTCCTGCTGGATTTAACCCTGGTTGCTGTTACTGGGACGGTTCTCCAGTCCCTTGCTCTCAAGAGGCAGGTATGAATTTTCGGCTTCTAATTTTCTGTGGTGAGGAGTGGCATTTTAGGTTATATACAGGCGTATTCTGCCTGTTCTAGATGAAAGACAAAAACGTCTGCTCTGATTAAACCTCTTCCTTCTGTCTGAAATCATTACGTGCTTTTGCTCCTGAGACTCTGAACTACTGGGCAAACCCTTGTGCACAGGCTTTCCCTCAAAAATATGAGCTAAACCCAAAACTTTTGTCAATTTACAGGTTTTCAACTGTGACCACTTGGTGGTCAAAGCTTTGTTGACAGAGTCTGATTTTGAGCCTGCTCTCTGTCCTGAAGTTGCCAAAAGGAAAATGCAAACCTTGCCTGGGCATAGTTGCAGGGCTGTCTCACATGGTTTTCTCTCGTTTCTTCCAAGATGTTTCATATTTTGACTTCTGCAGTAAGCCAGGAGTGCTCTAGTCCGGCATATGGATCGGTGAGATGCATTTCCCACCCTGTGCAGCTTATTTATAAATGGGAGCTGCAGAATTGCTCCCAAGGCACGCGGGTTCCTCCTTCCTCCTTAACTCTGGTGCCAGGGAGTCAAGGGGAATCCTATCCCTGCGTCAGGAATGGCTTGAAGATATCGGTGTTCCTGCTGCAGGAGTCCTCCAAACACCCAGCCAGAGGCTTTAAATCCCTGTCCCATGAGGGAGGAGGGAAGGCTGGACTGTCTCGAGCTGATAGCAGGGTTTTAAAGCCTGTACACACTCCATGTGCTCACACACGGAGGTGACTGGATTAAACTGTGCCCATGCAGACACTGCAGTGTCAATTCATATAAAGAAATTCATATTTCTGCAGTGGAGCAATGGCTCTTCCTCTCTTCCCTTGATCTCGGCAGATTCATGGCTCTGCCATGGGAGCTGGGTCAAGGCTTTCTCTTGAGCAGGGTGGAGCACTGCCTGGTGTTATCTTGCTGACTGTTGGAACTATGTTTTGAACTTCGGGAAGAGGATGGGGAGGAGGCCTTTTGTGTCTGTCTGCCCCCGGGGTTATTCCTGTCACTCTTCTCTGGTTCCTTATCTTGCTTTTTGAGGGAAGGTAACATCCAGTTCTCCTCATGCAGTGTTTTTGTTTCTTTTTCATGGCTTAGTCTATTCTTTAATTGCCAAAGGAATTAAAGGATTAATTTGAATTCCAGTGTACTTGAGATACTCCCTAACTTATCGCTGTTTATTTTCTTGCGCCTTTTCCCTTTTCTCAAACCCACAGGCATGAAGAGATTAATAAAGCAACTTCTTTATAGAGTTTACAGTGCAAGCAAATGCTGGCTATTTGTCATAGGTTACCTGTCACAGCAACACTCTCTTTGTGCTAAACGCCACAGGTGGAACAGTTCTTAAAGAAAATAAATAGGATGAACTCTGTCTCAAGTGCGTGTTGAAACTGCCCCCTCTGAAATGTGCTGTGGTGCTGGAGAGCTGGAACCTCAATCCCTTGGAGTGCAGGAGTGGGACTTCCCTGAGGGTCAGTCAAGACCCCGGGTTTTCTCCTGGCACCTTGTCCTGTTGTCTCGCTCCGCTCTTTCTCCTCTCCAGAAAGGAAAACCGTCAGCTGCACTTAATCTTGACATATGTTCCTTTTTTAATTTGCCACGCCAGGAGGAGAACTGGAGCAGGGAAGGGAATAGGGTGGCGTGGGGGGCACATAAAACAGGGGCCTGGCAGTGTGTCACGGAGGGGTGGGGAGGGTTCCAGGTGTAGTCAGAGCTCTGGGGCTTCCTCGCCTCTTGCACACCTGGGCTCCCTAAGTGGGGCACACGAGTATGTATGGCACGAGCACAGTGTGGTCTGTGCCTGCAGCTGCCCGTACCCAGCTGGCAGCTCGAGCATCTGAAATCTGGAACTCGGTGCTGTGAAATCTGCTCTGCAGCTCAAACCACCCTTTGGAGGAGATGGAATTCTTGCGTCAGGCCAGGACTGAAACGGCACCGTCACGATCAGGGTTTGTTTTACTCCGGTCGAATCGTCTTCCCCACGTGAAACTGCAGCGTGTTCCAGGCTGGGAAGGCAGCTCTCCCATCCGCCTGGGTGGCTATGTCACTGCTGCCCCTTTCCCTGGTTAACCTGGGCAGGTCCTGGTGCAAAGCTGAGCACGTGTCACTGCGAAGCTTTGACGTTTGGCAGCTCGACAGCAGAAGTATTGTGCCATAAACAATTTGGATCTGTTCCTGCAGGCACTGCTTGGGAAGAAGCGCCAGCATTTGCGAGTGTTTCTAATCCAGGTGGGGTTTAGAAGGAGTTCTGTTTTTTTTTTTGAAGGAATGCAACCCAGTGTTTCCAGTTTAGGCAGGTGTCCTGCTGTGACACTTGGTGTATTCAGTCACTGACAAGAATTATTCTTCTCAGGACATCATCCGAAATCTGTGACAGCATTTGACTCTTTGGGAGTCAGGTGACTGGCACGGTGCAGTGACTTGGAGACATTTGGAGGAGCATCTCAGCATCCTCCCTGCACATCTGGAGGCAGCACTGAAATGTTGCTGTGGGTGAGCCAATAAATATTTCTGAGCGGTGAAATTGTAAGAATGAGGCCGGGAAGGCGGCGTTTCCCCAGGGATCAGCTCCCTGGCTCATTTTTAGCCCCAGGTCAACTCAAGGCTGACTCAAGCCCTTGGTCACAGTCTGGTTTGCTCACATGATTCTCATTAAATGGATGTGTTTAGGCTAAAAATGGGGAGCTTTAGAAAGATGGTTTTTATCTGCGTTTATAGATGCCCCAGGTCATTAGCAGGAAGCTTTTAAATTTAACAGTCCTGTTTGCTTCTTGTCTGTCGGAGTGGGCTTGGAAAAGAAGGTGTTGGCTTCTTGTGGGCTTTGGTTTTGGTGTCTCACACAGTAGCTGGTTTTATTTTGGGGCTGTAAATTCCATGTGAAATTTATTCCCCCCCCGTAAATTAACCAAATTAGTTCTGCTTTTGTAATGTGCCCTTGGAGCATTTCAGGAGGAAGGAGGAGAAAACTTAAGGATTAGTTTCACGCTGTTTCTCTCTAAGGCATGGCAATATCAGGTTGGCCACGTACACCTGGAAAAGGGGTTTTCATGGGAAGAAGATCAGAGGAGGCAGCAGGGTGGCAGTGGGTCCCTGGGTGGTCATCAGGCAGCTGACACCGAGTGCTGGATAGGCACAATTAGTGCTGTTTTGATTGAAAAAATTGGGTCATTTAGCAACATGGTTATTCATGGGAACATCCTATTCATGCATGGGAATGACAGGAAGAGTCTGCACTTCAGGGTTCAATTGTGTGAAAGTTGGACCAAATGTATATGAATAGTAGCTTGCAATATGGTATTAATATGGTGATTATATGTTAATAGTAGTTTCCTGTGGCTTCAGTATCTCCCCACATCATGAAAGAGAAGCTTAGGGTTTTTTCCTTTCTTTCTGAAAGCAGGCTTAGACAAATGAAGACACAAACGTTCTGGGATGTGGCTCTTATAGCAACTCCAGCCCCACCGCCCCAGTTATTCCACCTGCACTGACAGGGCAGGAAAACATGGATTTTTCAGTGTGTGTCATCTCTGCTTCCCCCTTCCTGCAAAGAACAGCAACAACAACAACAAAAATGTTAGGAATAGCAAAGTTCATTTGTTACCTCGCTGGCATTACCCATGATTTGCCATAAGGAGAATAAATGAGGCAGCTCGGCGGCAGAGCAGGTGCTGGGGGCTGACAGAGCAGATCCCAGGCAGCAGCACGAGGGCTCAGGTGCCAGTTTGTGTTTTCTCTGCTCTCGAAAGCGGCGTTTTTGTTGTTGGGAGTTGAAGTAGCAGGTTTTGTGGTTGTGTTTCAGCGCAGAGAAGTTTGCCATGTATTCGGTGCTTTAACGGGAACGCAGCATTTCATCGCTCTGCCAGGACTCGAAAGCTGGATTTCTTACAGCTGACAGATACTGGTAATAACTGTGGATTACAAATCAGATTGTGGCTGTCCGAAGCCCAGCATGCATCACCAGAGAGGTGGAAGTGGAGTGTCTGTACCTCCCTCACTGCCTGAGCTGTGGTGCAGGTGGATGTTCCTGTGCAGCACGTGCTGGAGCACGGTCACAACTCGTTAGTGAGCTAATTGAACGAGGTGGGGGGCAGCTTGAGGAGCAGGGAGTTGGGGACCACGATTTGTTGGGATCATGGACACTGGAGACACTGACAGTGCAATACAGAGCACCCCTGGAATGGTGTTGGCACCTCCCAAAGGAGCTGCGCTTTGGGGATCCTTAGGCTTTTTCTGCTGAGTTGTCTGGATTTAAAGAACAAAAAAATAACCCGAAACACCCCCTTCCAAAAAACAAAAAAATATGTCCTGCTAGAGCTGGGAGAGTGGTCACACTGTTCCCCTGAGCTGGGATGTCCCTCAGGGACTGGAAAGGAAGCCAGAGTTTGAGGTGATTGTGTTAAACCCTGCAGGCTGCACGCAAGGGAGAGGATGTGAATAGCTGATGTCAGTTCATCTCTACAACCCCCAGGCCCATTCTGGTCCCTTGCTGGCACAGCACAAATCCAGGTTACCTGTTATGTGGCTCTGAGAGGTTGTGATCCCTCTGGAGAGGCTCCATGCTGATGAGCAGCATGTGGGCACATCTGGAGAGTCTCGAGGGGATCTTAAATGGGGGCAAAGCAAAGCAAATGGGCAGAAGAAGCATCTTTAGGCACGAGGGGTGAGAAGATATGGCCAGGAGACTGGGGTGGTGGGCATGGACACCACAAGCATGCTCCCAGGGTGCCTGTCCCAGCTCGGGGCCGTATCCTGCCTCTTTCCTGCAGCAGCTCGGGCCACAAGGAGCAGTGTGGGAACCTTGCGTGACTTCCCCCCCGCCACCGCCTCTTATCTTCACCCTTGCAACTGCTCGTGTGCTGGGCGGGGAAATGCGTCTCCCTGACTGTCACTAAGCCTTGCCACCTTCTCTTGGTACAGTTGCTGGTGAGAAGAGGGTGCCAGTGATGCCCGGATCGCCCGTGGAAGTGAAGATCCAGTCCAGGTCCTCTCCTCCCAACATGCCGCCGCTGCCCCCCGTGAACCCCGGCGGACCCCGGCCCGTGTCCTTCACTCCGACTGCACGTAAGACCCCAGCAGCACTGCTTTTCCCAGGGATTAGCTCTAGCCAGGAGGGAAGACTGTGCTCATGGCACTCACTGGGGGTGTCTCAGCCGTTAGCATTAGCTGTTGGGTGCTGCTGTTAGGAAGGTGGGACTGGGGTTTTCCTGCTGTTCTGCAATGCGAGCAGGATGTCTGTAATTCCCCCTTTGCCCCCCCTGCCTGTTCCTACCTTGCTCCTGGTGCTGCCTTGAGTCCTTCTCTTTGCAGGTGCAGCTTTGATTTCCACCATAAACTCCTTAAGAAATTGAAGTCTTTTATCAGGTCGGCTTCAAACAAGCCAAGTGCTGGGCTTTTCGCTCTATCTTTTGGAGGAGTTAATTCCCACTCTGCTGTATCTCACTTTGCAGGCAGCATTCCTGCAGCTGAGATTAGAAAGTTTTTCTTTTTTTAATTTCCCAGCCTTGAAAATTCCTTGCTGTTCATCCAGATTCTCTTTTCTCCATCTTCTCTGTATAATCTTTCCTATTAAGCCGCAGTCGATCCTGATCCTGCCCAGCCAGAGCACAGCCTTGCACCCACTTTTTCCAGCAGGGTGTTGCATAGAGGTTGATCCAGCCCTTTTGTACAGCCTCTGTTTTCCTCCCTTAGCCAACATTTAAACCATTTAATGTCTTTTTAAAAGCATCATTCCGTAGCAAAGCTGCTCTACTTTGTTGGTCATGGGGTTATCTGACCTCTGCACATGACGGGTACATATTTTCCAGGCCCTTCTCACCCCTTTTTTCCCTGCATACAGTGTTCCCCAGCTGGCTCTGCATTGCTCTGCTGTCTATGACAGCGTCTGGGCTATCTCACAGTTCCACACTGGCAGTGGGATTCGGGGATTTACAACCCAGCCTCTTGGAGGACACGCGCTGATGTACTGCGTGATGCTGGCAGCAGCACTAATCACTGGGTTATCCCGCCAGACACATTGTCCCCATCTCTGTGTGCTGAGGGATTTTTAATGGTCTCCTTTTGCTCAGGCAGAAAAAGACCATTAGCAAAGTGACAGAAATTAATTTTTCCAATGAGGATGCTTGGCACGCTGTTGAGGGCCAAGAAACCTGAATCTGCTGATTGCAGATGACTTAATTGCCTCTTTCCAAGACAGATGAGAGTTGTGACCTGCGGTGAAGTTCGTTCTTGCTTTTTTATTTCTTGGTTGCACCAGAGGGGCTTGGTCAGAGTCAGTGAGTGTGTGTCTTGCCCTGTCAAAGCCCGCTGCTCGGGCAGGTGAGGAGGAGCACGTTGGAACAAAGCCTCGCCTACCTGTGGATCGCTAACAAAGGGTTGGAGAGGCAGCAGAACCTCATGGCTTTTGAGGACCTAAGGCAGAATTTAAGCGTAGCCTGAGAGGATGACTTTGTTCCCAGGAGTTTATCATCCTCCTCTCCCCACACCAGTAATCCTCCTGGTCTGGGGATGCCACCTCACTTGATTCAGTGCTGTCTTCTCACCTGGAAAGGGAGGTCCCAGCCCAGCTGTGTGGACTGTGGTGGAGCAGCTCCTGGTGATGTGCAGGATCACATAACTACCAGCTGCCCTGTGGTGACACTGTCAGCAGAGGGTCAGGAGGGATGAACCCAAAAACACGGGCAGTGGTTACATGGATTGTGAGTAACGACAGCCCCAGCCCGGCTCTCTCTGCTTCCGTGGATCGCCCTGCGCTGTCGACATCCCCACTCCCATCCTCAGCAGCCTCCTGGCCTCCCAGGGATTGCCCAGCCCCTGCTTCTCCCAGGGTATAAATAGAGCCTGTTGCTTTCCTCTGAAAGAGTAAGAGGAAGTGAAACAGAGAAGGGGGAAAGCGCCTCAGTTGTGGCTGTCGGAGAGTGCGGGGCTGCGCAGCCCTGGGCTGTTTGAGGGGAGCTTCTCGGGGTGGCTTCTCCCCCTTTTTTATAGCACTTTTATTGTGAAATAAGTGTCTTTATGGGTAATTGTCGGAGGCCTTGCCTTTCACCTAGCTCTGGTTTTCCTGGTGCTCCGTGCTGACTAACCCCGTGGGTACGTCCTGACATCCCTCTACCTTTGCTGCTTCGGAGAAGCCAGTGTGGGCAGGAGTTTTCCAGCTTGCTTTTTTCCATAACAAAAGGCATGAGCTCACTTTGCCTTTGCACCTCCATGCTCTTAATCCTGACCTTCATTTCTCAGTCCGTGGAAGACCACGTCTTTTGTTATCCCCCAAAGAGCCTGTCACCCCTTGGTTAGCAGGAACCACCTTTGATGGTCTCAGTAGCCTTATCTTTCCGTGCATCTTAACTGACTCTGGTTAAGTTTCCCTCCTGTGCTCACCACTAAGGTCCAGGTGTGGGGAGCCTTTCCAGCCTCCGACCCCAGTGTGCCCCAGAGTGGTTTAACTGTTCCAGTGCCTCCTGTCTTCTCTGAAAAACCCCCTCACAGGGTTCAGCAGGATTTGATATGATCCTCGTGAAGCTGCAGCAGAAGTTTCGGCTTTCTTTTATTTTTTTGCAAGTTGCTGCTCCTTCCACAGGCCAGAGGCAGTGCTGCTGGGTGGCATCAGGGCTTCTCTGAAACACCACTTGAAATGGTTTCTACAGCTTATGACCTCCTTGTCAGCACTTATGTCCATAAGGGATTCGGGGCTGGGCTTTTAAGGATAACCCAGTGGATCAGCCACAACTGTATTTACAATGATGTGCCTTTCACCTCTGAAATCCTGGGTTTATACCAAGTTGGGGCCCTGGCGCACAGCTGCTCATCAGACAGGGCTCGGGATTGCACAACCACGGCCCGGGGATGTCAACAATTTATTCTAATCCCTTGCCGAGTTCCCAGACTTCCAGCCCTTCGGTCTGTTTCGACATGCTCACCACTTACAGGAGGCAGAGCTGCAGATGGGACCAGGTTGGAAAAAAAACAACAGTGTTTGCGAAATTCCCTGTAGGTCCCTGGGGATGGATGGCGGGCGGATGGCGGGCGCTGCTGGGGCAGTGTCTGTCAGCGCTCCTCGGGGTGAGGTGGAGGCACCTGAGCTGCCACCCTGGGTGGAAAGCGCCCAGACCGCAGGGATGTGCTCACACAGTGTCGCTTCCATCTCCTGTTTGCAGTGCCCAACGGAATCAACCATTCCCCCCCGACGCTGAACGGAGCGCCATCCCCGCCCCAGAGGTTCAGCAACGGTCCTTCCTCCTCCTCCTCCTCCTCTCTGACAAACCAGCAGCTCCCAGCCACGTGTGGGGCGCGGCAGCTCAGCAAGCTGAAGCGCTTCCTCACCACCCTGCAGCAGTTTGGGAATGACATCTCGCCGGAGATCGGGGAGAAGGTCCGGACCCTCGTCCTGGCGTTGGTGGTAAGTCCTGCACCAGCCTGGGCTGCCTGGATTTCCCCAGAGCACTTTGGCCGTGGGATCTAGCACATGCCCCCATCACACAGTGTTGTCTGTGTCTTTGCAGGCAGAGCTGGGGGCTGAGCAAGACTGTCGTGTTTATGGTTTCTGGGAAGCTTGCTGACTTCTGTTTTTTTTCTTATCTTCAGTTAGTTTCAAAAAGCTGTTTGTCCAGTGGCTTTGACGTGAGCCTTGCGTGCAGCTAATCTTGAGGAAACCTGGAAGGATTTGGGCAAAGCTTCTCTGGAAATCAGAGATTCACAAAATGGTTTGGCTTGGAAGGGACCTTAAAGATCATCTCGTTCCAACCCCCTGCCAGGGGAACACCCTTTCAACCCAAGTGAATGGGTGTAGCTGTGGAGTTGTACCCAGTATTTGCAGTTACACAGACTAACTGGAAGAAATGCTGTCCAGTGCATCAGACATTATGCTGTACATGTTTTACAAGGGTATGGAGCAATAGGAGAAGGGAGGAATAGCTTTAAACTGAAAGAGAGTAGGTTTAGATTAGATATTAGGAAAAAAATCTTCCCTGTGAGGGTGGGGAGGCCCTGGCACAGGTTGCCCAGAGAAGCTGTGGCTGCCCCATCCCTGCAAGTGTCCAAGGCCAGGTTGGATGGGGTTTGGAGCAACCTGGACTAGTGGAAGGTGTCCCTGCCCATGGCAAGGGGTTGAAATGAGATGAGCTTTGAGGTCCTTCCAACCCAAACTATTCTAGGATTCTGTGACCTTGGACTGAGGCCCTGGAGCCCAGCACCACACAACCTGGCCAGCTGCAGTCCCATGGGGCACCCAGTGGGGCTCCCAAGCTGAACTCTGCTTTCTGGCACGTTTCCTTTGAGGCTCAGCATGCAGTGAAGGTCACTAGACTGCAGCAGCCTGGAGCATTTCTGCTTCAAAGGTTGGCATGGGCTGCAAATGTGGGTCTGTCCACGTCCTCAGGAGCATTCTCAGTGCTTGAACACTGGATGCAAAGTGCTGCTGCTGCATTTATATAGCATAGATACTTCCATGGGTAGTACCTTAGTTTATCCTATTGGAAAGGGAATCATAAGCTGTCCAGGTCCACCCTGGATTGTGGTAATTGTACAAAGCTCGTAGAGGATCCAGTGCAAACATTGCCAACCCTGTAGTGGCAGATGCAATCACCCTCCCGGTTCTGTTCCTTTGGAGCCATTTCCCATATGTCTAAAAATAAGAACAAATTGTCATTTCATCTCTTAATTTCTGTTCTCAGAACTCGACGGTGACAATTGAGGAATTTCACTGCAAGCTGCAAGAGGCGACGAACTTCCCCCTGCGGCCCTTTGTGATCCCCTTCCTGAAGGTGACAGGGAGCTGCTGGGGCTTGCTGGGGCTGCTTGTGCCAGCCTGTGCTGCTTGGCAGCGTGACACTGCTGGGAAAACTCTCCTTGCAGGCGCCACAGCAGTTTTGTTAAGGCCCAAGACAGACTGCACAGACCGTAGTGATGACCATGTGGGGCTGGCTTGTGGCAGGCTGGAACGTGTGCCAGTGATGTCTGCTTGTGTGTTGGGGATAAAGGAGGCAAACCAAGCTCCATGTGGGAGCTCAGATCTAGGATATTTGAAGTGCTGGCACATGGAGCATGTCTGGGGTGTATGGATTACAGTCACAGCATGGTTTGGGTTGGAAGGGACCTTAAAACTCGTCTGGTTCCAACCCCCCTGCCACGGGCAGGGACACCTTCTACCTGACCAGGTTGTTCCAAGCTCCATCCAGCCTGGTGTTGAACACCTCCAGGGATGGGGAGTCCACAACCTCCGTGGGTAACTAGGTGGTGGAAGCAAAGAGTGATTCCTGTGACACTTGGGTTTTGGGTGCACCGATATCAGGCCATCCTCAGCTCCTGGGAAAATACAGGTGAGTCTGTCAGAGCAGATACCAGGAGCTGGAGGATCCTGAGGGGGGCCCACAGGCATTACCACTCTGAGGTATTAATGAAGAGCAAATCTTCAGGAATGGCTGGAAACTCCTGCCCCCCTCTGTAATGCAGGCCTGTGCTTGTTTTCCAGGCCAACCTCCCGCTGCTGCAGCGGGAGCTGCTGCACTGTGCCCGCGCTGCCAAGCAGACACCTTCCCAGTACCTGGCACAGCACGAGCACATCCTGCTCAACACCAACACCACGTCCCCTGCCGACTCCTCCGAGCTGCTCATCGAGGTGAATGGCAATGGGAAGAGGCACAGTCCAGACAGGTAAAAACAGCTGTTGTCACTTTCTAAGTTGTTGAAGTCGTGGTTTTCATTTTAGCTTTGCTACTGGCAAAGCTTCAAGCAGCATCCAGGATCTTATCACTCCCAACAACTATTCTGGCTGTTAAAAGACACCCATGACTGCTCCTTCTGCACTGCGAATTCAGGTTGTGCTCCTCTTTCAGGCAGGTTCTGTCCCAGAGGGACTTCTGGGTAGCATTGAAAAGCCAGAGCTGGAGAGCTGAGTGGTTTTCCACCACCCCAGCAGTAAATGGAGGCACTGGCAGGGCTGGGAAGGATGTGGTTCGTTTTCACCACTTTTTATTCCGAGATAAAAGTTGTTATGTAATTATGTGGAGCACGCCTCAGATTTATAAAAACTGTGAAATTTTAATTTGGTCATGCTCAGAAAGATGAATCACAACACTCGGGCATCCTGAACCTTTCCTTTGACAGGGTCACTCTGTGCAGCGCTTCACAAATTGAGTTGTGTTTGTTTGAGCTCCCTGCATTACCCCCCCCCACCCCCGGGTAAAATCATCGCATCCCAGACTCTACTGATTCAAAAACTGCATCTTTCCCTTTCTGAGTGCGTTTGTGGGATGCTAATGAAGGCCTGTCCGTGCTGGTGTGGTTGCAGGAGGGAAGACAGCAGCTTTGAGAGGGAACCGCTGCCGACGGAGCCCCCGGCCAAGAGGGTGTGCACCATCAGCCCCGCGCCCCGGCACAGCCCTGCCCTCACCATCCCCCTGATGAACCCCAGCGGGCAGTTCCACCCCACCCCACCACCCCTCCAGCACTACACCTTGGAAGATATTGCCACCTCCCACCTCTACAGGGACCCCAGCAAGATGTTGGAGCACAGAGAGATCCGGGACAGGCATGGAGGGCTTGGTGAGAAAGACTGGAGGGCTCTTGGTTGAGCTCTGGTGTCGGTCCCTGCTCGACCACCCAGAGCTGTGTGATGCTGGGCACGTCCTCAGCAGGGTTTTTGCGGGGAATTCAGAGGGAACAACTCACCATGGAGAGTTAAAAACAGGAAGATTGAGAGTTTGTATTTCCCTGTATATGTGTAAAGACTGGAGCTGCTGAGGATAAGGAGGAAGGACCTGGTGTGTGTGAGTTGAGTGGAGCCAACCCAGTAGGGCAGGCAAATAAAAGTAGTGTTTCCAAGATCAGGAGAGCAGAGCCTGACCCCCCACCCCATTTCTCCCTTAGGTGCATGTTGTTTTTCCAACAGGACAGCCTGAATCACAAGCTCTGAGCACCCATGGGTTTATAACAAGGGAACCAGCTCCACAAGCAGGTCAGAGCCAGAGCCACAAGTGGATTGTAGCACTTCCCAGACAGTGACACAGACAGGGATGAAAAAAGCACCAGCATGGAATTGCCCCCGCAGAGCCGCCACCTTGAAATGTGTTTTAAAATCCCAGCTCTATGGAGCTGGAAATAGAGTTCTTTATTGGAGCACTACAAACCCCTGGTCCATCTAATCCCTCTCTGGCTGTGGCTGTTGCAGGGTTGAATGGAGGGTACCAGGATGAGCTGGTGGATCACCGCTTGACGGAGAGGGAGTGGGCTGACGAGTGGAAGCATCTCGATCACGTAAGGAATGGCAGGGGGTGTGGGAAGCTCTGTGGGATGCAGCAACCCATTGTTCCACCTGCTCCAGTTTGTGATTTCCTTGTTGTTGATACCATATCCGGGCTCTCCTGGTGGCTGGGAGAGGAACAAGCTGCCACAAGAAGGTGGATGGTGGGGAGGGTGGATAGGAGCTGTAGCACTTCCCTGACAGGTTTTTTCTGCCCATGGTCAGTGGGAGCCAAAATCAGTGTGGATGAAGTGTCTGGAGCTGGGGAGCTTCTCCTGCAGATCACAGCCATGGCTATCTGAGCAAACAAACGCAACCTTGTCCCTGGGTCCCATAAGGTCCTTTGAGTTTTTGGTCTTTCCTGCCACAGCCCTGGCCAGCACGGGACCAACAGGCATGTAGATGTGCTATGTGCAGTCAGGATATGGACATGAAAAATGAGTAAACCCATCGTTATTGTTTTAAAGACTTTCTTTCCTGAGGTGCCAGCTTTTTCTGGGGCACAACGAGGCACTGACAGCAAGACCTGATGCTTCTGGCAGACTTTAAGCTGAGCTTTTTGCTTCTGAGCAAGGCTGCCTCTTCCAAGCACTTCCCTGGAGTGTTTCCCTCAAAGAGATGGGATTGAAATTCAGCTTTGATCATAAATGCAGAGACATATCATGGTCTAAAGCTAATGGTTTATTTGGAGGGGATGGGGTTAGGGTGGAGCAGAGACCCTACAGCTGAGTATTTGGAGTTAAAGTGTGGCTGTGGAGAGCTGGCACCAGGATCACAGCCAACCCTTGCACGGACACCCTATTCCCATAGGAAAGTGGTAGGTTTTTCTCTTCCACCTTTAGGAGCATGGCCTGGAGGAGTTTAGCCACTTCCTGGGGTGACCAAGGCCTTAGGGTGCAGGTGTGACCTCTTCCTCCCCACCTGGTGCTGCATCCCTGGTTATGGCACCCTGTCTGAGTAGTGCATCATCCCAGATACCAAAATTGCCTCCCTCCTGTCTCATCTCCCTCGGGTGGCCCCTCCACGGCACCTCTGAACATTTGGGCTCACAGAATCACAGAATATGCTGAGTTGGCAGGGACCTCCGAGGATCACTGAATCCAGCTCCTGGCCCTGCACAAGACCCATCCCCAAGAGTCACACCCTGTGCCTGATGAGAGGATCATCCAAACGCCTCTTGAGCTCTGGCAGCCTTGGTGCCGTGCCCACTGCCCTGGGGAGCCTGTTCAGTGCCAACCACCCTCTGGCTGAACAGCCTTTCTCCAACACCCACCCTTGACACGACTTCAGGCCGTTCCCCCCGTGTCCACCTCCACGGAGAAGGGAGGCGACCCCGCGAGCGAGGCTCTGAGAGCGCCGTTTCCTCCCGCAGGCGCTCAACTGCATCATGGAGATGGTGGAGAAGACGCGGCGCTCCATGGCCGTGCTGCGGCGCTGCCAGGAGGCCGACCGGGAGGAGCTCAACTACTGGAAGCGGCGCTGCAGCGAGACGGCCGAGCCGCGCAAGGCGGGCGCGGAGCTGCTCTCCCGGCACAGCCCCGGCAGCTCCGACTCCGCCGGCAGCGGTGAGTCCAGCCAACCCCTCCCGAGCGGGCATCTCCGTTACCGCGGGGATATGTTAGGCATGAATGATATAATTAATAATAATAATAATATTCGAATTGGGATATAAATTAAGCAGCGCGTAACCGCTGTCAGAGATTTGAGTGGACGCAGGTCGTTGGATGCGTGGAAGCTCCTGGGTGAGCTCCTGGAAGCAGCGCTTGTTAGCATCCAAAGGCACCTTTTCTCATGCCAGGGAAGAGCCTCTTCCTTGTCACTGAGCCGTATTTACTGACCAAACACAGGCAAGTTGATCCAAAGCTGAGAAACCTGGGGGTGAAAAGGCAGGAGAGGTGTTTGGTTCCACTTCTCTTCCCCTTCCAGGCCTTCTTGCCTAAAGGATTCTAAATGTCAAGGTCTACTTATTCTAAAAATACCAAAGACTTTTGTAAGTATAATAACTACCTTAATTCTATTTTTGTACTGTGAGTCAACTTAACTTTATTCGAGCTGACTAGTTTTCCCCTCCAGTGTGCAGGGGTTTGACCCTATACAAAAAACAAGTCTAAAATGATGAGTTGGTTTATTTAGATGTAATTCTAGTTTCCATACTAACAAATATGCTGTGAATCAAGTCCTGGGGGAAAAAAGCATGATCGTTCAATAATAAAAATGAATTTTTTCTAACAAGAATAAATGTCAATTTGACATGTATTCCACTTGTTTGTGTACAAAGTAAAGAGTGAATCCCCCTGCAAGGAATTCTAGTGCCCGTGGCTCCAGCTGTCAGCATGGAGTGGCTGCCATGGATTGTGACAGCCTGAGGGGTACAGCCAGCTCTTAGCCCTTCTATATTTAGGTATATCATGACTAATACACTTACAGCCCTGTGTTGTTAAAGGTAATATATTTTAAAATTTTAATATAAATTGGGAATGCTCTTGACGCATTTCCCCTCATGGGACCTAGGGATAATTTTCAAGCTCCATTGCTCTTGTGAGAAGGTGCACTTAAACACCAACCAGCATCCCCAGGTGTCTTTCAGGACAGTTTGTCCATCAGTTCAAGCCTTTGAATTGCCCAAGGAGGGGGAATTGCAGTGCTTAATGTAAACTGCTGGTGCTGACGGTCTCTGGACAGTGCAGATGTTGAATAACATACATTTATAAGTGTTGCCTGTTGCTATAGAGGACCAGGAGATGGGAACAGGTTATATAATGTCATAAATTATGCAAGGTGCTAATTAAACGTTGTAACTTGTCATCTGAGCGTTTGAGGAGTGGCTTTAACCCTTGGAATTTTGTGCTTTGAGTTTTAGCTGGTCAGTCCTGCCCTGCCCTGAGGTACCGCTGGGCACGTAAGCAGCAGGTGGATGAGGTGAGGCCTTGCCAACCTTTTTCCCTGTGTCCCTTGTTCCAACAGATTCACTGCGGGAGTTCAGCAGCCGGTCAGGAACGGGCTACGTCACTGAGGAGATTTGGAAAAAAGCTGGTGAGTGTTTGCCGGTGACCTCGGCCAGGGACTCTGCCAGATCGCTCGGGGTAAACACAGATGCTGTGCAAAAAAAAACCAGCAGAAGGCCAGCTGCAGGAACGCCCTGGGGTGTGCACATCTGGCTGCCAACATCCCCACCCACCCTGGCTTTTCCAAAGGGTTCTGCTCCTCCGTGATGCCACCAGGGATCCCGTGGGACCGAGCCTGGCCTGGCCGCTCCCAGGAGCGGTCGGGATTGTGGCGCTGGCCGTGGCTCTCTGGGAACGCCCCGCTGCACCTCCCTCTGTCCCTGCGAGGCTCACCCCGCTCCTCAGGCCGGGTGGGTGACGCTGCCCTTTCCTTCCAGAAGAAGCTGTGAACGAGGTGAAGCGCCAGGCCATGTCGGAGGTGCAGAAGGCGGTGGCGGAGGCGGAGCAGAAGGCGTTTGAGATGATCGCCTCGGAGAGGGCGCGCATGGAGCAGACCATCGCCGACGCCAAGCGCCAGGCCACCGAGGACGCCTTCCTGGTGATCAACGAGCAGGAGGAGTCCACGGAGGTAAGGTGGCCGGGGGGACATCCCGGGGAGGGGCTTTTCAAGGCACACAGAGCTTCCAGGCCCTGCCTGACGGCGGCTCAGGGCCTGCAGGTCCCCCATCCCTTGTCGCGGAATCACAGAGCACACGGTGGTTTGGGTTGGAAGGGGCCTTAAAGATTGTCTTGTTTCAAACCTCCTGCCATGGGCAGGGATGACTCCCACTAGACCAGGTTGCACCATGTCCTGCCCAGCCTGGGCTTGCACACCTTTTCCTCTTAAAAGTTTCTATCCGATCAATAACTGAAGGCATGCACTGATACCATAAAAAATCCCTTTTGATTTTGCTGGCAGGGAATCAGCCTAAAAAATGTCTGCAGCACCTCTGTGTGTGTGCAACAGCCACGTGAAGGCACCACTGTGGACCTTGAGCTGAACCCAGTGTAGTGACCAGGGATTTTGTGGGATTGAGAGAGGTGTGGAAGCAAAGAGAAAGTGATGCTGGTGGATGCAGCTCTCTGTTTAGCTGTTGAATGCACCAGTCAATAAACACATGATGGGAGTGGGTGGAACTGCTCAGGAAGCCACAGGAGGAATGAGACAAGCAGTGATTTCTCTATAGGGGAATACCAGAGGAGTGTCCTCCTCCTCCTCCAGCCGTGCTGGGAAGCAGTGTGGGACCTTGGGAGCTGTCGAGCACCGCCTGTGCAAGCCCCAGAGCACATCTCTAAAAGCTGTCCTGTGTTCTGGCACATCATGTAACCTTTGCAACACAGTTTAAAACCAGTTCAAGTGTAAACAGCTGTGAAGCAGTGACCCAGTTTTCCAAGAGGTACCACAGCCTTTGGTGTAGGGGCTTTTTGGTCACAAGTCCTGCTTCTCCTGGAACGGAGGAGCCTTGGGGATGTGCTGGCTCTGGAGCAGCTCGCTCAGAACTTACTCTATTTGGTGCTTTGCTGCCAGACTGCAAATCATCACCAGGAGCTGGTGGCTCCAGTGCAGACCCTGTGAGTGGGGAATCTTGCTGCCCTTCCCCCCAGCAGGGCTGCCTGGCACAGCCCTGCACCTCCCACCACCCCACCTCCCTGCTTCCCCAGCCCTTTGCCGGGGGTCACAGCAGCAGTGCCCCCACAAATGTGCCCCGCTGGGCAGGATCAGAGCAAGCCGGCTCTGGCAGAGGCTGCGTTCCCACAGCTGAGCTTGCCCTCCCCAGTGTGTGTTTGCTGTGTCTGGATCCAGCTGCAGGGAAGCTGATGCACCAGCTCCCCTCCTCGGAGCAGCTGCAGCCGCCGCTCCGGCGCTGGCCCCTTGCCCCGCGCTCCGAGGGGAGCGGTGGCACGCCGGGAGCCCACCAGCTGACACCTCTCCCGGCGGCCAGAGGGGCTTTGCTCCGCTTCCAGATTGAAACTCGGGCTCTGGCAGTGCTTCCACCTGGCTCTGGAGGCTTTCAGATGAGCTTTCTCTTTTCCAAATTGGCCTGTTCCAACCTCTTGTGCAGCTAGGCAGGGTGCGGAGCAAATGGTGCCTGTGCAGCACGTCGTAATCCCTGCGGAGAGCGCTTGCCTGGGAGCGATACCAAAATAGAGCTGCTTCAAACAGGAAATAAAAAGACCCAACAGCAGCATCTGCAGCATGTTTTTCAGTCCTTGCCTGCTGTTTCCTCTCTGCATTTGGGTGGATCTAGGGGAGAGGATGTGACCGGAGCAGTCTGGCAGCCGCTTTGGGCAGAGAAGAGGAGCTGGGGTTAGAGCCATTGGCAAAGAGCTGTGAAATAGCAGGAATTAATGGATTGCTCATTTTAATATTACCAAATCTGGGCCAGAGGGGATGGACAGTCCCCTCCAGAGCTGAGTCAGCACCGTCCTGCAGCTCTTGGAAACTAAAGCCCTTTTCAAGCGCGGTGTCTTTGGTCTTGCAGAGCTGCTGGAACTGCGGTCGCAAAGCCAGCGAGACGTGCAGCGGCTGCAACATCGCCCGGTACTGCGGTTCCTTCTGCCAGCACAAGGACTGGGAGAGGCACCACCGGATCTGTGGCCAAGGCCTGCATGGCCAGAGCAAGCCCCTGGCTCTGCCCACGGGCCGAGTGGCAGCAGCTGCCAAGAGCCTCGACGGCATCCCCAGCCCGGCCCTTGAGAAGACTTCGGCGACCACCTCCCGCTCCTCCACCCCGGCGTCGGTGACAGCAATAGATACAAACGGGCTCTAGGAGGGAGGTGTTGGTTCACTCCATTTGATTCGTTTCCCGGGTTTTTTTAAGCTGGAAAAAAAAAAAAAAAACCTACAGCAACTGTTATCACTTGACACATTTGACATGCGTCGCGCTGCCTCCTCCTCAGAGCGCTGACACTCCGGCTTTGCCATCTCATCCTGCCTTTTCCTTTGTGGCTCATGAACTGGGACAAGCCTTGCCCACAGCAGCTTCCCAAGCCCCTCTTTGAGGGGGGCACCAGAGCATCGTCAGGACCTGGGGGACACTGGGCACCCCCTCGGGGGATCTGGACTGTGGGGAGAGCACGGGCACACACCGGAGACGCGGAGCGCGTGGTGCCCGAGCAGGGAGCCCCATCCTTGTGGCATGCTCAGGCTTCCCGAGGTGTCTGAGCCACCACCTCCTTCAGCCACCTTTTTTCCATAACATCCCTCTGTTTTCCCCCTTACTCCCAGGCAGTGGTGCCTCAGGTGGCTGTGCCGGCCGGTTGTTGCTGTGAACAGACCGGAGCTGATTCCCCAACAGGAGCATCCCCTCCTCTAGTGCCACGGCAAAAGCTGAGCCCAGCTGCTTCTGCCTGCAGCTTGGCAGCTGATGGTTGCAGAGAGGGAGGAGAGGATTTGTCTGCTCTAAACCAAATGCCAGTGCTGGGGAAGTACTGTGGGATGGCCTGGATTTCGTCCCGTTCTGTGGTGGGACAGACGGTTGTGTGTTTCCTGGGTGGGACCTGTGCTGAGGGAACACGTGCAGAGCAGATCTGGGTTGGGTGCAGCTGTCCTTTCCACCTGGGGACTGTTGTTTTGGTGTGCAGAAGGCGTTGGGGTTTTTTCACTGCCTGGAAGCTGTTGGTTTGTGAGTTCCTGCCGTTGTTTTTGAGCCCAGGGATCCTCATGGGGTGCGAGAGGGTGATTTACAGCCTGCGCTCTCTGCACACATTGACCAAACTGCTAAAAGACAAGCAGGACTTGGTGTCCTGCATCACTTCTTCCCCCCAGTCCTGGGAGGCTCCTGTGGTGCTGCATCAGGAGATGCCCCAGGATCTGCCTCATCCAGCCTTTGGAGACCATCCCAAAAATGCAGGCTGAGAGCGAGGCCCCGTGGGGATGCCGTGATCAGCCTGGGGAGATCTGTCACTTGGAGATTCCCTGCTGTGGAGTGGAAGGAGGGATTGGAGGGATGATCAACGCAGACCTGCAGCAGGGCTGTCCCAGGGCACAGCGGGGCTGCTCTTGGATGCCTAACAGAGGTCAGCAGCGGCACAGCCCGTGGGAAGGACGGGCATGTGCCCTCTGGGAGCGGCTCCAAATTCCCACAGTCGCACAAACAGGCTCTGGAAATCCATCTATTCAGCAAAGCCGTGTTTCCGTGACTGTGTGTGTGTGCAATTGCTGGGCTGGAGCCCAATGAGGCGAGTAATTCCCAAATTATTTTTGATCACTCTCTCAATTGGAGGTGAATAGCGGAGCTGTAATGAATCGTCACGGGGTTTGGGGCAGGGAGGAGCGGGAGACCCCGCTGCACCAACTCTGGCTCCGTGGGAAAGCTCTTTGGGAAGCTGCTGTCGTGGGATAGGATGGGTGATTCGTGTGTCTGCAAGGTTTTATTATGCAAAAAAAAGCCCCCCGTGGCTGGTGTTGAAGAGGGGTTGGGAGTGGCAGAGGGGAGAATACCCCCTGTGTCCCCCAGGAGTCGGTGCTGGGAGAGCCCTTTGCGTGGAGCCCAGCACAGCCACTGGGATTGAGCCAGCCCCCAGTGGGGGAAGGCACTGGAGCCACCCTGACCTGCAGGAGCCCAGAGGTGTCACCCAGCTTTGGGCAGATGGAGGTGGCCAGGGAGCCCCAGGTGGCCCTCACGAGGACCCCAGAACGCGTCTCTGTCTGTGTTTGCTGTGCCCAAATCCATGGCATGGAGAAAATGCCTCAATGGGGAAGAGCAGCACTTTGGCCTTGTAAGAGCACCAGGGTGAGGGGCTGTCCTGGATCCTCCACTTCAGCCAGGGCTGAAGGGTTTTCCTGCCCTGAGGGACACACTTGGAGCAGGCTCAGGTCAGTAACGTGCTTGTGACATCCCATCCTCACCTGCAGACAGACCTGGCACTGTGGTTAACTGTGCCAAGGTGGGATGGGAAGGGAGAGCAGGGCAGAGCTGGAAGGAGTTGCTTGTAAATAGATTGTCTTCCATAATTCTCATGCAACGTTGATGGCCGTGTATTAAAATTAACCCCAGTGTAAATGAATGAAATGCTAACAGTCATGATTAGAATGATTGCTTCTTCTTTTGTTTTGTTTTGTTTTGTTTTGTTTTGTTTGGGTTTTTTTCCCCCAAAAAAACCCATGGAATGATAAATGTGAACTTGGGACACGGGAAGACATTGGGTTGAGGTTTTTATTTTTTTTTTTTTTTTTTTTTTTTTTTTTTTTTTTTTTTTTTTTTTTTTTTTTTGACATTTAATTCTGTAATAGAAGTTTGTTACTTCATTCCTGTGCATAACTTATTTAATGTTCTGTATAAAGGAACCCAAACTGTTACAGATGTATTTAGTTTGTTCTACTCAAAAGTAGTCAATAAAAAGACTATATTCATCCTCCAGCTCCCCCTTGTCTGTGGGAAGGGGCAGAGGTGTTTTCTGCAGTGCTTAGGCTGTTGTTGGGGTTTTTTGGGAGATGCTGCCAGACCGTGGCCTTGAGCTGGGGACCTGCAGGGACAAAGGCTGCCTCCCCTTCAGTGGTGGTGCTGCTGCAGGTGCTGTGGGGAGGCTGAGCAGAGCCTGGGAGCAGAGCTGGAGTTCAGCCCCATACTCAGTGATGTTGGATTTCTTTGAGTTCATGGGTAAGTATGTTCTTTTCTGAGCTTTTTTTAACTTACTTTTTTTTAATTTGAGCAGACACCAGCCTGCAGGGTGCTGTCACAGCTGCCACCTGCAGAGGACACCCCCTGCACACACGGTGGCCTCATCTGAGGATTTTGCTCTCTGGGCTCATGCAAACACTAATCCAGTGGTGAAGAATCTGAGGGACAAACACCACATGGGGCTGGGGAGGCAGCTCAGGAATCCCAAATCCAGTGCCTGCTGCAGCTCTGCCCTTTGTGGATGCCCTGGGTGCCCATGTCTAACCCACCCTGGCTGTGCCCTGTCCCTTTACCGATGGCCACAGCACATCCTCAGTCCCTTGTGTGTCGTTCCCACCGGGGGAATGTGGTCCCTGGCTCTGCAGCTGCCCTGCAGGGGGATGCAGCTGCCTCTCCTGCCCTGGGATGGTGGTTTTGGCCAGGGCAGGCAGCAGTTACCAGCAACCAGGTATGTAATTGGGCACTTGGAGGATGGGTCCCCAAGGAACTGGGAGGAGCATTTGTGGCTTGGTTCCTGAGTCAGCCGTGGGACGTAGGACAGGGTTTGTTGGTGCCCATCTGGGTTGCTCTTCCTCCCCTCTAATGAGGATCTCCCCTGATCCCCTTTCTGCAGGTCACTCCCGGCATCAGCTGCGTCACTCCCCGTCCCCCAAACCCAGGGAGCACCTAGAAAGCTTCTGCTGGGGCAAAACAAGCACCCCAAACCCAGCAAGCCCCTCTGAGTTGTCATTCCGTGGTACCAGGGCTGGGGGTGACTCTGTCAGACCCGCCCAGCACAGTGTGGATGAGGTGCCCCCAGGATGGAGCTGCACTCACTGCCCCTTCAGCCACAGATTGTACTTATTGCAGCCTGGGATTTGGGAAGAAACAGTCAAAATTAGTATTTCTGGTGGAGCAGCAGCAGGGAAAAGAGGTTGAGGGGTGGTGGCAACCCTGAGCGTGGAGGGTGCAGGCACCCGTGGTGACCCACGTGGGTGTTGGGGACAGACAGGGGCGCAAGGACAGTGGTGTCCTCCATGCCAGGAGTCCCTGGGGTCCCTGCGTGCCCCATGTGCCCTTCTCCCCTCACTCCACACTGGTAGCGATGGTGCATTTCACCCCAGCTCAGGGAAGGATTTGCTGCTCCAGCACCAACGACAGAACCATGAGCACGACCCATGGACCAGGTGGGCTTGGGCCACTCCAGCCCTGGGCCTGTCCCCCTCATTTTGTGCCCCCCCTCCCCAGTGCCCATCACCATTAATTCAGTTCCAGCCTCCCTGGCAGCACTGCCTGGTGCTAACACTGCTTTATGTGAGCTCATGAAGCAACAGAGTCATCCATTCCCTGGGGAATGGATGTGCTGGGACTGGAGCCACACTGGCCTCCCCCAGGGACTGGGATGTGCTGGGGCTGGATCCATGCAGGCCTCCTTGAGGAGCAGGGCGTGCTGGGGATGGGCACAGCCTTGGTCACAGCTGGGGGACACAAGGCTGGTCTCAAGACCACTGCAGTGGCTGCACAGGCTGCCACTGTGCCAGGGCCTGATCAGGCTCACCTTGCCAGAAATAGTTCATTAAAAATTTTTTCCCTATAAAACACTTACTCACAATCCATGAGAGGCCACCTGGCTCCCTGGGCAGAGCTGTTGCTGGCCCAGGGTGGCTCTGGCGGGCTGGGCACAGGGATGTCACAGCTGGCCCCAGCCATGTCCCCCTCCCCATCCCAACACCCCCTGGAGCCTCGGGCAGCCCTGAGAACAGGGAGGAAGAGGAGCTGGAGTGCAAGAGGGGCTAAGGGGACACAGCAACCCAACCAGTGCTCCCCCAAGGGCCAGGCTGTCCCCCCCAAACACTGCACTCCCAGCACTCCAGGAGTGCCCCACTCTCACCGGGCAACTCAGAGACTGTCTTGGAGGGGAAATAAATAACTAAATAAATTAACATGAAAAGAGCAAAGGGGTAAAACACTGGCAGGCAGCCCCTGCTGGGCAGCTGGAGGGGATGAGGGACAGGGAGAGGAGGAACGTGAGGGAAGGCGAGGGCTGTGCCAAGGGCTCCACGTCCTCCTGCATGCTGACGATGTCCTGAGGTGTCTGCCTGGGTCAGTTGTTGTTCATGATCCACCAGGAAGCTGGGGAGAGAGGGAGAGGAGTCAGGGATGTGAGGACAGTGGTAAACAGGAGAGGGATGTAGGGTGGAAGGGATGGGGGTCCTGGCCCTGCAGGTCCCTGGCACCTGGCCCTAAATCACCCACCTCCCCTCCCAGGGGGCAGGGAGCTGGAGATGGGGGATCCCCCTTGAGCTCTGGCAGCTCCTGCAGGAGAGCACTGGGAATGTGGTCAGTGGGACCAGCAGGTCAGGAGCAGCGCTGGCAGCAGAGGGTTCAGTCCAAATTAATCCACGTTTTAGGTTATTTTACACAAGACCTGAAAGCGATCCCTGAAACTAAACTGGCGCTGTAACCCTGAATGCAGCCCCTGGGACTGACCCAGGAGCGCCAGAGCTTTGCAGAACAGGTTCAGGGCTCAGGTAAAAACCAAAACATGGCACCAGGTGTATTTGAGACAGGGCCCAGCTTATCTGCTACCTGGGAAGTGCCCCTGCTGCTTGGCTGTCCTGGCCGAAGGGGACAGACCCTACAGTGCCACCAGCTCACACAACCAAACCTGCTGGGGACAGTGGGTCTCACCCTGGCTTGAAAAACCCGATTCAGATCACCCCAAACCAATCTTCTGCCCTGGAGGGAGTCCCTGTGCCTGTCCCTGCGCTGCTCCTGCCCTCTGCAGCACAGCTGGAGCACAGCGTGGCTCTGTGGGACCCCCTCACCTGGGAACAGCATGGTGGTCAGCAGCTCCGGGGACTCCAGCAAGCTGATGATGGACTGCTGGAAAGTCTTGCTGCAGCTGGACTGCAAGTGGCTGTAAAACAGGCAGCAGGGTCAGGGGGTGCAGCCTCTGGTGCCAGGATCCCTGTCCACGCACGGGGACAGGGCTGCTGCTGCACCAGACACTCCCAGCTACACCCACGGAGAGCTCCCACCTTCTCCACGAGGTCACGTCCTGCCAGAACTCGTACAGGATGAAGCAGGCCTCGTCTGTCAGCTTGCAGGCAGAGACACTGTGGGGACAGGAGTGACCCTGAGCTGGGGGTGGGCACAGCCACGTGTGCCCCACCAGCCCAGGCACATCAACCTCCCCACAAAGCTTCCCAAGCGCAGTTCGGATGCACCGGGTTTGTGGCTGCTGGAGCACACAGCTCCAGGGGATTCCAAACCCAAATCGTGCCTCACAGCTCCTGTGTCCAGGCGGCAGAGGAGCTTTACAGCTTTTAAAAGGGTCTTTGCTGCTGCTCAGGAATCAGACCAGTCAGTGTTTTATTATTTCCACAAACCCCCAGCACTGGCACAGCTCATCCTTCCTGCCCTTTGGAGTAGGTGTCACCACTCACCTGGAGAGAAACTGAGGCACAAGTGCAGGAGCTGAACATGAACCCACAGCTCGCTGCCCCCAGAGTGATGCCGTTGCCCCAGTGATGCTTCCCACACTCCCTCCTGCCCCAGGAACAGCCCTTGGGAAGATGGGGGTGCAGCAGCAGGAGGGTGAGAGCACAAGGCTTGGAGTGCAGGGCTGGGGGAACCAACTGCACTCGGCTGCAGCAGCAGCAATTCCAGCTGAGGATGGGCCTTTCCTCCAGCTGCTGCCAAGGGCTGCTGGAGGGGGCCAAGCCTCAGGGGGACAGCAAACAACTCCCCCAGCAGCTCTGAGGTTGCATCCCCCTGAGGGGCCACGATGGGCTTTGCAATTCCCTGGAGTGAACCAGGAATGTGGAGTCTCCCCGGGCTTGGCTCCAGCTTTCCACTCACGTGGAGAGCCTGCCCATGCAACGCCACCCCGTTGTCTCCACAAATAGCTCTCATGACAAAAAAAGCCCACCAATTCCAAAGAAAAGAACTCCCATTCTCCCTGTCACATGTGTCACAACGAGCATCTTCCTTTTGTTTGGACTGAAAACGTGCATTTATGCCGCTGAAACTGGAGAGCTGAAAAACGACACTTTAAATGGGAACAGCACGAACGTTCCCTGCTGAAAGCGGCTCGAAATCTCCCGTGGGAGAAGGGAAGTGGCGCTCGGGGAGCAGCTGTGCCATCTCAGGGACAGGATGGCAGTGATGTCCCTGCAGGCAGACCCAGAGCCCTGGAACAGCCTTGGCCTCATGCAGGGTCAGCTTCAGGTGCTCATGGATGCTTCCCACACACGCCATCCGTAAATCAACGCCCTGCATGAGCTCTGGCCTTGACCTTCCCATCGCTTTCGAGTCCTTAAGTGCTGGAGGAGTTCGTGCACTCACTTACATGCACGTGCCACTCCTGCTGGCATAAAACCCACCCCCTCCTTCCCAGGCACTGGTTCTTACTGGGAATACCTGCAGCAGAAGCTGGGACAGTGCTGCAGGCAGGGACAGTGCTGCAGGCAGGGACAGTGCTGCAGCCGTGACACGCTCACCCTCTCTGCAAGGTCCAACCCCTGCGTGCTGAGCCCGCCCTTGCACTGACCAGCACACGAAACTCTCCACAAAAAAACCTTTTTGTCCACCCCAAAGGTGCCATATTAAAGCCCTCACTTCTGGGGGAGCCACGCCACAAACCGCCCCACAGCCCCCCCCACTTACTGCAGGCAGCTGCTGTGCCCAGCCGTGCCCTCGGTGTAGGAGCGGAACGCCTGCCGGAACTCCTCAATGCTGCTCGTGGCCACCGAGATCTGCCTCTTGGCCACCAGGATGTGCTGCCAAGGGACAGAAGGGCCTCAGGGACTGGTCTGTCCCCTCCTGCCCTCCCTTCTCCCACCCTGCTGAGGGATACGGTGGTGCCAAGCAAACACAGCACCGCAGTGGGACTGGCACCACAGTGCTGGGGACAACGGTGACATAAAGTGGCTTCTTCCCACCTGGGCAGGTTGCCTTTCCACTGAGGATTGCACCAACAGGAGATGCTCCATCCCCTGGGGGTGGGGTCCTGCTGCAGTTCCCTGTGTCCTTCCCACAGCAGAACAGGGCTTGGGGACCCCTCCACGTGGGGCTTTGCACGGAGCACACCAGGGGGAAAACAGAGCATCACCTTCTTCTGGGCTGGCTGTGGGCATTGCCTGGGGCTCTCAGGGGCCTGAGGGAGCTGCATTTTTGGGGGTGCACATTTGGGGGTTACCTGCAAACAAGGAGCAGCAGGACAGGGACTTACTGCATCTTGTCCTTTGCACATGGATTCCTCCTCCTTCAGCGGCTCCAGGCGTGGGCTCTGCATTCAACACCACAGGGAAAATCAGAGTTACTGCAACGAGGCAACCCTGGAACCCACAGCCCAGCTTAAGGGACAGGCAGGTGCACTGGGGATGTTCCTTGGGTACTTGGGGGAGGACAGGCATACGACCTGTGGGGTTGGTGGGTCCTGACTGACTCGTCAGATCAGCAGGACCATGGGAGGGTCAGCAGAGCTGAGAGGAGAAGGGTGGCTGAAAGTCTGGGTCTGGTGAGTGGGTGCAGCCCTGTGACGATGCCAGGACCAAATACAGGGGGTGCTGGCACAGGGAGGGGCCCCAACACCGACCTGGCCATGCCAAGGTGTGGGGCAGCCCCCAGCAGCTCTCCTTGGCCACACACCTTGTACTCCAGCTTCTCGATGAGCTGCTGGAGCCTGTTGATCTGAGCCATCCACTGGCTGTTGTCCTCGACACAAACACCTGCATGGCAAAGGGCACAGAGACATCACCAAAAAAACCCTTCAATTTTGTCATTGCAAAAGCTTGCTCAACACCCAGGAAACCACGAGTCTTCTAAAAACCTCAGATTTAAACCAAAAAAACCTGATATTTCTGCTGAAAACTTCTCCCACTGCCCAAGGGCTACGACACCCCACAGAAGCTGGCACCTCGGTGAGATGCTCCAGGCTCCATCCCAGAGCTGCCCAGTGATGCTGTAGACGTGGCACATGGTTTAGTGGTGGGCTTGGCAGTGCTGGGGTAATGGTTGGACTTGATCATAGAGGTCTTTTCCAACCTTAACGATTCTGTGTTGATCCCAGACCCATTCCAGGCTCCAGAGGGGCACAGACCAACCCCAGGGACACCAGGGATCCCAGAGACACCAGGCTGCAGGTACCTGTTGTCAGCATCCCAGAATAGGGGTCTGTTGGAGACAGACAGACGTTCTTCTGTCCTCTGCGCCCACACCGTCTACCTGCCCTCGGGCCAACTGAAGTCTCAGATTTCTTTGTGTCCTTTCTGGAAGGATAAAATGCGGAACGAGGGGGTTGAAGTCGTTCCCAGAGGGATCAGCTTCACGGCGGGCTTTGGAAAGGGCAGATCCTGCTCTGGGATGCCCCTCCCAGGGAGATCCCACGAGCGGGGCTGGGGGACCAGCACGTCCCACCCCCGTTACCTCTCCCGTCCCGCCTGCTCCTCCACGGTGTCCACAGCACACTCCAGGGACGCCTGCAGGGACTGCAGCTGGTGCATGGTTTCCCGCAGAAGGAATCTGGTCAGGAACTGCTCCATCTTCGAGGAGGTCTCGTACCTCTGCGGAGAAGAGGAGAGGACCTGTCAGGCGCCTCTGACTCCATGCGGGGGGAGCAAAGCCACACCTGGGAGGGGTTGGCCCTTAAATGTAAATAAAGGGGTGGATATCAACCAAATTTTTAGTTATTTCAGGAAAAAGTGACACTACAGGGCAGAAGAACCCTCTGAGCACCTGCCTGTGAGATCACAAGAGGGAACACAGGCATGGTTCCATCTGCACTCCAGCCACAGGACCCACAGCCCCAGCCCCAGCAGTCTCAGCCCTGGCCCCAGCACTCTCAGCTCCGGGAGCCGTGGAGGAGAGCAGATGGACACAAGCCACAAGGTAAAGGGAGTGTCCCCAGCTTCAGGGAGGGTTCCAGGGCTGGCAGATCATCCCTCGTGCCCTCCCCATTCACACAAAGGCTCTGCTCACACCAGGGCTCTCGGGACAAGACTGGGACCCCACAGTGATCCCCCAGGTGCAGGGAACCCCTTCCAGGGATCCCTCACCACTGGTAGGCCAGGATAGGGGCTGGTTTCATGCCCTCTCTCCCTGAGAAGACAGTGCCAAGCTTCTCTGCTCCCACAAGAGGTTCCGTGATGAATGTCTGACGTGTGCTGGTGTTCAGGGTCACCCCACAGCCCTTCCCCATGTCGAGTGTGAGTGAGGGACTGCCCCTGTGAGCCCCACCCCACCTGCCCCATGGCACTGGAGGGGTGTCCAGGAGGAATATGGGTCCGTGTGCCCATTCTCCATCACCATCCTCCTGGTTTAGAGGTGCAGAGTGAACACCAGGGGAGAATCGCCTCCTTTGACCTCCTGGCCATGCTCCTTTGGATGCAGCCCCGGATTTGGTCCAACCACTCGACTCTCCTGTCCAGTTTTCCCTTGCTTCCTTAAAACCACCCAAAATTCTGTCCTTGCACCGCTAGAAAATCTCCAGGCCCCCAGGGAGGGGGACAAGGTACCCAAGGAGGGATGCTCAGCGAGACGTGGAACAAGGAGACAGGACAGGCTGCAACACGTACCCAGACACTTCTAGAGCAGGCACTGCTGTCCTGCAGTGGGGCTGAGCCGCTCTCCCTTGCAGAGCAGGTACCTGGGCCTGGTTTGGCTTCACGAGACCCCTCTTGTCCCACTGCAGGCTCTTCCTCCCTCCCCGGCATCCCTCCGGAGTGCCAGCCATGCTGAAGCCTGCAGTCATCATCGACAGCGGCAGCAGCTTCACCCGGGGCGGCTTTGCAGGGCAGTGGCAGCCCCAGTTTGTTCTAAGGACTGTGCTGCTGCACCCCTGCAGTGCAGGCCCCAGGAGGGACACCCAGCAGCATCCCACTGCTGCCACGGGAAGCACGGGAGGCTGCGCCGCAACACCCAGGTCCTGCCCACTCAAGCACGGCATCGTTGAGGACTGGGATGGCATGAAAAGCCTGTGGGGCCACCTCTTCTCCTGCAGCCTCAGAGTCCCTCCAGAGGAACACCCGGTGCTCCTGGCTGAGTCCCCGTCCTGCCCTGCCGCCGACAGGGTAAAGGCAGCCGAGGTGTTTTTTGAGAGCTTTGGGGTGCCAGCCCTGCACGTGGCCAACACCGGGTTCCTGTCCCTCTGCGCCCACGGCAGAGTCACCGGGCTGGCCGTGGAGGCTGGGGCGGGAGTGTCCCACGTCACCTCCGTCTGCCTGGGCCAGACCCTGAGGAAGGGCACCCAGCGCCTGGGGGTGGCCGGGGAGCTCCTGTCCAGCCACCTGCACCGGCTGCTGCTGGAGAGCCCCAACCAGCCCTCGGCGCTGCACGCCCTGACGAGGAAGACGCTGTCCCAGCTGAAGAAGCAGTGCTGCTACGTCTCCCTGGACTACGAAAGAGACCTCCAGGACCAAGGTTGCCATCATCCAGCCAGATTCCAGATGCCAGACGGGCACTGGATAACCCTGGGCAAGGAGCGGTTCTGCTGCCCAGAGCCGCTCTTCCAGCCCAAGCTGCTCCAGCACAGCTGCCCCGGGCTGCACCAGCTGGCCTGGCAGAGCCTCCAGACGGTGCCCGACCACGCCAGGAGGGACATACTGGGCAACATCGTGCTCTCAGGCGGCTCCTCCATGTTTCCTGGCTTCCCAGAGAGGATGTGCTTAGGGCTGAACCTCCTCTCCCAAGGCACGGGCGTCCAGATCGATGTCCTGGCAAGCCCGGCGAGGGGCACGGCGGCCTGGGTGGGGGGCTCCATGGCAGCGTCTCTCACGTCCTTCCAGCGCGCGTGGTTGACAAAGGGCGAGTACCAGGAGCTCGGAGCTGAGTGTGTGCACACCAAATTCCAGTAGACAGATGGCAGCCATCCCACTGTCAAGCTACAGCAGGAGGGACTCCAAAACACCGCCTTTGTCCTGGCAGAGCTGCGGCAGCGGTGACCGAGGGCAGCTCCCGCGCTGCCACAGGGGTGCAAAGTCAATTAAAGCGCTCCAAAAGGAACAAGCTGCTTCTCATTGACACTGTGGGTTGCTTCAGTGCCCATCCACAGCAGCAAAGCTGTCCTTTTGTGATGGAAATGTAGCTGCCAGCGCAGGGAAGGGGGCTGCTCCAGCTGTCAGCTCGGCAGAACCCCCAAGGCCTGCAGAGAGCCACAGGGACGGGAGGAAGGAGCTGAGGAGGGGAAGGTCCACGTGGTGCCTGCACTGCAGCCACTTTACTACAGCAGGCAGTTCCACATCCCAGCACTGCACAGCTCAGGGCTGGGTGTGGAGATGAGCTGAAAACCAGGGAACTGAATTCGCTCCTTGTAATTTTGGTATAAAGGTCATTTGGTGCTTCAGGGAGCCGATTCAGCTCCCTGAACAGGCATTTACTCGCCTGGCTTTGCTGCTGCTTCAGTGAACTGGCTCAGCGCAGCAGATGATTGGAAAAGGATCAGAAGTTTCATGGGGGAGCAGCTGGGGAGCACAGCCCAGCTGGCACAGCAGTTCCCTTCCCCAGGGCCAGACCCGTTGCAGCTCCTCAAGGGACACAGACTGGACTGCAGTGGGAAGGAGTCTCCACACGAAGCAGGAGGGCTGGTTGCTCCACACAAGAACCCACCAGGAGAGGTCAACCCCTCTCCTTGAAAAGACAAGGAGGCAGATGAACATCCCCTCTGCCTTCTCTGTGGTGTCCTCATGTGACCCCAAGGCTGTGGCACAGACCCAGAGAGCCAGGCTGCCTTCACCCCCCACCCCGAGCTCCATGAACCATGTCCAAAGAATGTCCAGCAATGCCACCACATTACTCAGGTCAAATATTTCCAATTGCTGCAGTGTTTCTCTCCAACACACAGAGGTTCTGGAATTCCAGAAGCTCTGTGGAGAAGCATGTGGACATAACCCTTCCTTTGCTGGTGCCAAAGGAGGGGAAGGGTGGGAAAGGCCTTGAGCCCCTTGTGGTTTTCTGGTTGTTCTGTGCCACAGCCAAGCCACCAGCCCAGTCCAGGAGCTGCATCCAGCTGGGCACAGTTCTGGCTGGCTGGGATGGGAAGGTAAGTGGAGAAAGTGGAGAGGATACCCATCCCCTGAGCACTGCCCTGGGCTCGTGCTGGAGTTGGCAAAGGAAGGCCACAGCCATCCCCCAGCACCAGGGTAGGCAGAGCAGCCAGGGTGGGGTTTCATTCCTGCTGGAAAATCAATCCCGTTTTCCTGCCAGAGGAAGAGGATGGCAGCGGAGCTCTGCCATCTTACCTTACGTGGGGGTTGGATGCTTCTCCTCCAGCACATCACTCCCCTTCCAAGGGCCAGGTGCTGGGAGAAGCACCAAGCGAACCTTCCAGCCCCCTCCATCCTCTCAGCTTTCACCCTGAGAGGACTCAAGCCTCGTGTCCTCCACGGATGATGTGGTTGGATGGAGTTTTATGGCAGGAGCAGGCGCTGCTCCCACTGACATCACAGCTGTGGGGGGGGCACCTCGAGCCTGCCCTGAGCCCCACAGCTCCCCCCGTGCAGTCCTGACACCCCAAACACACAGGCACAGGCACCAGCCTGGAGTGCCACCCCCCAAAACCCAACTGCCAGCCCGGGGTAGGCTGTGCTTGGAGGGGACTCGGCTCTGGAGGGTCCCACGTGGAATGTCAGCACTGCACAGGATGAGCAGCTGCCTCCTGTCTCTCGCCTTGTCACACACAGCACACCCAGGGGAATGTGCTGGAGGGAAGGATGGAAATAACCACCCCCCCAGAGAGCCCCAAACGCTGCTTCACCCAGCATCAACCCGAAAAATTTCATGCCAGGCAAGGGAATCGACTGAAAAACACATCTTTGCTTCAACCCCAGCTGCCCAGCCCTCCTTGCACTCTTCATTTTGGGGGCAAACAAGCAAAATCCTCTCATCAGGAGCTGCACCACGTGGGTCAAATCCTCTGTAAACAGAGGTTCAATGAAAATGTGCTCTGGCTCATCAAGCACAGTGTTTTCTGCTCACAGGGAAGCCCCGTGGACAGGAGTCACAGAGGAAATAACCCAGCAAGCACAAGACATGAAATTCTGGTCATGGACTGGTATTTCAGCTCTGTTTACCCAGATGAAAATCCCCAGGTTGCCAGGAGATGCTATAATGCTACTTTTAAGAGGTTTTATTACTTCCTTATGATGATAGTTAAGCTTAGGACAGAACGGAATAGGTGGTCATGTTCCTGCCAAAGGAGAAATAATAGCACCTGGCTTGGAGAGGCATTTATGGGCTGGTGTGCAGTGTTTGCAGACTGGAGAATGGAAAGATTTTAGCATACAGGCCCCCTGGGAGAAATATCAGGCTGTTTCCCAAGGTATTTTCACAGTTCACTTCCTACTCTGCTGCTATTACATGGCAAACATGAAGTTCAGCCACAAAATAAGGTGTAATTAGCACACTACAGCACAGCTATCAAGTTACACTTCACAAACATAGGTGGGAATGCCTGAATTTGGAGAAAAAACCCTCTTTTCTTTACCATGTTCCTACCAGCCCAGTGAGGAAGGAGGGCTTCCTGCTGCCCACCTGCAGGCACATGAAAGTGGCCACGAGCAGCTTTGCTGCCCCCACGCACACACAGTGTCCTGCAGTCCCACAGTGAGGACAAACCCAGCTTGCATTTCTCGTGCTCTATCCCAGCATTTATCCTGCAGCTGACAAGGGACGTGGCAGCAGATCCAGGAGCCTGCCAGCCAGGAGACAGCTGTGGAGACAAGTCATTGATCCATGCCAGCGATCCTGGCCCGCAGGGGATGGGAATCCTTCACACCAAAGGGGCTTTTGGCACCACAGCTCCCAAATCCAGAGCTGCAGGATACTCCCCCCAAGCTTTGCTTTCCTGATTTCCCTCCTTGCTGCAGCTCATGGCCCTGGCACGGCCTGAGCAAGCCCAGCACATCCCCCAGGCTCTGTTTCCTGAGCCAACAAGGCAGCCCAGGCTCTCTGAGTCTCTTCCTGGTGGTAAAGTAGGGTTTTATTTACATGAGCCTGTTTACAGCTGTGGGGAAGTACCTGCAGGATGCAGGGGTGAGAAATCCTGTGGCAGCAGGAGTAAGAAACTGGAGATGGATAATGCCCTGACCAAGAGATGCTGTGGCTCAGCTGGTGAGACCCAGGAGAAGTCAGAAATCCCCCTCCCCTTCTTCCAGCCAGTCTGGACATCACTGCCTGCTCAGGAGCCATGTCAAGTCCTCTTAAATACAGGTTGGGAAGAACATCTGCTGCCTGCACAGCCCTGATCTGGAGGCAGAGCTCTGTGGGGAGGGTTATTGGAGCAGGCAGGTCTCTCCCAGTTTCCTCAGAGCACTACAGCTGCAGCTCCAGCACAAGCAGCTCCCTGGGAATGGTTCCAGGGGATCCCACTCTGCCATGGGGTGGTCTCTCTGCCAAAGTGGGGCTCTCAGACCTCAGCCCGGGGCATCACAGGAATGAATCAACAGAAACAAGGGGCAGGTGTAGCGTGGAAGTCTCTGTTCTCTGTCCCCACCCCTGGCTCACTGAGGTGGGAGTTCTGCCTAAAGTCCAACCAAATAAAGCCACTCATCCCATAGTAACTCAAGCTCGAGTCCAATTCTGGAAATACAAATCCGGGAATATGTTCAGGTCACAGCAGGTAAGAAGGCAGCATTTATCATCTCTGGCAGCCTCTAGAATGGCAGGTGTCCCACAGAACTCTGCCCACAGGGTTGGAGCATCGTCCCTTCCTTCCTTCTCCCCAAACCAGAGCCCAGCAGACCAGGGGAGTGCACAGAGATGATTCCCAGGAGGGTCAGTGTCTGCATCAGGGCACTCAGCAGCTCGGGGCTGGGATCAGAGCCCCTGATCAGCACAGACCTCACCTGGGAGAGGGCAGTGCTGTGAACACTGGGCTGCCCCAGCTCCAGGCAGATCCAAACAGGTGGAAAAGCGAGTCCACAAAAGCCTGTTCCAACAGGGAAAACCTGCTTCTCTTTTCCAGGGAACACCAGTGGCACCAGAAACTATGAAGTGAATGAATGCATCACACCAGTACTGTGAGGCAGACAGTGACTGTGCTGTCCTTTGGAGAAATACATGAATATGCACATTCATTACCCACAGAAAAACAGAACAGGAAAGAACTGAAATAAAACATAGCTATCTGGAGAGGATTCCTTCTCTCCCTCTGGCCTTGCTGAGAAGGGGGCAGGGCAGCTGAACCAAAGAGAAAATGCATTTTCAAGCGATTCCCTCTCCTGGCATGAAATTTCCCGAGGTACAGGGAGACACTGCCAAGTCCAGGTCTGGGCAGAGGAAACCTCTGAGAGAAGGACTGACACTACAGAGGCACAAACACCTCTGTGATGACTGTGGGACAGATCCCCTTTTGCCTCTCTGGCAGATCAGCAGGTCAGTGGATGGTGTTCACATGGACGATGCCCTTCATTCCCTTCTGACCAAGCATCAACCCACTGCACCGAAGGGAAGGAAAAGGGCTGACCCTTCCCAAGGATGTAACACAGCATCAGCACCAAGCACATTTAATACATTTCAGGGGCAAAGGGGGCTGCTGGGGTACTGCCAGCACTGGCCACTGCTTTTCCCAGCTGTCTCTATCTGGGCACCACAGCCCTCCGACACACGGGTGGGGGGGGGGGGGTGCTCAGAGCAGGAGGCTGCTTGTCCTAATTAGCAGCTTCCCATCAGCACAAGCTGTAGGGAGAGGGAGAGCATTCCCAGCGGGGATGAACTCTGCATCAGGCTGGGAGTCAATGAATTGCAGCACTTCCTACCTCTCCCTGTTGCCTGGCTGTTCCCAGACAGCGCTGCTGCTGCTGCTGCTGCTGCTGCTGCTGCTGCTGCTGCTGCTGCTGCTGCTGCTGCTGCTGCTGCTGCTGCTGCTGCAGTGACCCCTGCCCCTCTCCAGCGCTGGGTTTTGTGGCTGTGAGCACGGGCTGTGCCAAGCACAGTCTGTCCAGAGCTGCTGGGGTCTATCCAGAGCAGGCTCAACCCTGCAGTCCTCATTTCCTAGCTCACTCCTTTGTGGAGAACACTCTGTTTTGGCTCAGAACTCAACACAGATCATCAGCGATGCCCCCACAAACGGTGGCCGCAGGCAGGACCCTGCAAGGAGCAGCTGGAACAGCCACTACCAGAGCCCCACGAGGAGGAAGATGATGCCTCCAGAGAACAAAAGCACCAGATTTACCCTTCCCCTGCTCAGTCTTGGCTCCCCCTCCTCCAGGCTGTGCAGCTGCAGCACTCACCTCATGCGCAGACGAACCCAAGCAGGCACAGGAACCCCCTCGGTTTGGGAGGTACCACGTTTGCTGCCTCCCAAACCCGAATTTAACACTAAGCAAGCAGCTGAGATCACCACAGCTCCTGTTCCACCCTGCTGCCCTCCCATGGTCCCCTCCTTACCAGCTTGGTTTTGTCCATGGCTGCCAGCACCGCAGCATTGAGGGTTTCCAGGGCAGAAAGCACATTCCTGTATTCCCCGAGATACGCCGAGAAATAATCTGCAGCAGGAGAGGAGACCACGGTGAGGCTCCTGAGCACCTCCATCTCTGCCTGCCCTGCCCCTTCTTCCCACACACAGCCCAGTGCTGCAGGGGCACATTCACCCCTCCCTCCAGAGTCACGCTCCCACCTGGACTGAAATGATTCCTTCCCCTTGGGAAAAGCACTGACACCCTCAGGGCTGGGCTGCAGGCACAGGGACTGTCCATGCCACCTGAGTGCCCAGTCACACACGCACCCCACCACAGACCTTCAGGAGAGGGAGCCCTCCAGGGCAGGAACATCACTTGACTTACCACACAACTTCTCCGTGTCGACGTTACTGCGAAAACAGACAAACAAGCTCTTGTCAGATAGTGGGGCTGGTCTGGGGGAAACTGTTACAATGAGCAGCGTTTTGAGGGCTTGTGTCTTGAGTCCCAGGGGATTTGCTGCTCATTTCGTGTGTTTTCAGAAGCTGCATTAGAAAAATAAGAAGCTGCACAAGTTCAGAGCCAGCAGCTCAGGAGCCAGGCAGCACCCAGGCAGGGCTTTGGGGGCTGAAGGAGCAATCGAAGCTGCTCCAACGTTTCCTGGAGCTGGAGTGTGGTGGGAAAGTGTCTTTGACAGCAGAAGGGGGTCAGGATGGAGGTGACCCACACCCCTGGGCTAGCAATCCCCTTTCTGAGCTCTGGAGCTGCTTCTCCAACCCAACCTTTTCCCCTAGAAGTGGGAAGCACCAAGCCAGGGCTCTCTCCTTGTGTGTCTCCCTTGACCTCGCCCAGGTCCTCCCCCATGGATCCCCAGACCCCCTCCCCTTCCCTGCCCTCAGAGCCCAGGTGATGTGGAGCTGCCTGCAGGCTCCCAGGGCAGGGCTGGATGGTTTCACAGCCCACGAGAGGGGTTGTTCCTGCCATGAAGGGCAGTAAATCAGGAATCTGGGTCTAAAAACCTGGAAGCAGAGAGCAGACCCTCACCCTTTTTCACTAACAGAGGGCACTGCACTGCAGAATCCACGCTGGCATCCCTGCAGGGCTTGGGCATGACCCTCCTGTGGCTCATAAAGGTGCTGCTGGGGTGGAGTGGGAGGAGGGTACAGACAGAAACAGCCACAGGTTTTTGGGAAAGGATGTCAAGCAGAACCAAGGAGTTTGCACGATGCTGTCAGATCTGTTCAGGTGGCCAAAGCCACAGAGACAGAGCTGCTCACAAATCTGGCATAATCCAGAGCCTGCAGGGACATGTCCCAGGATGTCATTTGTTCAAATCAGCCTCTGCTCAAGGCATTGTGCTGCCTCAAAATCCCCTAAACGCTTACAGCTGGTTTTAATCCTGATTGGGAAAGCGGAGAAGAGCACAAAAGAGGGGCTTTTAAGTGGTTTTTAAGTGTTTAAGTGCTGTCACACGTGGAAGAACTGGTGATACCTGGAGTTTGCTGGGCTCCAAGCACGAGGACAGCTGCAGCGCTGCTGACCAGGGGATGTGAATTCAAGGTCACATCATCCTGTCCCCCCTCTGACACTGCTCACAGGGCAAAGGGACCAAAACACCCCGAGGCAAAATTAGAGGAGAGTGTGTGAAATCTCCAAAATGCCATGCAAACAGGTGAAATGATTCAAGCAAAATCTTCCCATAGCTTTTCCTCCAGATATCCAAGGCTGGTTTCTGCCTCCCTGTTTCCTCTGGGCTTCCACCTAATGTCCTTTAATAACAGACCTTCAAAGCATGAAAATACTTTGTTGTGATCCATGGCAGAGCCAGGGCAGTGGCACTGCAGACCCCCGTGCTCAGGTGGCTGCACCAGGGGCCTCTGTAGCAGCAGGGAGGGGCAGTGTGAGGCTGTGACTTGGCTCAGCTATTTTAAACACTCACAGGAGCTGATTTAGGCAGGGCCTTGCGCACTGACCTGGCACTGCAGGCAGTTTTTTAAAGTGGATTAAAAAAAAAAATCAGTGCTTCCCTCGAGGCACAATACAGATAAATCTTGCAAAACCACAGCCCCTTCTCCTGCCCACTGCACTCCATCAGACTTTGCTGATCCCATCCCGGCTCTGCCAGACAGAGAGGCTGGAGTTCGAAGCACCAATTTATATTGGAAAAATGTTTCCTTCTTATTTTTTCCCCTTCCTCCTGAAGGCTGCCTGGAGCCTGCAGAGCTGCTGCAGTGCTGCAGGAGCCTTGGCACAGCAGCAGCCACGGCACAGCCCATCAGATCTGTGCCCCAGAGCAGCAACTGCAGCTGCCCATCCAAGAGATGGGTCCAAAAAATCACTGAAGAGGGGATATGTGGGCATAGGATAACAAAATAGCCAGTGAAACACCTCATTCACACATTACCCAGGCATTTGCATCTGTCCCCACTGAGGACCTGGGGCTGGGAATGGTTTCACCAGGGAGAAGGAGCCACCAGCTCAAGCCACTGCCCAGTTCCCACCTTGGCTCCAGTGAGCTGTGACAAAGAGCTGCAACCAACACCCACCTTGTGTCTTCTAAGGAGAGGCCAGGGGTTATTAATAACCCTTTTTATCTTGTCTGTTTGTTGCTTAAAAATAAGTGTTAGCTAATCCATCACTAAAGCACTGAACAGTTGAACACTGAACCAATCGACGAGATCTTGTGGCAAAAAATCAGAGCCCTCTGAGAGTTGTCCAGGGGAAGATCTGCTCCCTTCCCTTCCTGATGCTCCACCAGCAACCCTGCATGGGAATCTCTTCCCACATCCTGCATCCTGCAGCAGCCCCCAGGCCACAGCCAGGGGCAAGACAGAGCACAGCAAGCAAATCACAGGAGTGGTGGTGCCCTTTCCATGCTACCAGAGCTAATTCACCCCAGAAATCAGGAGGAGCTCATGGGAAGAGCCTGCACATTAAACCCCGACCCATACTGCAGGGCTGCATGGGGCAGCAGGTTTTTCCTGCTCCCCTCTGCCATCCCCTCTGCCACTCCAAGAGAAGAGCCATCCTCTGCCTCCAAAGCACTCATCCTGAGACTCTCCACATCTCCCATAGCTGTATTTTGACTGTGCTCAAACCACTGATTAACTGTAATTAAGCTTGAACTGATGATGAAGGATCTTGTCATCATTATGCTGTTGGGATTCTCTCAGAATGTGCCTGGAATTTATGCAAGAAAACAGCAATCAGCTGCAGAAAAGCTGACAGGATTTTTTTTTTAATTTATTTTTATCATTTATCATGTTGGGAACCCCCTCTGCCATCACAGATCGGGTTTCCAAACCTTTTCAGTGTAACACAGGGTGTTTCAGTCACTCTCCTTCACTCAGAGACTGGCAGATGCTGCAGCTCTGAGTAAAGAGAGGGGAGGGAAGTTCATTTAAATCCCTCCTTCCACAGAACCACTGTTACTGTGGGGTTATTTCCACTTTCAGAGCCACCAGGTCAGCACTGCCCTCTCTTTCACTTCTGGCCCAAAGTCAGAGGCTCTGGGCTGTCTGTACCCAATTCCTGAACACTCTCAGGGAAAAAAGGATTTTCCAGACCTTATTTTTCCAAACTTCCCCAGAAGATGCAGGACAGGAAGACATGTAAGGTCCACACAGCACTTCCCAGTGCCCTGCAAAGAGTAGCAGACCTGCAACCTCTGCAACACCACAACCTTCAGCCAAAGCCCTTTGTAAGCAATTCTCCATTAAGTTGTCCTGGTGAGACCCTGGGATCTGCTTTCTCCCACCCAGCTGGGCTCCAGACACATCTCTCCAGATGCTTCTGCAGTTACAGAGCTCCCTCAGCCCTCCAAAAACATCACTTCCTTTTCACCCAGGTGTTTCAGGGGATGAAAATGCACTTTCCCAGGAAGATGAATCTTCCTGTGCCACTGGTGTGGAGCTTCCCAACAAGCTAAACCAAACAAGTGGTCCCAGGTGTTATACCAAACTGCCACCAAGAGCTGAACTTGGTTTCGACATAAACCCTTGAATGTCACGGAATTAAAGAGAGGAGATATTTCAAGCCAAAACACAACAGTTTTCAGAAATGCAGAACAAAAAAAGCCTCATGTGGGAAGGTAAAATCTGAAGTGAACCCTGCAGAGGTGCCTGATTCACGGATCACAGCGTCCCACCTCAGCAGCAGGTGGGTGGGAAGTGGAGGAGAGGAGAACATGGTGCTGTGGGCTCTCTGGAGAGAGAACAAGTAATGAGGGAGACCTCTGAACTCTCTCATCTTCCCAGATGGCAGCTCTGGGGCCCAGAGCAGCTGCAGGTTCACAGAGATGGGTGAGGGTCAGGACAGCTCTGGGCAGTGCCAGACATGGAAAGGGCCTGGATATAAAGGTCTCTGTTACTGTCTGTCCTCGGGTCAGGCTGACATGGACGAGGAAACAAAAATTTCAGCCTAGACCTGACAAACACGGCACCAAATCCACCAGCTAGAGAAAGGCTGAGACCTTCCCATCACCACAAAAGCTACGGGTCACAAAAGAAGTGTGCCAGGTATGTCTGCAGAGCTTGTAGCTGCTTTTCAGCTTTGTAATACTCTATTATGTCAGGTAATAACTCTTGAATCTGGCAGAAAATTTCAGCCAGATCTCTAAAATATTAAGTTTTGCAAGTGCAAGCCAAGCCCAGAGGAGAGGAGCTGTCCAGCCCCCCAGCACGGGGACAGGAGGGCACCAGCACAGCCCTCACAAGGCACCAGAGGCTGCACGAAAGAGCAAGTCCCCCTGCACATCCCAAAACCGACACTGGCTCGAAGCCACCGAGTGCAGGAATTTTGGAAACAGCTCTGTCTGAGGGTCCCCTCTGCTCTTTATGGCAGGAGGAGAACAAAGACCCGAGGCTCATGCCCTGCTAAGGGATGTCACCAGCTCCACGTTGCCACTGCCACGTTGTCATGGCTACGGCACCATCCTTACAGTAATGGGAGCACCACTGCAGCCACAGCCCTGCTCAGCTGCTCCAGACTCATGGGATAAGCCCAGCCTGGAAGCAGTGGGAAGCCAGGAGATGTCCCCTGTTCAGATCAGGGCTCGGTTAAATCTCCTGGCTCCACTACACCCCGTGTTTTCCAGCGGATCTGCACGGGATGACTCCAAGGTCACCCCAAAGTGGAGTGAAGGGAAAGGAGCATTCCCAGAGAAAGGGGAACTTCTGCTTACTGCTAACTTACTGCTGACTTCCTGGGGTCACAGCCCAAACAGAGGTATTTTCAGGAGACCCCTCCTGCTGCCCACATCCACAGGTCCAAGCAGCAGGGCAGGCAGCAGTGAGCAGCCAGGCTTCAGAGAAAGCAGCACCAAAGCCGCCCACACCAGCCCACTTCTCTGCCCCATCACCAAAGTGGGAGCATCAGATAAACCCACTACCCCAACGCCATCAGGAGTCCATCATCCCCACTGCCCCAGTCCCAGGTGGATGATTTTGGGACTGCTGGGTATCCTCTGTCAGTGGCTCAGTGGGATTCAGTGTGACAAGGGCCTCCTGTGCCACTGCCCTGGCTCCCTGCAAAGTCCCAGGACCAGCGTGTGCAGCTCAGGCTGCTCAAGTTTTCTCTCCCTGATGGAGATAACTGCCCTGGCCAAGGGTGCCAGAGGTGCAGGAGGTGCTTCCCAGGGATCAGGGGAAGTGGCACAAGCCAGAGCCCAACCTGCTGCCCAAGACCAGGAGGAAGCTGCAGCCCCTTCTTCCCCAGCGGCACCCCAGTGTTTGAACAGACCCCAGGCATGCCAATCATCCACACCCAGTTTCTCCCAGTGCCAGAACACATTCACCCATAGCAGATGAGGCCACACTGGTGTCCAAAACATGGGATGAGAAACCCTGCCGAGCCCAACAGACTGTTCTGGACAGCACCAGTCAAGAGCAGGGCCAGGGCTAAACACAGTTCCTCCTCCTGTTTGTTGGGGGTTTCTTTTTTTAAAAGCAGCTGGCCTAAATTCCCAGTTCCATGCACCAGGCCCACTTGTGGTGGAAAGCATCTCTTACGTAAGTGAAAAGCAGCTCCCTGTGTCAGCAGTGGCAAACTCTGCACAGTCTGTGCCTTGTCCTCACTCCACCACATGCTCCTGCAGACACACAACCTGCTGGGTATTTCTGGACTGCATTTTTCAAGCTACAGCAGTGTCATCCTGAATGGCTGCTTGCTTCATGGAGCTACAGTAAATCTGCTGACTGTTCTCAAAATGTCTGACTCCCCTCTCCACCGACGGCGTTCAGTGGGTTTTTTAACATCTGCGTGTTGCAAGAGGTGGGTTGATCTCACCCTGACTATTTATCACACCCGCTCCCAAACGTCCTCCATCTACACTCTCAAGCACTTTTATATTCTTCTTCCTCGGTGCCACTGCGGGACTTACTCTGAGTGACGCCTGTCAATGCCGCTGAACAACTCCCACAGCTCCTCCGAGCTCAGGATCCCGTCAGAGAAATAGTTCTTGAACTCCTCAAATGACAGCTTCCCATCATCTGCATTTCAATAAAAGGGGAGGATAATTATGTATCTGCAGAAAAGCAGGCCCCAAGATCCTCCCAGCAGCCGCTCCACCAGGAGCGGGGACAGCGGGGTGTGTTGTAAGTAATAATTAGAGCAGATATCTCACTGACAGCAGGTCCCACCATCCCACCCAAAGCTCAGGAGTGCTGGCAAGCAGGGACACTGCTGCTGGAGCTTCAGGTGGGAATTTCAGCACCTTCCCAAAGACCCCACTGCAGTGGTTTCAGAAATGCATGCAGACACTCTGATAGATGACTGTGCAAGGAGAGAGTCCATTACAAACAGCACAGGTTTTTATAGTAAGAAAATCTCTCCATTGATTCTCGAGCTTTTCTCTTCCTCTCTGTGGAGGACTTTCAGCTCCTGGGCTGCATTTCAATCTCCAACAAAAGTGGTTCCTGGAACTACCACGAAGGAGAAGAGCTCAGGAGAGCTCCGAGAAATGATTTGTGATTTTGGACCTCTTGGTTTATCGGTGCTGCATTAAAAACTGGGTAGCAGAGCCTAACTCCCAAATGCCAGAGGCTCCAGGGTTACCCAGAGACAGGGTCACCTGTAAAACCCTAGACTGAGCACACAGATTGACTCAATCCCACGAGGGACAGAGCAGAAACCTGATGGCCTCTGGGCCTGGGCTGCTTTGCCATCCCTTCTTGCTCTCAGCAGCACAGAGGAGAGATCACAAGCACACAGGCAGGAGAAGGGCTTGGAGGGGGCTCTGTCCTGCGTGGTGAATGGATGGTGAACTGTCAGAATCCACTCCCCTGCCCCTGGCCAGGCCCTTTGCCCCTTGCAGAAAAACATTTTCCTTGCAGCCAGACTGCTGCTCTGCCCTTATCCCCCCTCTCTCTTTCAGCCAAACCTCCCAGTGGGAACGAGCCACGCTGCTTCACCCAGAGCTGGGCAGGGAGGGGGAGGCAGCAGCAGGAACAAAGCACTCACCGTTCTTGTCGGCTCGCCGGAAAATCTGCAAGAGAAAATACAACAGTGGGGAGAGAAGGGCAGCTGAGCCAGGCAACACCCAGCACCGTGGAAAACCACCTCCTGGAGCCCAGGGAGCCAGGACTGCACAGGCTGCTGTGGGAAATTGCCCTTTGCCAGTGATTAAACCCATTTCTTGCCTCTAATGCACAGAGCCCTCGGTGCAGCTGCGGCGAGCGAGCGAGCCCGGCACTCACAGCGAGCATCTCTTAGAGAACACAGAGGGAGGCAAAGCAGAAAAGGGCTTTGCTACACCCTTGTGATGGCAAATGTTTAATTTTTCAGACCCTGTAAACGAAAGAACATTAAGTATAAAACCACTCCACACGGAAGCACTTGGGGCATCACCAACACTCCAACTGCCTGCACCGAGGAGCAGCTCCTGCCCCACGCTTCGAAACCACCCCTCACGACAGTCCTACCTGCAACACCTCCACGTGCACACATGCTGTAATTAATTATTAATGGATTAATTAATCTGTAACTAATTCTGACACAGAGCACAGCTGGAGAGCTGCTCCAATTCGGGGCCTCGATGCAGGTTCCCAACCACGAGGCTTCTGCCCACGACGCAGGAGAGAGCTGGGCTTGCTCATCCCTGCCAGGATCTGTTTCACCAATAATTACTGGAAGGTCTGGGGCTGACTCCAGTGAGGAATGGCATCATTTCCAAAGCCTGGGGACATCTTCCCAGACCAAACATTACGAGGTTTTGGCCAGCACAGCCTAGTGGACCCAACGACTGAAAGTTGTGTGAGTGGCAACTCTTTCCTTTATGTCATCCTGGGTGATGTAGAAATCCACAGGTCTGCAGAAAGATCAGGAATGGAAAAGGGCAGGAAAAGGAGAAGGAGGACTTTTATATTCTTGCCCACACATCCCCACAGAGCAGCAGGCAGAGGCATCACTGCCCCAGGCTCCTTGTGCACCGCTCACCAACAGCTCTGCGGTGTGTTCTGAGGGCACAAGCCCAAATCCAGCCACTGAAATCTCCCTGGAAAACTGCTCTGAGGTAAAGAGAGAGCTGCCCAGGAAAATCTGCACTGCTCATTCCTAAGCCACTGGCTTGTAACTGAGAATAGGCTTTCCTGCTGCTGGTCCCAGCAGGGAGCTCCGTGGTCCTTCCCTGCAACCGAAACCAGGAGCAGGGACACCTCCTCCAGGAGCAGGGAGCCCTCCTTGGAGGATGCTCTTCCAAACAAAGTGAGCTCCTCTCAACCTGAGCTGCTGCAGGGAACAGAGGCTGCCTTGGGCTGACCAGCATTAGGTAACCATCCTTCTGGGATTCTGTTCCACCATTCCTCTTGCAGGAAAGCAGGGCAGGCAATCCATGAGCACCCCACAGGCCTCGCTGGATGCACTGTGGAGCTGAGATGGGAACCTGCAGCTCCCAACCAGAAGAGATTTCTCTGGATTTTGAAGCACACTTTTCTCCAGGCTAACGGGTTCCTTGTGGGGTCTCCCAGCTGCAGGGTCACACATTCCAGGGCTCCCTGGCTGCAGGAGCAGCACCAGTGGGTCCCACATGTCCTGCCATGGGAACGACACTTTCCATCAAGGGAGAAACTTCATTCTGCAGAGCTCTGTGTCATCAGAGAGACACATGGCTCGTGCATTGACATCTCATGGCTCCAGATGTCACTGAGGCCAGTTAGCTCATCCCAGAGACAGTCAAGTGTCACCCAGGCACTTAACAAACGCAGCCTCAGGTGAGGCCAAACATTCCTTGCCTTCCTCAGGGGGGTCTGTTGGCAGACTATGAGGGAGAACACGGTTCCAGGGGGAAATCCATGAAGATGAGAAGGTCTCTAATCCAGGAGGAGCCCATCCTGGATTTAGCAGGAACCTCAGCAAACGGAGTGGATGCTTCTCCCTCACACGCAGGTGAGCGATGTGTTACACGAGCACTGCCAGTGCACACACGGCAGCAGCTGCTTGAAGGGATTTATTTTAATATGGCACAGGAAGGGAGCTGTGAGAGCCACACAAGGCAAGGCCACACCTGCTCCAGGGCCCCCAGGAATGGCAGGGCTCCTCACTATCACCAGCGAGCCTGTCCCTGGCTGAGCCAGCTGCAGAGGTGCCTCAGTGAGCGCTGCTCCTGTTGGAAAACACCAGCCAAGCACCAACGGTGCAGAGCCACTTCCACACTGCAAGGGGTGAATCCTGCCCCCTCCCTGGGCACAGGCATGTTCTCAGCAATAGCAGGTAAGCACTGCTCCCCGCGTGGGCAGCAGCCTTGGAACAAAGCCAGGGAAAAGTGATGCAAAGCCAGACTGGGAATGGGATCAGGTCTGGGTTGACTGCTGGAGAGGCCCTACAGGCAATCCCTCACTTGCCTCAGGGAGGACTGGCAGCCTCAGAGGCACAGGGACACTGCCTGGAGCCCAAGATGTTCCCCTACCCCCAGCTCCTGGGCTTGCATCCCAGCAGCCACAGCCCTGCTCGATGACTGGAGCGGCAGCTGCTGGGACTGATGGAAGAACTGAAACGGCATTTATTTGGGAGATGAACCCCCTACACACCTCAGGAAGAAGGGACATTATAGGACTTCTCCCTGCCTGCAGGGCCGGGAGCAACGGCGGCCGCTGGACAGGCAGGAAGGGACACAGTGACCACTGGGGAGGGGACAGTCACCCTGGCGACACCGCAGGCTAAGGCAGGCTGCACCAGCCACTGCCGACGAATGGCGTCCTTCTCGAACCTCCCGTATCCCGGGAGGGCAGCGAGGAGCCCCGAGCACCAGCCTGGGGGACAGACCTCCCCACGGCTTGAGACGCTGCACGGGGAAACAACCGCGATGGCAGCGCTGCAGTTGGTACCGCGCCTGCAGCGAAGCGTCTCAGGCAAAGTCCTCCTCCTCCTCCTTCTCCTCCTTCTCCTTCTCCTCCTCCTCACCTCTCCCAAAGGCAGGCCATCTGCAGGCAGGTCCCAGGGGAAGCAGAAGCTGCCACCTTGAATTTGTGGTGGGCAGTCCTGCCGGGAAGGCAGGCTGGGCATCCTTCCTTGTTGACACTTTGCCCCAGCAAGCCTGGGGGGCAGCTGGACACCAGCCAACTGCCCAGAGCCAAGAGTGGAGACGTTAAACTCGCCCTGCCAAGCTCTGGAGCTGAGGTGGGAGCAAAGGAAGCCGCGGGGAAGAGGAAGAGAAGCCGTCAGAACCCGGAAAGCAGCTGCGAGAGTTGTTAACATTTCCCATTTTAATTGCCTTAATGACACCCTAAGGGATGGATGTGGGACTGAGCGAGTGCCCCGAGGAGCTGAGCTGGAACACAGCTGTCATCACCCACCCCCTCCAGCCCATCTTCCCTCAGCCAAGTAATTAGAATGGTTAATGATGCTGGCTGGAGAGCCTTCCAGCCCAAAATCCCCCCAGGCAGGAGAGAGATCCTGACTCCCAGCTGGAAGCTGCAAGCACCACCCTGACAGAGGGAACTGTGCTTCCCAGTGGCGCCAGGGAGATGCCAGGAGGTCTCGAACTGGACCAGGCACGGCACTCACCTTCCTAAAGTGCTGCCTGAGATCCTCTGGGATGAACTGGGACATGGGGGTGAACCCGGATTGGGACAACACGGAGATGACAGCTGGGGGATGACAGCTGGGGGAAGACAGCTGGCACTGACCTGGGCTGGGCAGGTGCTGGGACACCGCCAACCCCCATCCTTAACCCCCGCTGGCTTTCTCCTCCTCAGTCCTGCGGCTGGGCAGGGGCAGCACCTCCACTCACACATCTCCTTGGCTCCACGGGGTGACTCAGACCACAGTGGTGTCGGGCACAAGGGCTGGTGGTCCACCACGGAGATTTGGGCACTGTCCACCAGACCCAGCTCACAGAAGACAGCCAGGGCCAGGAGGGCCGAGCACCTCGGATGTGTTCCAGAGATGGGCTCTGACCCTGGGAGACAGCCCTGGCCCCAGGGCGCACAGCTCCCTCTCCTAGGAGCACCCCCGGCTGGAGGGGCCGCGGTGTGATGGGAGGCACCGTGCCAGCACCTCTGAACACGCAGACAGCCACTCTCTGCACCTTAACTCCCCCCGGCCGCCCACAGCCGCTGGGATGCCAGGCCGACCCCCAACCTGCACGGCGCATCCTCCTCCGCACCTCCCGGCGCGCCGGGAGCGGGCAGGGACGGGAGCTGCGCCCGGGGGCTGCAGCAGGCAGCGCTCTCCCTCCCCACGGACCCCTCCTGCCAGGCACCCGCAGCTCCCGCTCCGGGCATCACGACAGCCGGCTCTGGATGAGGCGTGGGCTGTTTCCAGCCACCCGGAGGCCCATAATTCATCAGAATGACACGACACCATTATTAAAGCCATCACGACTCCAACACCTCGATGCACAGCTCCGGGCTGGCGCGTCCTCCGGGCTGGTTCCGCCGGGAAGAGGCGGGAAAGAGTCTCCCCCTGACACCCACCCCCGAGGGCAGGCACGGCGGCCCGGGGGCGATGGAGGAGGGTGCCAGGGGGCCCGCCCGAGGTACTTACGTCGTGGAAGATGGGGAGCGGCTGGCGGCGGGGCGCGGGGCCGCGCTCGGCGGAGAGCAGGCACACGGCCAGCAGCTCAGCACAGGACATCATGGTCCCGCCGGGCGCGGGCGCTGCGGGCTCCGGGCACGGTGCGGTGCCGTAGGGATGGGTGCGGTGCGCTGCCGAGTGGCACCGTAGGGGCACGGTGCGCTGCCGTAGGGAGCGGTGCGGTGCGGTACGGTGCCGGCGGGATGGGCGCGGTGCGGTGCCGTAGGACGCGATACCGGAGGGACGGACGCGGTGCGGTGCCCTAGGGATGGATGCAGTACCAAAGGGACGGACGCGATGCGGTGCCCTAGGGATGGATGCGATACGGAAGGGATGGTTCGGTGCGGTACCGAAGGGATGGATGCGGTACCGAAGGGATGGATGCGGTACCAAGGGGACGGACCCGATGCGGTGCCGGAGGGACGGACACGGTGCGGTACCGAAGGGATGGATGCGGTGCGGAAGGGATGGTTCGGTGCGGTGCCAGAGAGATGGATGCAGTGTGGTGCCGGAGGGATGGATGCGGTGCCGGAGGGAAGGATGCGGTACCGAAAGGATGGTTCGGTGCGGTGCCGGAGGGAAGGATGCGGTGCGTGGGTCGCGCCCCGCAGATCCCGACTCAGTCGAGCGGCTCCGCCAGCGCCAGGCAACTTTGGCTCCGCGGCGGGCCCGCCCCCGCCGCCACCCGATTGGCCACGGGCCGTGATTGGCATCAAGGGCCACCACTGCGGAGGGCGGAGCGGCGGGGCTGGGTCCCGGTGCCCGGCGCTGCCGCGGGGGCGATCCCAGTTGAACCCCGCGGTGCCTCCAGTTGGCTCCAGTACAGCCCACTGTGGTCCCACCCGTGGGCTGTGTGACCATCCCCGAGTGTCCCTGTTGCTCCCAGTGTAGCCACGGGTGGTCCCAGTGTGCTCGCTGTGGGCCCCACTGTAGCCGTGGGTGCCCCAGTTGGCCCTGGGGTCACTCTAGTTTGGCCATGAGTGCTCCCAGTGTGGTCACTGTTGGCCCTAGGGTAGTCCTGGTTTCCCCAGTTGGTCCCAATTTGGTATGGGTTGTCTCGGTGCAGTCAGTGTTGGCCCTGGGGCTGCCCCAGTTCTACCATGGGTGGTCATAGTGTGGCCACTATTTGCCCTAGCATATCTCTGTCCCTGTGTGGCCCCAGCTGGTCCCAGTTTGACCACAGGTTGTCCCAGTGTGGACACTGTTGGTCCTGGCAAAGCCCTGGTTTCCCCAGCTGGCCCCGGTTTGGTCCCAGTTTGACCACGGGTGGTCCCACTGTGGTTGCAGTGCCCCTGGAGTGCTCCCCTGGCACCCAGGGTGGCTCCAAGTGACTTCCCTGCCTGCCCACGGTGCCAGGCAGCCTTTGCTCGGTGCTGCTTCCCTCCAGCGTGGCATACTGATGGCTGAGGAGGAGGAGGAGGAAGCAGGAGCTGCCTCCATCCCTGCCTGACACCTGGAGGCCTCTGCATGCGGAGAGGAATAAGACAGACATCTGTGTCCGTATCCCAGCCTGTCCACAGGGGTTTTCCTAAACAAGAAACAGATAATTAGATAAATAAACCAGATAAAGCCATGGCTGGGCAGAGCTTCCCACGCTCACAGGGCACACACGGTGCAGGGACTTCTTGGGGCTGCTCCTTCTCCCTCTCGGAGTATTCCAGGATTTCACTTACAGAGAAAGGGACATGAACTGGTTTTGCCCCCATGAGCAGCACCTCTGCTTTCACATGGAGCTCTCAGCAACACCCTGTTTGCTGAGCTCAGCTCTGCTTAACCTGGGTCTCAAATCCGAGATGCTTCCCCATCCCAACGGGACCGAGCTGTGGCACAGGGAGTTTTGCTCGTCCCCTCCTCCCTCAGGGATAAGAGGCTCCAAGCTGAGCCTGGAGCAGTTGCAGGATGCATCACAGCTATTTTTAACCTCTCCCAGCTGTTCCAGGTGGAAAAAAGTGCACCTGGGCCCTGTTGGGGGTTATCCAAGGGCTCTGGAGGGCACGTGCTCTCACACACGGAGCACAGGACTGTCCCCACCCCAGGGAGGCAGAGAGAGGTCCTAGGACTGGAGCTGTTGAGTGTGGCCATCAAATCCAACCCAAAAGGAAGCAGGAAAAAAAAACACGGGCAGGGGACACAGCAGGGACAGGGATCACCCTACCAGGGAGTGTGGGAAGGTGGGACTCTGTCATGGACCAAAGCAAAGCCTGGGAGGGCCTTCCCAAACTCCTATTAGCTAAAATCCATGCTCTGTCCCCATCGGAATGCCTCAGGGTCAGCATGAGTTCCTGAGGAGCAGCTGGGTAGTGAGGGAAATCAAAGTCCAGGACAAAATTGCCAGTGGCAGGAGGGAGTTGGTGCCCCCAGCTCCTTCCATAGGTGCTTCCAGAGCACCCTGAAAGCCACAGCAGGGAATGGTGACATCAGTCCAGCTGAGGGGGACATCAGGGCTCTGGTCTGCTCCCCAGGACCACAACGGGCTGGGATTAAGGGAAGCACCCACTTGCCAGAATTCCAGAAATAAACAGCGCTGGGTTTGACCTCCTGAAGTTCCTTCCTTCCTCATGGAAGAAACATGGGAGATGTTTGAGAGTGGAAATACGGAAGTTTGGGGCAGGATGCAGAGGTGGGGCAGGCAGCATCAGCACTGGCAGGGACAAGACATCCCTGCCTAGAGAGACCCCAAAACCTGCCCAGACATCCCAAGGGGGGTTAGGTTAAAGGTACAAACCCCCTTAGGGAGGGGTCACCTAATTCTGCCTCCCCAGCCACTGCCAGGCTATCCCAGAGCTCATCCCACTGTGGGGCTCTCCTGACTCTCCCCGAGTCCAAACCTCACAGCACAGGGGCAGGAGGCTCCATTGCTGCCTGGGATCAGCACCACGGCCACATCCTGCACAGCATCTGCTGGTGCCAGTGGAGCTGCCCAGGGCTGGATGGGCACGATCCCTGCGGGGTAACACTGAGATGGGAGCAAACAGGAGCTGAGAGCCCATGGAGCTCACCCAGGATGTGTGCAGGATTCTCATCTCCTGGACCGTGTTGGCTTCGCCTGACAAAGAGAAGCATCTGTGGAGCAGATAAATAAAACCAGGCAGTGCCTGGGGCCGCTTCCCAAAGCTACCATGTGCTCTTCCAAACCAGTTATCATCAGCTCCTTCTCCAGTGATCTGAAATAGCAGGAGGGAAGCCCTTCAGCTGCATCGTGAATCATCCCTGGGAGGCAGAGTGGTTATTTTTATGGTTCTGTGGCTCACGTGGAGCTGCCAGTGCATCCCTCAGAGATGGGCTGTAGCAGCAGGACACAGTCCCATCCCTACTGGAGGGTGCTTCCATGGGGACCAGGAATCCCAAGGGCCCAGCATCCCAGGAGGTTCCCTATGAAGGGAATGTGATGGTGAATGCCATCAGAGGTTTGCCTTTGCTCAGGGGAAAAGGGAAAAGCTGTGCTGCTGTGTGTGTGTGGGGGGGGGTTGGATGGCCACAGGAACTGCTCTGTGGAGCTCAGGGTGTCACTGTGAGTCCTCTCTCCTCTCCTTGTGCCAGGGTCTCTCCTCTTTGGGCAGCGTTTCAGACCTCCATCACCCTCCACCACAGTGGAACTAAACAAGAAGAGAAGGAGGGGGAGTTGGCATATGGCTGAGCTGGGCACTCCACAGGAAACCATAAACCCTGCAGCACCTGTCACCCCAAGGTGACAAACACTGACCTTGTAACGAAGGAAACAGCGGGCAGGGACCAGAGCCCATGCCCACCCACCTGCCACCCCATCCTCCTGCCTTGGTTTGGAGGGGCAGGAGCCCCACGGATCAGAGCTACAGGAATGTTCTTCCAGTTTGTTCAGAAAAGCCCCCTTTGCTGTGGTGACAGTGTGACAGCAAACACGAGCTCTTCCCTCAGACAGAGGGGTCACTCTAGACAAGCTGTGTGTGCCCCTGCCCTCCTGGGCACTGTTTTGGGGATGCCAGGGCCTGGCTGGCCCCGCTGCCGAGCTCTGGAGAGCTGGGAAAGGGGAGGGAACTGAGCCAGGGGGTTGGGCACCTACACCTACACCTGCACCCCGCGATCCACACGTGTCTGGCTGCAAGAACAACTCCGTGGCAGCACAGCGAGCCAGGGACTGTGGCAGGGTGTGCAAACAGAGGCTCAGGGATGCAGACAAGAGGCCAGGCTGTGCCACCCAGCACCCGCCAGCAGCCTGGCCAGAGCCTGTGCTCCCATTCCCTGCTGGCACAGGAGCAGGGTGAGCTTACACAACGTGCTGGGGCTGAAATATTTATCAGGCTGTTCAAAGGCAAACCAGACAGGAGGCCGGGCGAGAGGGGAGCAAGCACACAAACAGGGGGTGCTGGCCATGGCCCCCCTGAGCCCACTCCAGGCTGCCAGGGGGTCCTTGGGTACTCCAAGCATCTCTCCCTGGGTGTCCCCAGTGTCCCTCAGTCACAGTGTGGTGCAGAGAGGACTGGGGCACTCGGGGTCAGGGCTGCCACTGGCAGCCAGTGTGTCCCCAGGGAGCAAGGACACGGTGAGCTCGAACTTTGGGCCAGGAATTGGTGCCAGCAGGTGCCTTTAGGCAGCACCAAGAGGTGCTAGGGCAATCAGGGGAAGCTGGGAAGTCACTGGGAGCCTGCTGGTGTGGTGGATGCATGCACTGGTTACACACTGGCCCCATCCTACCACACTCTTCCCAGAGCAGGTGCTACAGCCAGGGGCCCCTCCCTCCATGCAATGCTGCCCCAAAACCAGGGGGAAGGCAGGGAGGGGGACCAGGCAGGAGAGCAGACAAGTGGGGACAGGGGCTGCCAAAAGGAAAAGCAATCCCCATCCAGACCCATCACCACATCCCCCTGCAGCACAATCTCTTTACAGGAGCAGCAGGGGCAGAATCAGCCCCAGCTCCCACCCCACACCTGGGATGGTGTGGATTTGCAGGAGGAAAAAACATACTCAAGGACCAAAGCACCTCCTGGAGCCCCAGGCATGGACAGACCTGGTGATGCATTTCAAGTTTGAAATGGAAAAAACCCCCTCAAAACCAAAAAATAACCCTAAACCACTTGGTTTCTCAACTGGGGGCCCCACCACCCCTAAAACCCCCAGGCACCTGAGCACAGCTGAAGGGCAGAGTCAGTAGAAACCTTTATTAAACACGAAGCTCAGAGGAACACAAGCTTATTAAATGGCAATAAAAGTGAAAGTGCGTCTCCAGCCCGGCCCAGGGGGACCCCAGGACCCCCCTCTCCTCCCCTCCCATCCCAGTGGCCTGGGAATGGGGAGACAGAGCCAAAAGCCTGAAAGGCTGCACGGGGAGGGGAAGAAAAGCCTGGAGACAGCGTTGGGTCCTTACCTGTAGAGATGCACTCCCTGGGACACCTCTGTGTCCCCTAAGGAGACATGCCCATGGTCCCTGGGGCCACCAGGCCCATCCAGCCCCGTTCCCCCCTCCCACAGCCACTGCCACAGCTGTGGCCTTGCCAGCCTCATTTTGGACATGAGCAAAGCCAGGATGTGCTGGCAAGGCCCCGGTGGCCTCCTGTTCCTTCCTGCCCCCTCCACGTCCCGGGAGAGCTCCCACACGCCATAAATAATAAATAAATACCCCGTGCTCAGCCAGGCTCTGGGCAGCTCCCCACACAGGGGGAAGAGCCCTGACCCAGCACCCCCCACATCTCCACCACCCCCTCCCAGCACAACAAACCCTCTCAGCACCCTCACTCTGCTGTACAGCCCCCCTCCCCCCCAAACCCCCGCGGAAATGAAACGCTGTCCCCAGGGGACAATAATAAATTAATCAAATCTATACACAGGACTGCTTAAAGCTCTGGAATGGGCTCCTGGGGGGCTGCCCTGGGCAGTTCCCCTGTGACCAGGGCCCTGGGGGGGTTGGGGGGCTGTCCCCCGAGATGGGAACCCCATCCTGGCATCCTCCCTCGTGGGGCTGGAGCTGGGGGATGCCACCGGCCCTTGCCAGGCTGGGGGGGCTGGAGGGAGAAGAGGAAAATATTGCAAGAAGGGGACGGGAGAGGAGCGGCGGGCGCTGCAGCCAGAGGGGCCGCCTGCCCTGCCCACCCTGCCAGGGCTGCCCCCCTCGCCTGGCAGCTCCCCCGAGCACCTGGGCAGAGCTTCAGAAGTCCAAGGGGGTGAAGTCCCCAAAGTTGCAGTCGAAGAGCTCGCTGATGCCCTCGCCCTCCTCCAGCCCGAAGTGATAGTCCTGCGCCTGCGGCGGCGACAGGTTGATGAACTCATCCGCCAGGAAACCCGCCAAGTCCTCCCTGCTCTGCTCCAGGAGGATGTCCATGGAGGCCAGAGGTGACAGGCTCACCTCCTCCACCTTGCTGGGCAGCGCGCTTGTCCCTGGGAGCAGCGCTTCTGTGGGGATGGGAAACAGCTGTAAATCCCACAGAAGTTGCCAAATAAACCCCCCAAAAAAGCATTTTTTGGCTATGGAGAACCTGGCTGTTCCCACCTCCCTGCCTTGCTGGGTTGCCCAAGCATCATCCCAGCCCCTTGCTTGCACTGACAGCTTGCAAACACAGCCAGAGCCACTGTGACACCACATCACCATCCCTGTCCCCAGCCCCACCTTGCTCTCCGGGAAGCAGTGGCATGTTCACGTCCTGGGCGGGATGCAGGAGCGGGGAGGCTCTGGATTGTGAACACCTGGGTGACGAGTCCTCTGTGGAGGCTTTGAAGGGGCTCTTGACAGGGCTGCAGACCCCTGAGCTGTCCTCGGGGCAGAGGAACACATCGATGGGGCCCTGAGTGCTTCGCATGGAGACCTGGAAAGCCTGGGGATAAGGGGAGAGCAGTGAGACAAGGAAGTGCAGGGATGCCCAGGGAGAACTAGGCTGTGCAGAGGAGCCAGAGGGTGGCCCCAACTCACCTCTGATGGGTCTGAGACCTGCAGCTGGGTCTCGGGGGGGGCTTTGATAACCATCACCATCTGCTCCGCGGGGTCCACGATGCTGCGGAGATCCTGGCACGTGACATAGGCTGCGGTGGGGCTGGTCAAGGAGCAGGCAACCCAGGGATCACTCCATGCAGGGACTGCAGCTCATCCCTGGGGGCTCAACCAAACCCCCCCCCCCCCAGCCAGTCCCGTCCCATCATCCCATGACCAAAGGATATTGCTGGTTGGCGGGGTCCTCGGTGAGCAGGCGCAGCTGCACTGTGCACATCTGGATGAGCTCGTCCAGCTGCCGCTCGGCTGCCTGCAGCTCCCGCAGCTCCTTCTCCAGCAGCCGGTGCCGCCCCGGCGCTCCCACGGTGGCCTGGCTGCCCCTGGGGAGCACAGTGTCCGTCAGTAGCCAGACCCCACAGCTCCCTCTGTCCCCACCCAGGCCAGGCTACATCCCTCCCCACATCAGGGGAATCAGCCTCGTGAGGATTTCCTGGTAGGGCACAGTCCTGGGGTCTATTCCCAGAGCCTAGAGGCAGCCCCCCCACTCCCTGGGATGACTGAGGGAGCCCGAGGGGGACAACAGGAATACCAGCACTGCTCAGGAGCCACCTGCCACTGAGCACAGCCCTCGCCCACAGGGAGTCACCACTTGACCCGTGAGCAGATGCTCTGGTGACCCCGCTCTGAGCTTCTCCACCCCGCTAAGACCCTGCTCTACCCTGAGCCTGGCCCAGACGGCTCTCCCAGCCCAGGGGACAGCCAGACACAGCCCCACGAGCCCAGCCAAGGGACGTACAGCCACTGGATGTGGTTCTTGGATTTCTTGGTGATGAGCTGGATGCCCTCCAGGACATTGGTGATGTCGTAGATGCGCCTCTTCTGCACCTTCAGGACCTCAGCCGCCCAGTTGAGATCCACCACGCCATCAGGTGACTGGCTCAGGAGCTCCAGGAAGCGCTTGGTGGTGAGGTTCAGCGAGGTTTCATAGCGGGACTTCTCTCCAGGAGACTTTGCCCCTGCCAGCCACCAAGGACAAGTGTGATTTTAGCCACAAGGCTGGAGCTGAGAGGTCCCAAAACTGCCCCCATGCTTGCAGGTGGCTCGTGCAGCAGGGACCACGGCCAGCACTCCAAAACCAACATGCTTTCTGGGGGCAATGGAGTGAGCTCCCCAAACCCTCCATGGGAAGGACGCTGTAGGACCTGGCACAGGCTCTGACACCTGTGTTCCACCTGGGACGCTGCATCCACCCCGTGGTGGCAGCTACAGCTCCATCCACGGGGGGGGGATGAGCAGGTGGGGTGCCCAGCAGCTGGGCAGGACAACTATGTCACCAGCCGAGGCGACAGCAGCAGGTGTGAACAGTGGACAGAAACAGGTCAGCCCCAGGAACAAACTGGCATGAAGGAACAGGGAGAAGCTGCCTGTGGGAGCTGAGTGGGGCTGCGGGACCCCTGCTCTGGGCTGGGCTGTCAAGGGGGGGGTCAGGGGGAGCAGTACCTTTAGCGGGGTTCCTGGCCTTGCCCCGGACCACTGGCAGGCTCTCTGCTATGTACTGGTGATCCGTCTCCAAGTTCAGCTTCCTCTTCACCTGCAAGGGATGGGGCCATCAGAGGGGCAGCGACCATCCCACTGGTGGTGGCATGTGATCCGAGGGATCCCCCCCAGGGTCACAGAGACCCGGCAGGAAGGGGCTGACAGGAGCAGCTCCGCGGCTGCCACGCACGCCAGTGGGGAGCGCCCCAAAGCCAGCGCAGGCCGCGGCAGGGGGAGGCAAAGCACGGCCCAGCGCCCGGGCGGGCCTGCGGCTTCCGGAGCGGCAGCGGGGCAGGGCCGGCCCGGCAGGTGCTGCGTGGCACGGCCCGGCTGTAGAGCAGGGCACGGCCGGGAACGGCCTGGCACGGAGCAGGGCATGGCATAAGGCACGGCCGGGAACGGCCTGGCACGAAGCAAGGCATGGCATAAGGCACAGAATGGGGCAGAGCAGGGAGCGGCACGGCCCGGCCCGGTTCGTTGTACAGCACGGCTCGCTGCACAGCTCGGCCTGGTAGATAGCCCAGCTCGGCGTACAGCCCGCCTATACAGCACGGTCAGCTACACGGCCCGGTCGGTACCCAGGCGGCTCGACGCGGCCCGATACTGCACGTCCCAGTACACAGTCCGGTCCCCGCAGCCCCCGCCCGCCCACCGCCCCCTCCCCGTCCCACTCGCGGGGGTTACCGGCGGGCGGCCCAGCGCGGGCCGTCTGGGCGCGGCGCCGGGGCGGGCGGGCTGCGGCGTGGCGAACAGCAGGAGGTCGGTATCGGGGTGGCCGCCGCCGCCGCCGCCCGCGGGCTCCTCGGCGGCGGAGACGATGAGGAGGTGCGGGGAGGCGCTGCCCAGCAGCGCCGCCAGCCCCGCCGCGCCGCCCGCCGCCGCCATGGCTCACATGGCAGCCGGTGCCGCCGGGGCGGCGGGCGGCGCGGCGGGCAGGGCGCGGGCAGGGGCGCGGCCCATGGCGGGCGCGGGGCCGCTGCGCTCCGGCTGCAGCTCCGGCTGCGATCCCAGCCCCGGCTGCGATCCCGGCCGCGGCTCCGCTCGGTGCCCGCCGGGTGTCTCGGCGCGCCGGCCCCGCGCGCCTTTGCGCGCCAAATCCTTTTTGCCGCGAAAAGCGGCGCGAGCCGCCCCGCCGCCCGCCCATTGGCTGCGTCCGGCGCGGCGGGGGCGGAGGGGCGCGCCCTCATTGGCTGCGCCCCGCGGGGCGGTGGGCGGTGCCGCCCTCCCATTGGCGGGCGGGGAGCCGCGCTGACAAACGGCCAATCGGCTGCCCCGCGGCGGGGGCGGCGGCCAATGGGAGCGCGGCCCGGGGACGCGGCGGGGGCGCCGCGTGGGTGGGGAGCGGGCGGGGCGGGGGTCCCCTCAGTGTCCCCTCGTTGTGTCCCCCCCTTCACCCCCTCCTTGTGTTTCCCCTCCTTGTGTCCTGTCCTTTTGTCTCTCTTCTGTCCCCTCCTTCTGCCCCCCCATTGTGTGTCTCTCATATGCCTACCCTGTGCCCCTCGTGTGTGTGTCCCCCTGTGCGTGTACCCCTTATGTCCCCCTCTTTTGTCCCCCGTGCCCACCCTGTGTCCCCCTGCGGATGCCCCGCTCCCAGCCGGCCCTGGCCACTCCTGCTTTTCCCGGCCACGGGAAAGCCTCGGGCAGAGCCGGTCCCTCCCGGGCTGACGGGCTTCCGGCTACGGGCACGGCCATTCCTCGCTCGGGATGGCGCGGGAGGGCACCGGCACACACCCACGGCGAAATTCGTACCCACGGGTGGCACTGGTGGCACGCAGGGTGGGTTTGGGCTCTGCGGGGTGTCCCTGTGTGTCCCCCTTCCCCAGGGGTGACCCCAGCCCGTGCAGGGCTGAGTTCAGTGTTGTCCCTTTCCCTCGTTCGAAGCACAACCCCGAGCCCCCGGGCGAGGCTGTCGGGAGGCCCGGAGGCTCTGACACTGTTCCAGGGGTCCGGCTCGCGTGGAAAAAGACTGGGACGCCGCAATCTGCTCCGTCCATTTGCCGGGTGACTCACGGCATTCGGTGTTTTCAAACAAAACCCACCAGCTGTGGGTCTCGGCGGCTCCTGCAGCACTCCTTGATAACCCCGGAGGGAAAGCCCTGCTGGGAGCACAGCCCGCACTTGGCCGTGCCGGGAGCGAGCCCTGGCGCGATCGGGGAGGTGCAGGGACAGAGACGGGGTCGGGAGTGGCCCCATATGCTGGGAGGGATAATAATCCACCCCGAGACAGGCACAGGCGGCTCCCACCGCCGGCATCTGCCGCCTGCAGGACACCGATAACCCCCCCCCCCGCTGCATGAGAAGGCAGAATTTAAAAGGAAAAAAAAATACATCCTGCTATTAAAAAACAAAACAAAACACCACTAAAAAGCACTTAAAGATTAAAATTTTTGCAGGGCTCAGAGATGTTGAAGCTCGTGAGGGAAGTGTGGAGTGGGGGGGGGTCTCAGCCAGGCACCCCTCTGAACCGAGCTCAGGGTTTAACCCCTCTGTGCCCCCAAAAGCCGTCCCACGGGTCCCCAGGGGGCCTCATGGGGGAGCAGAGTGGCCCCCAAGCCCACGGTGCTGCAGGGCGGGGCTGAGGGCCAGGGCTGGCTCCCGCCCCAGCCCCGCTGCCAACCCCGACCTGCCCGGCATGAGGAGACGGCGTGTTTTTTTCCAGCAGCGCGTGGGATGCAAGAGGCATTCCCAGCACTGAATTAACTCCTGTGCTGCGGAGCAGATCCTGACACGCAGTGCCCCTGCTCCGGCCTAACAGGTTTCTGGCTTTAAAGGATTTTCTGCTGGATACTTTGGCAGTGGCTGTAATTCCCCCGAGGACAGTCAGTGCCGTGATTTCCCCGGATCCCCACATCCTTAAATACATCAGGAACATATTGCATGGCCGTGACCAATCCCATCAGCTCGCTGTGCCTCATTTCTTCATCAGCAGAGAGCAAATGGAAACTCTGCCTCGCTTAAAGGAAATTAATACAGTTAATTAACACTTGGCCCCTCTAATATTCCAGGGCCCGCTCTCCGGAGCCCTTCCACTGCGGTATCATCATTACTGTGATGCAAAAGCAACAGTTAGACCAGATGTTTGCACACAGTTAATGCTTCTTCCATCTGGGGAGGGTGTGTGTGGGGGGGGAAAGGCAGCCCCACCAGCCTGGCGGGAGCGCACGGCTGGCAGTGCTTTCCCCATCCCTGGGGAGCCCCAGCCAGGCGCTTCCTGGGCTGCAGCAGGGTTTGGGACACAGCTGCTGCACCAGCTGCTCCCGCTCTGCTCACAAAGGCTGGGCCCTCCCCTAATTCATGCGGGAGCTTATCCGGGGGTGGGGAGGAGGGAGAGCAGCTCTGCCCCCTCTCCTCGGAGCTGCCTGGCTGCGCTGCAACTTCTCCGGGGCTTTCAGTGGCGCGAAAAAGGGCGGCCGTGGAGACAAATGAAAGGCAAACGCTGGCGGGAGAAGGGCGGGCAGGGGCTTTCCTTGCATGTATATAAGGGAAAGCAGATGAATCCCGTCTCCTGCACAGCTGCAGCCTCCCCCCAGCCTCGCCAGCCCCGCTAAGGAGTGCAGACGTGCTCCCAAGATTAGCTTGTCTGGCGGGTGCTGCGCGCAGATAAAGCCCTGTCTCCACGGTCACACTTGGTCCCGGAGAGGATCAGGAAGGATGTTTGGACAGTTTGTACCACAACAGGATTTACCCCACCGCGGTCCCCGAGTCTGGGTGGGTTTGGCTGCCCTGCACAATGGGGTAGACTCAGATCAAGGGGTGTCTGTTGGTCTCTGCGTGGATAGAAGAACACAGAGCAGGGCTGCAGGTGGAGCCAGAGCTGGCGCCATGGAAAATCATCTCCTGGCAGTGGCAGCGGGCAGGAGGGGAGCTGGCAGGGTGCAAACCTACATCCCTGCGCTCAGTTAAGTGTAGCATGTGGGTGTCCCCAGAGCACATTTACTGTCCTTGTCATCGCAGTTGGTCCTGCCTTCTGCAGTTCCCACACGGGCTGTGCTGAGCTGTCACATGGAACGATTGCAGCACATGGAGAAGAACTTCTCCCAGCGTGTCCTGCCAGTGCTCCTGTTCCCAGTGCTTTGATTTGTTCCCGTGAGGGTGCAGCTCTCAGTACAAGAGGACCTGGGGACCTCACTGCAGAGGGGACAGGCAGCTGGGGAAAGCCACAATTTTGTCCCAGCCTCTGTGAGGCAGAGAGTGTAAACACACACTTCCCAGCCCCACGGCTAAAAGCCACTCCATTCCACAGGGCTCCTTCATTTCCTTCACTCAAGCCCTGTGGAGGAATGGAGAGAGGCTCAAGTGCTTCTTGGGAGTCATCAAGGAGTAATTTGGGAACATAGCCCTTGATGTTGCTTTCTGTGCTTCAGCTTCTACTCAGCTTTAGTAACACAGCAGCTCAAGTTCCCTTCCCAGCAGGCTCAGAGCATGGTCACTGGAACTGGGAACCCGAAAGGTAGGTGAAGAGTCAGAGCAAAACCTGCAGGTGACTCAGAGCTTCATTTGGAGCAGAAGAGCTCAGTGAGTATGATGCTTTGTGAGGAGGTAAAAAAGAAAACAACACTTCAAGGCAGGACTGGAACCAGTTTGGAGGTGTTAATTTGGCTTCAGGCTAAACAGGCTGGACAGTCCAGTATCCCAGCAGCTATAGAACAGGAACTTTTGTCTTAGTGCTCCCCTGGCAGAGAGACCTCCTGCAGGGAATCAGGACCTCCCTCACCTGCCTGTGCCATCCCTAGGGAGCTCCTCACACAGGGATTGCTTCATCCCCACTCCCACAGCAGTTACCTTTACAGTATATTGCCCCTGTACCTCTTAGCTTGGAGGAGGCAGTGGGATCACCTACACACATCCTTATTTTTCCTTATTTGTGCATGTCCTTATTTTATCTGAGGGGCAGACCAGCCACAGCCTCGTGCCCTGTACCTGTGCCCTGCTCTGGCAGAGGGTCCTGCCCCAACCTCCTGCCCCAGAGAGGAGTGTTTGGTAAGGGATGACACCCACCCCGATTTGTTCCTGCAGTTGGGATCCCTATCCCAGCCAGTGTTGCAGGAGTTAAATCTGACAGAGTGGTCAATGCTGGTAACACAAGAGCAAAACTGATGCCAAAAATGCACCTCGGGCATTGCTTTTCTGCATACAGGACCAGAGACATGCAATAATAATCAAGCATCACTTCATATATTTTAGCTTAATAATGATGACAGTAAAAAAACCACCAAAAAATTAAGTTTTTTTTAATTCTTATAGAAAGCACAGTATTATAATATTCAAAGAGTGATTATACAGATAAATTCCACATAAGAAATCAATTCAGAGTGGACAGAGCTACATCAGCAACCCAGTGCCCCCTCTTTTGCATGTTTTAAAACCAAAAACTGAGATATTCCTACAAGCATTCTGATCAGTGTCATACAAGTTACCTGAGTTTATATTCTACACCATCAGAAAATCAGGTCGTGGATTATGCAGCAATTATGAACACAAATCATATAGCAAAAGGAGAGATAATAATACTTGTATTAGAGAGCTTTTAATTTGCTTTTCTCCCCTCCTCATCACCAGAGACAGATGAAAATTCTTCTAAGTAAAGAAAAAAAGTTACCTCCTCCAACAATCTGGTATGAACACACAGGTTGACAATCCAAGATTAGCACCCCTGAAATATTAACAGTGGCAGACAGACATTATGCCTTATTTCCCCTCCCCCCCTTATCTGCTGGATTTCAAAAGCAGCATCAGAAAACACGTTCTGCTCAGGCTGGCACGAGCCAGGAACACAAACACAACCTGAGCAATAGGAAGCAGCACACGGCTCAGGGTATTATCCAAAGGTCACATTTGTGCTGATGCAGCGAAAACGAGTTGGAATCCCGACAGCTTCTCCTGTGTGAGTATCTCCACAGGGTTCTGGTCACTCCACAAGCTCAGCGTGCACAGGGGTTCATAGGGATCCCCCTGGATGCCTGGCTTGGATCTCCTTCACCAGCCAGGGATCATCCCTGCATTTCTACCCACATCCAACCTGGTCTAAAGCAGAGCTTGATCTACTCTACCAGGGCAAGGAAGTCTCACAGCACTGACATCAAAGCTCTTCTGCAGCCTCTCCACCCTGACCAGGTTGCCCAGAGAAGCTGTGGCTGCCCCATCCCTGGAAGTGTCCAAGGCCAGGTTGGACAGGGCTGGGAGCAACCTGGGCTAGTGGAAGGTGTCCCTGCCCATGGCAGGGGGGTGGAGTAGATTATCCCTTCCAACCCAAACCATTCCATGATTCTGTGATACCTGTTCTGAACATGGTCATCTATCTGGTTATTGTTGTCCTGCTGCAGACACAGGTTCACACCTTCTCAAGAGCTTCTCTGTGGCACTTATTAGGCAAGCAGAGGTTTTCCTTTCAGAAATATGCTCCCCTTAGCTGACAGGATCAAACACAGCACAGAAAACCTTAGTTCACCCAAATGTCAGGCACCCATTTAATTTTCACCTTTGTTAAATAATGTAATTGTCCCGGAAAGGGTTCTCCAGCCATCCTGAGAGCCAGCACCAGCACACAAGGTGTCCTCCAAAGGGAAGGGAAGCACAGTGGGTATGCCAGGGCAGCAGGCAGCATCAGTAAATAACCCTGAGCCTGCTTTGTTCCTCCATAAAATAAATGATTAATAGCTCAGGATAGTCAGCCTGCCTGAGCAGCTCAGGCGTGCTGAAAACTTTTGATCAGTTTGATTCATTAACCTTTAAAACTGCCTCTAAAAGAGGCTTAAAATCTGAAGAAGTATCATTTTAAACACCACTTTTATCCAGGAATCCCAATTTTTGATGAAGTGAGCTAAGATTGAGACACTCTGCTCCTCTTTAGAGACACTCAGCATCAGCCAGGTGTCAAGGAAGATATAACAAGAGAAAATAAAAGTTGCTGTAGACAAACAAACCCATGTTCATCTTAGAATTCAAAACCAATCAGGGTGGGGTGGGAGGGAGGGGAGAAAATGGCACTTCTTTGTGATCCTTAAGCACTTGGCCGGTTCGCAGGTGGCTCCCCAACTGTCTCTTTATTTCTTCTGGTTTTAATGCTAATAAAAAAAGGAACCCAAACAGGGGGCTCAGCTCCCCACACAATGCCCTGGGGGAGGGCAGGGAGTGTAACTTACGGATCCCAAAACTCTGACTCAGACAAATTACTTCTAGTTCACTTCCCGACTACACGCCCGCATTGTTCCGACACCTTGGCGGCAGAAGGGGCTCATCCCCGGCTATCTGGTCCCAGGGACGGCACTGGGGGGGGGGGCTGATGTCATTAAGGAGCTGTTCCAATTACTTCCCTGGGGAAAGCAGTGACTTGCAGCTTTAACGTCCTGCCCCCGACGCAGCGGGGAAACCAACCGTCGGCCAATGCCTGGCTGTGCGCGCCGGGACGAGCCGCGGCTTCCAGGGGCGGCAGCTGCTTCCTGGGCCGCACGTGCAGATGGGCTGGAGGCTCGGGCACGGTTTGCTTGGAAAGCGAGACCGGGGGGGGAAGATTCCCAGGAGAAAAAGGGTGTTCTCTGAACCAGTGACACAGTTGATCCCCTCTACGTCTGGGTACAACGGACAGGCCGCTCGTCTCCTTCAGAGCTGCAGCCCCGCAGTTGCACTGGTACAACTGCTAGCAAAAGGAAAATGTTTCACCTCTATGGGAATGACAGGCCTTTCTGAGAGGAAGAAAACACCAGCTACAAATTGAAACAGATTAAAAACTTCTCACAGAGCCAGCTCCGCGCCATCTTCGGCTGCAGCAATTCCACACACGGGCGAGGATTTGTGAGCCTAATAGTTTTAGGGAGAAATTCCCAAGCCACAGCTGTGCGGCTGTGGAAGGGTTTCCTGAAATCCCACCAAAGCTTGGAGGAATCCAGCAATATTAGCAGGATACAAATGTTCTCGTTTGGAACAATATCGAGGCTTCTGACAGGAAAATCGTGATGCCTCAGCTACCCAGCAAATAAAGATGTTTGTAAAGGAATCAGACCTAATCTCTTGCTTCGGTAGTTTTTTCTGTATTTGAATCTTTAAGATTATCTATGCCAAGAAAAATATTTAACCGCAGAGAAACAAACCCGATTCCTGACTTTTACAACTTTCCTGGGGTCTGAATTAAATGCTGATTAACGTTCCAGTTGAAGTATTTAGTCCAGACTGTAATAGCAGGTGAAACTAGGAGTTAATGGTACCTCAGACAGTTATTATGGCAAGGAAGTACCTTGTTTTTTGGACACCATGTACATATTTGCGTGGCATGAGCTCAAAGAAAAGTGGGAAAATAAAGAGTAAAGCAGCACTCTGAATATGCATAACAATAACAAAAGAGTTCAGGAGGACAAGGAAAAATTACTTAAGAAGAAATTGGGAATTTTTTTTCTACTCAAAAGCCACCTGAAGTTTAAATGTACTGTTTCAGCTGTACCTTTGCATAGGACAAATTGTCAGAGCCTGGAAGGTAAAGAGAGTTCAAAACATGATGAAAAGAGCATCAGCATGATTATGCAATGACATGAGCAGCCCAGGAACAAGCAAATGGACACAGGGAGAGCAAACAAAACAGTCCCAGCCAAGCCAAAAGGGAACAGGGAACTTAATGACTCTCTTGGAAACTTCACCACATCAAACCAGCGTGTCAGGAATTATTTTAATGCACATCACTGAGCGAACTGTTTAGCGTCATACGGCAGTGTAAGTGCTTTGCACCATTAACAGCTTGAATTTATTAATTCCAAACCGGTATTTGTGCTTCCTCAGTTCTTTAGTCAACCTCCTGCTACAGCCCGGGGTGTGCTGTGCCATCCTGGGGCTCAGCAGTTTTAAGAGTCGCTCACACGTTCATCCACGGCCTCAACCGGGCTCAGCAGCAAACCTGCCCAAACCACAGGGGTGTTCCAACTGGACTGCAGCCAAGCCCTGCCACTGCTGTGGAGGGCAGATCCTGGCCCCGAGAGAAACCCACGAGTGCCTTCCCCTGGAATAAAAGCGCCTGTTCAAAGCTCGGTGCGAGATCTGAGGGCGGGAACGTGCCCCTTTGCAGAGGAGCCCAAGTTGCACAACTGATTTCGGTATTTAGTTCAAGCAGCTTTTAAAAATCTTTACAAGTTTAAAATAATCACAGGGTATTAATTAGTGCACTTCGCAGAGGCACAGATTCAGCCCAAGTGCATGGGAGAAACTGGGCAAAAATAGTCCTGCCGAGCCTGACTTACCAGGCTCGTACAAGACAATCCTAACAGTTTTATTCTCAAATATTTTATTGTCTCCCGGAGGGAAAACTCCAGATAAACTCTCTCAAGGAGCACACAACCTGTAATGTGTCCTTGTAATAGTTTGAACAGGATTTCCAGCCATCCACAGCAATGAAAAAATAATGTCCCTACTTTCATGACGTCCCCCACTCCCACCACACCGAGCACAGCAGCATGAAAAAAAACCATTTGTGGGCATTCAGATGAGCCCTAAAACACGTTTTTAGACTCTCCACTTATTGCCAGGCTGTCTCTTTATAAGTTATATTATTTAGTTTCTTAAAAAACAATACCCCAAAAAACCCCAAACCCAAACACAAGGGAAAATAAGGCCCCATAAAAAAGACTGCAGCGGTTTTCTGTGGGGTGGGGGTTTCTGCAGCAAGTTTCTGTGGGGTGTTTACTTGCTCTAAACAGAGCCAAAAGACTAATCAGAACATTTTGGCCGGGATACAAGAGGCAACTCTGCTTGACAGATGTAAATTTAAAAAAAATTTCCCAGGTCAAGAGCAACAGAATAACCTTTTCCCTTCAGCTGCCCAGAGGTCCCATCCCACCCAGAGGTGTTTTCCAGGGAAGCACCTACTTGCTGTCTGTCCTTTTGTTGTAAAGGAGGAAGTCAGACAGGTCATGCCACACCTCACTGTCCTCGTACAGGTAGGTCATGGAGGACTGCAGGGAGGGCTGCAGAGTCTGTCTGTGGTACTCAAAGAGCCACAGCACTGTCCCCCACACCAGGGCAGCCACGAGGGGGAAGGGATCCTGCTTGGGCTGGGGGATGTAGCCCTTCTCCACAGCCAGCCGGGACAGGCCGAACAGGATCCGGGACAGCAGGTACATGATGATCTGCAGGGGAGAAACCCAGAGAGCTTTGGGTGAACAACCTGAGCTCACACACCAGCCAGGCTGAGATTTAGAAGCCCTAATCCACCCCAAGGAGGTGGGGTGGGAAGAATTTACCCGACACAATTTACCCGGCTTGAAAGCAAACAGGCTGTGGTTCACACACCAGCAGTCTGTAAAAACCACAGGTGTTTGTTGTCTTCTCAGCATCCTCAACGTCCTGCTTCTCTGCTGCTGCTGCTCTAATTTAGCAGTCAACAAGTTAAACTTGATGCAACACATCTTTGCAGTTGCACAACTCCTGTCTTCACTCAGTTAATGTCACCTCAGAGCAGACCCAGAGCAGCCCTGCTCACCTGCCAAGCAGACCTGAACTCAGGAGCCTGGACACAGCCTAAAACCAGGCTCAAGAACACTTTGGGCCAGTCTGCATCTCTGTGTTTTACTCGTTAATCTGTGACTGTGTGTTAAGAACCATCTTTAAACCCAATTTCCCCCGAGCAGCTTTTGTCAGTTTAACCTGTTTAAGTTGTCACAGAATATTCTGAGTTGGAAGGGACCCACAAGGATCACCAAAGTCCAACTCCTTGTCAGTTTAACCAGTTTAGTTCAGTGCAGCTCAGTAACTGATCACGTTCCACTCTCACAACACTCAAATTAAAGGGTTTAACCCTGCAATGGGCAGACCAGGAGCACAGTCAGTGACCGCAGCTCAGGCGACAGCTGGGATGACTCCAAAGCTTTGGATGACTTGACTGCCTCCCTAGGAATTCAGTGCAGCTCTGGAGGTAAACCTGAGCTTTTAGCCCTCCAACTGCTCATGGAGGCACACAAACCACCTCTGGGATTGGAGAGCAGAGCAGCCAAAACAAGGATCTGTGCAAAGAACACGGTGAAAGAATAATTGCTGCCTGGTCAGCACCACCACGAATGAGCCGCCAACCGCTCCCTGGCAGACTTGCTGCTTTTCCTGGTCAAAGAAACTTCCAGCGAGCGCGTTTACCTGGCTGTTGATGGGATTGTTCTCACCAAACACCAGCCAGCCCCCAATGCAGGCTGCAAGGAAGGCATGGAACGGGATTTTCTTCCCCTGCAGCCGGGACTGCACTGCCATGAGCCCCTTGTAGGTGAACACGAAGTAGGCCAAGTTCCGGGAGTGGGCGTAGGTGGCCTGAGCAATCGCCTTCAGCTTCTCCCTCAGACTGAGGGAAAGGAACAGGCAATCAGGTGAGGGAAAAGGCAGGACCCCCTGCACTCAGCTCAGCCTGGTCACTACACCCCTCACCTACAGTGACAGCTTGGGCACCCCGTGGAATATCTTGTGAGGGAGGAGAAATCCCCTCACCTCCGACCCCCCCCATGAAAGCACAGCCCTATCCAGACTGGATTCTCATTCTGTGAACAGTCAAACAGCCCTTTTTAAAAACATTTTTGCCTACACGCAAACCTCTGGCATGAGCAGGGAAAGCCACAATGCCCTCTGCTGTACTCCCATCTATCCACGGGGAGTAGAGCACTGCTGTTGGCACCTTCCAATTCCTCCCCGCCCACTGGTTCTCATCAACCATCCCATGAGTGGTTACCCCCCTCAACTATGTAAATTTGTGTGTGCTTCACTAACAGAACAGGCTCAACCGTGGCTCACGTCCATTTCTTCTTTTTAAACCCCCCCGGAAAAATGAAAAGCAGACAAATGAAGTGAAAACATTCTAAGCAGTGACTTAAAAAAAGTGCAAGAATTAGGGCTCGTACCTTCCACTCTTGAACAGGAAAGTCATCACCAGGGCATGAGGGGCACGGATTTTGGCTCCATAACTGCAAGAGTGGACAGATACTTCAGAGTTTTTGTATTATACTACGAAAAAATTGTAATTCTGACAGACTAAAGAGATTATTTAACAAATACATGTTATTTTCAAGCCGACCCAGCAGCAGCAGCAGCACAAGAAGCCGGGAGAAGCTCAGCCCGACGGGGGAAGAGCACACGCACCACGGCGAGCCAGGCCCAAAGGAGACCCCAAAACCAGTTAAACCCACTCCGACTGCAGCTGAGAGAGGCGGAACCACCTCCCCCGTGCCCTCCCCCCCCCCGCATCCCCGGCCTCCGCACAGACCGGGGCGGGCCGATACCCCGCACCCCCGGGGCCCGGCACTCACACGGCGCCGTTGCGGAAGCCCTTGATGACGGCGAGCGCGGCGTGGTAGCGGCGCTGCTGCAGGAGCGCGTTGGCGGCGCGGAGCATAGCGCGGAGCGTGTCCTCCCCGCCCGCCATGGCCCCGCCGGCCATGGCACCCCCGCTGCACGCCGCTTCCGGGGCCCGCGCCCCGCCCACCGCGCCCATTGGCTGTCCCGCCTGTCCGTCACCGCGGACGGTGCCATCTCAACCGTTCATTGGCGCGGAGCGCCCGCCCCGCAGCCAATGGGCTGAGCGTCCCGCCCAACTCGCTCTCTAAGAGCCCGGGCCGGCATCACCGGGCCATGGCGCGGGGGTCGCGGCGGGAGCCCGCAGGGGGTGGGGGTGGCCGCCATGGCACAGCACCTGCCCGGTCCCCGCGGGCTGTAGCGGCGGCACTGAGTTAAACGCTCCCTTCCCCCCCCCCAAAACCGGCCCCGGAGCCGCCCCCGCCCCTCCCCGCGCTGAGGGCGCGCTGCGGGCGGAGTGCGCCCCCTGGCGGCGCGGGCGCTGCCGCCGCCGCTCCAAGATGGCGCAGGCGATCTTCGAGGCGCTGGAAGGTAACGGGGCCGCGCCGGGGCCGCCCGGGCCGCGCCGCCACCCGCGGGCTGCACCCTCCGCGCCCCCCGGGCTCCCGCTGCCCGGCACTGCCGCCGCCAGGGGCTCGGGGCCGCGGTGGGGCCCCCCCGCCAGGCCCGGCCCGGCCCGGTGCGGCGTGGGGTGCTGGAGGCAACCCCGGGCTGTGCCCCCCGCGCTCCCCGCGGTGGGGACGGTGCTGCAGCCCCCGCCCGCAGCCCGGGGATCGCCGCGTCCGGCTCCCTGCCGTGTCCCTGTCACCTCCGGACCCCCCGGCCCGGTGCCACCTCCTGCCCGTGCGCCGGGACGTGCCCGCACTGCCCATCCCCGTGCTCCGCGTAGCCCTCGTTGGCCGCGCACGGTGTGCACCGCAACCCCTCCCTGCCCCCGGGCCTGATACCGCGAGGCATCCCATCCCAGCGCATCCCTGTCCCTGTGCCCGGTGCTCCAGGTCACTGCATCGCATCCCTGTGCCCGGTGCCCAGAACGCCTCATCCCATCCCTGTCCGTGTGTCTGGTGCTCCAGGGCACCCCATCCCATCCCTGTCCCTGTGCCCGATGCCCCAGTGCACCCCTTGCCCTCCCTGCCCCTCTGCCTTGCACATCGGGGTGCTCCCACTCGCCCCATCTCTGTGCCCAGGGAACAGGATCCCCGGTCTCCAGGACACCCTGTGACTCTCCCCCTCCCATTGCCGCCCGTCTTTGTGCCCAGCGTTCTGGGACACCCCCTGCATGCTGGGGTCCCCCATCCTCCCCACACCCCGGGGCTCATGCTGCTGTGCCACGCTCCCTTGCCAGCCCCAGGGAGTGCTGGCCCCTGCGTGTGTGTATTTTGGGGGTGTCTGTGCTCTCTGCACAGCCCAGACTCTGCCCGCTGTGTGGGTGAATGGGTTGTGCTCAAATTCCTCTCAGTTTGGCACTGGGACACTGTCACAGGCAGGTGCCATCCCTGGGGGACTCTTGGACGTGTCGAGCTGTGGCAGTCTGAGCCTGTTGGGGGAAAAAACTATTTCCCAGGCATTGCTTTCCTAAACTGGATGTAAATTTTTTATATGGGGGCACAACTGACGTCAGGATTGTCACCTGTGCTTTCAGACATCCCCTGTGATCGCAGCAGCAGAGAGAGGAGCAGAGAAGAAATATTTCTCTGTTTTGTGAGGTTACTCGGTGCATTTGGCAGCACCCTGTGCAGAATCAGGTCCCTGTTTCCTCTCTGCCACCACCTCCTCGTGGTGTGAGTTTCCTCGCAGAACTCGGGAGGGCAAAACTTTTTAGCAAATTTTAGCAGCTTTTGGCGTCTGAGCCTTGTTTGTTTTGTCGTGTTGACATGATTACAAGTGAATGGTGACTTGGCATTTGTGTGGATGCTGAGAGCAGGCTGTGGGGCACAGGGGCATCTTCACCTGTCACCAAAGCACCTGGTGCTGGTGTCAGCAGGAAAGGCTCAATGCGTGGTGGAAAAGTAGCACCTGGGTGAAGTGGACATTCTTGTTTCATCTCCAGCTGAGAGGAATTTGAAAGGGGAAACAAAAAAGGCACAAATCAGCAGTCCTGTACTTTTATCCCAGCTTCCCCCAGTCACCCTGGTGTTGTCAGGCCCTGGGCAGCTCAGCTCCTGCTGTGCCAGAAGTGGCTGGGTTTTTTTAAGTTTCATGATTGTTAAAAGTGTCCTGCAGACTGGTGCTGGCTGTAGGCAGGGCAGGCTCCATCCAAAGGTTTCTCCTGGAAATCTGTGGATGGGCAAGAACAGCATCTGCTTAACCAAGTAACTCTGCCAGCTTATCTTTGTGGGTTACTAACCTTGACGTCAGGGAAGTGTGGTGATGTGCAGTTACCCTGGGAAACAGGGAGTCTGGGGGCATTTGCCTGAATTGCCAGATAAATAAGGGCAGCATATTTCTCTTGTCCTGGGCCTCTTTTCCCCGTCAAGAGGCTGACTGCAGCATTGACAATCTTGCTGCATCATTGTCTTCAGCTTCTTCCTCCTAAGGGGATCAAGTCTTTTGGCTTTTTTCTTTGGAAGCTCTGACTGTGTGCCAGAGAGAAACCCAGTTGTCCAGTGCCAGGCCCATCAAGAGTGGCACCCTTGGCACAAGCTTTTGAATTATCCCCATTCTATACTTAACCCGAATTTTCGATCCCTCTTTTCCTTTGAGCTTATTTCTGCTGGAGAAGGGCTGCTCCATTTCACCCTCTGGTGTGGCTGTGCCAGCAAGAGCCTGCAGTGCTGCCCTTGCAGTTGCCCAGGGGTCATTAGAGGAGGTGTATTGTGGAGCAAGGCTTGGGATCCTCCAGGAGCATTCCAGTGGTGTTCTCCTGGCGGGGCTGATCTGCAGGGCTGGCTCCAGCTCTCCAGGCAAGACAAGGCTTGCAGAACTGGACCTGCAGCTTTGCCTGTGATTGATGTGAGAGGCTTCCCATAGGCATGGTGGGAATTTTGTGGTAGTGTGTGATGCAGTGGGATCTGCTGCTTTCTAGTAGCTGCTTATGCCCTTGGAGGACGGTGCTCTGCTCCCTCCCAGAAACATCAGCAGTGTATGCGCCCTCTCCTCGGTGAGATGATGGAAGAGGTGTTCACAGAGTCTCAGAAGCAACTTCACGCTGGAGATGCCAGAGAAATGAGTTTTTAGGGTATCTTTAAGAGGCTGTAGGTTATATGGGCACTCCCCATCAAGAAGGTAATATCCCAGTTGTCCAGGAGAAATTCTAGAACGGCAAGAGGAATTTGGAGTGGTGGGTTCTCCTGCTGTGCTGGGATCTGCCACGGTGTTTCACTGTCCTTCGTGGTGCTGTTCTCTTCTTGGGAACAGTCCTCACCTCAGGAATGGTCTGCACCTCACTGCTTGGGAATAATCAGACCAACAGAACTGCTTTTACTGGGGCACACAGTTCTGAGCTCAGAGCTTTACAGTTTTAGTTGGCCAAGAATGTGAAGAAAAATGAAAAGCAACTAAAGAACTCCCCACTTGTCTTCTCTCCCTTAATTCACAAGGTGTCACATACAACCCTGCCCTGCCATTTGTTTTATTTGTGGGTTCCTTGTCATAAAGGAATGGTAGGGAAGAGTGGAGCATAAAAATCCCCAAATCAGATTGTCCTTTACATCTGGTTTCTATAAAGAAAGAGTGTCTCAGGCTTAATCCACTGGTCACACGCTACTGGCCAGGTTGTCTCCCCAGATGAGCAGTCCCCACCTCCTGTATTTACCTGGAATATTTTAGAACATTTCAGCTGTAGTGAAAAATGTCTGTGCCAAAGTGAGTAAGCTGATTCTGACAGCAGATCTGACTGGGGGTTCATGCCCTGGGTCTGGTCAGATCCAGAAATGCTGGCCTTGAAAACAGGGAGGCATTTCTAGCACTGCTGCTGAGGGAGCTGCTGCACACAAGGATTTTGTCTGTGCTGTGTCACGCTGTGTCCCCAGGCAGATCCACCCAGACTGCTGCTCTGTGACATCCCAATACCTGCTCTTTAGCTCTTGCTCTAAGCATCCTTCCTCTCAGCAGCAAACCAAGCCCTCTTTTGGCTTTCTTGCCCTTCTTCCCTTTTCTTCCTGTGCCAAAGCAATTATGGAGAGAGGTGGAAGCGTTGCTGTGGTGGGATGGTTGATGCTGTGGAGTAGAGAGAGGGTGAGAAGGTGAGAGTGGCTCTGTGGGAGGAGAGAGCAGCAGCTGCAGAGTTGCTTTCCTCCATGACTTGGGAGCAAGCTCTCAGTGCCCAAGCATTCCACGTCTGGCTGTGTTCAGTTCACCATCCGTGTTTGTGTCTCCTTTCAGGAATGGATAATCAGACGGTGCTGGCTGTGCAGTCCTTACTGGATGGTCAGGGAGGTGTGACGGATCCATCGGCTCAGAATGTCAACTCCTCCAGCGCCATCCAGCCCATGGGTGAGTCCTGGTGGCTCTGGGAGAGAGAGGAGAGGGGTGGGAGTGCTGCACATCCCAGGACAGCTGGATTGTAGGGGCTGCTACAGGTGTTGGGAGCCCTCAGCAGGACCAGAGCAGGAGGAAGGGGCAAGTGCCCAAGAGTGCTTCTGGAGATGGTCATGACAACAGACTTGACCATGTGCTTCCAATAAAGTCACAAAGGGAGGCTCGAGAAGCCACGCTGTCTCCACCACTACTTGTTACTGTTCACATTTTTAATTTAATTAGCCATTCCTTATGCCCTGGGGATACTCCAGCCCTGGAGTATCTCATCTGTGTGACTGAATATGGGAACGAGTCGTTTATGTGCACATGGACACTCCCAGTGCTTGAGTAGGACTCGCTACGTGGACACCCAAGTTATCCTCCAAAGGATTTACAGTCTGTGTCCCCAAAAACATTCTGCTCCAGGCTGTGAATCAGGAGAAACAGCCTTGTGAGTCCAACTGGATCGTTTACAAGTGGTGTGTGGTCTGCTAACGCTGCATATTTCAGCTAGGACATGTAACTGGGTTGTCTTCTTTCTGCTTTGGGTGTCAAAAGCCATCAGTCCCATGGAAGGGTGGCTTTAGGACACAAGCTGACAGTGACTCTGTGCCTGGTCCAAGTTACTTCTCTTCTTTTGTGCAACCTGAGTAATAAAATCTGCCTCAACCAGCACAATGTCAGTGCTTTGGGAGAAGCTGCTTTGACTAAAAGCAAAGGGTGCTTAAGGAGCCAGGCTGGGTTGGTTGTTCCTGTCTTTGGTATGAGAAGACAGGCAATGGGATTCAGAGTGTCCCAGGGAGATGGTGGGTTTTGTACATAGGAGCAGGGCTGAAATGGGCTCAATCCCATCAGTTATCTTTAGGGAGAGCTTGGGATCGAGGAGGAGGGACAGCTTGGCCCTTGCAGCTGATCTGTCTGGATGATGATGGTGTCCTTGAGGTGCTGAGATCCAAAAGGGGCCAGTTCTCCTACCTTGTGGTTGTTGGGTGCAGCAGGGGAAGGCCTGGAGCAGCGATCTGACCCTCTTCCTTGCAGATGACGAAGACGTGTTCCTCTGTGGGAAGTGCAAGAAGCAGTTCAACTCTCTGCCTGCCTTCATGACCCACAAGAGAGAGCAGTGCCAGGGCAGTGCCCCATCCCTGTCCACGGTGTCTCTGGCCACCAACAGCGCGTACACCCCGTCCATCACCTCGGTGCCGCAGGCTCCGAGCGCCGGCCGGCAGGTACCGAGTGCAGGCAGAGCCTCTCCACTCTGCTGCTGTGCTTTTGGGAGGGAGGGACGTTGGGGTGAGGCTTCTAGATCCAGCGGTGACCTCTTTTCTAGGAGGCTCAGTTGTGGTCCTATTGGCTTCTCACCTTGTGGTTGAGGTGAGGTCCTCTGCAGCGAGGTGTCCTCCAGCACCAGAGTCTGACAGCCCTTTTTCAGGACAGGAGGGGTTTCATCCCCTGGCTGTGCTGAAGAGCCCCAGTGTCTCACTCTGCACAGTTCTCAGGTGGCCATGGCTCCTGCTGTCCCCTGGGCTTTGGCCTGGCTCGTGGGCAGAAGAAGTGTCTGGCAGCTTCATTCCTGCACGTAAGCCCCCGTAACGTGGTGCGATGAGCATTGAGGGAATGTCCTCTCTGGAGTAACTCCTTCCACAGAGAATTCTCCAGAGCGAGTCCTTGGTGCAGGACATGCACTGTGCCTGCAGTTGTGGTGGTTTCTAAAATGCTTTCAAACCAACTGCTTTTTTTCAAGTTAACGTCGTCCCAGTGGATGGTTCTTCTTCCCAGGGCTGCAAAAACTGGTTGTTTTCACCCAAAGAAATGTGACAGGCACCCTCCCCTCCTATAATCTGAGTCCTGTCCAAAGAGATGAGCATAATGTTCACCATCTGCAGCCAGAGCAGCCTCCCTCAGTTCTCCATGTTGCCTAGCTGGGGCAAGCACCCAGGAGAGGCCTGAACTTGTCTGTGACCAGTTTGTCCTGTGGATCTTGTTTAATAACCCTTGGTTTGAATTGTAGCCAGTGGCCACTTTTCACCAGCTGCTGTGATATTTTTTGCCTCCTTTCTAAAGAGCATTTCTGAAGCTGCCTTATTGTTATGGCTAGAAACTCCCACGGGCTCAGCAGGAAGCTGCAGATAAGTATTGTGGCCCACTGCTGACCAGAGGCTGTGCAAGCAGAGACTCTGAGGTTCAGCAAAAAGCAGTGTCATCTTTTTTTTGGTTATCATTTTGTCCTGTTGCTGCCCAACAACGCATCCTCTTTCCCTTTCAGCAAATCTCTACATACATCACCGTTCCCCCGTCACCTTTGATCCAGACCCTGGTGCAGGGGAACATCTTGGTCAGTGATGAGGTGCTGATGTCAGCCATGTCTGTTTTCACGTCCTTGGACCAGCCCATGCCAGCGGTGCAGCCCCCGGTGCAGGTAAGGGGCACGTGTGGGCCCGGGGAGTCTTGCTTAAAGCTCATCCAGCTCCAACCCCCTGCGTGGGCAGGGCCACCTTCCACTAGACCAGGCTGCTTCAAGCCCTGTCCAACCTGGCCTTGGACACTTCCAGGAGTGCTGCCCAGGTGGCTTTTAGGGTTGCAAGTGCTCATGGCCAGGTCATGTTTGGCTTCTCATCCACCAACATCCTCAAATCCTTTTCCTCTCAGGGCTGCTCTCAATCCATTCTCCCCCAGCCTGTACTTGTGCCTGGGATTGCCCTGACTCAGGTGCAGCACTTTGCACTTGGCCTTGTTGAACTTCATGAGGTTCACACCTCTCAAGACTCTCCAGATCCCTCTGGGTGCCCTGTGCCTTCTTCCAGTGTATCAAGCACACCCCACACTTTGGTGTTGTTGGCAAAACCCGCTTGTTGCTGGCTGATCAAATCTTTGTAACATGGTCTCTCCAGTTTTTGTTGAGGCCCCATATTACATTTGGCTTCCAGACCTTGTCAGTTTGTTGCAGGGATGCCCTTCCTCCTGTGGTTGGGCTCTCCCCATGCTGTCTACACTCTCCATGGCTCTGAAAACGTTCCTTGTAACGGGAAGGATTAAAAGCTTTAAAAACAAAGCAATAAAAGCACTTGGATTTTGGAGGAGACAATATCTACCTGCGGGTCATACCAAGCCTCCAGCACAGTCTGCTCCAACCTGGAGCTGGGCACGCTGTGTTGTGTTGAGATGCCAGCAGGTGCTGTTTTGGATTGGGAACGTGTGTGTGAGGGAGCAGCCCCTTTAGCTCCTGAGTGCTGCATTTTCACGGTGCTGTGTGTCTCTCCCTGTCCGGTTGCAGAGCAGCATGAGTATGCACGCTGGGGCTGGGTACCTGTCCCAGCCGCCCCCGCCGCCGCCTCCCCCGCCACCGCCACCTCCTCAGCCCCCGCCGCCTCCCCCGCCCAGCCTGGGGGCTCCGGGGCAGCCCGGGGGCACCGCCGGCGTGGTGGAAGTGTACAGTGCCCCTCCTCCCATGGCACCAGCCAGCACGGTGGAGATCCAGACGCTGGGCATGCAGCCCTACCCGCCCATGGAGGTAAGGCTGCCCCTGGGGGTCTGTCCTCTTCTGACCAGCAAGGCTGCTCGGGAGTCACCTGGGCTGGAAATCGTGGGCTGGAAGGACCTTGAGTCTCATCTCATTCTTCCTCCTGCCATGGGCAGGGACACCTTCCACTAGACCAGGTTGCTCCAAGCCCTGTGCAACCTGGCCTTCAGGAATGTGGAATTAAGAGTGTGGGAACATGTGGTAGGTTATTTGACAATGTTTGTTTCCTCTGGGAGAAGGTACCAAACAGAAGGGTGTCAGCAAGATGATGAGTATTCTGAGGAGAAACATCTAAGATGGACAGAGACTTGGCCAGCCCAGGCTTAGGAGAGCTGAGTGTTTGCTGTGGTTGAAGAATACCTGCAGGTGCTGGGAGTGAGGGGGAGCTGAGAGGAGCGATCTCACCTTCCAGAGAGGTACAGAGCACCACCCTGCACACTGCAGGCTTATGTGGAGAGAAGAATTCAGCCTAAATCTCAATGAGCTTGGCAAGGTGGCTTTTCCTAAAGAAAGGCACGGGCATGGTGGTGCCTTGGTGGTCAGCTGTTTGCAGTCTCCACATCTGTATTGCCCTTCACAACAGAAACTACTGGGTGTGGATGAGGTTTGGCATCCTTATCTTTGTAGCTGGCATCTGGTCTGGAAGTGCATGGGGATGTTGGATATGTAGTAGTCTGTGTTAATTTGTCGGGGTGGGCAGCAGGAACACCCTTAAACCACATCACCCCAGACTGATGCCTCTAAGTGTCCTTTTCTGACCTTGGTGCTGACACAAACAGTTGTGCTTTGCCACCTGGAGTTTCCTTGTGCCTTCCTTTCCTTATTCAGTCCTGCCAGGGCAGGCAACAGGGTCTGGAAATGCATGTCTGGGGTCACTGGAGATCCTTGCCACTGGGTCAGCAGTAATCCTGGTAACCTGCTCCGGAGGGATAAGAAGCTCTTACAGACGAGGGACTAGACAGCTCATTCCAAATGTTTCTTTGCTGTACTGTTCCTGCTGTAATAACTGCTGGGTGCTTTTTGATGTTCAGCAGGAACACTGTGCAAGGTGTTACCTTTGGTTAGAGACACACTGTTGGACTGGTGAACTGGAAATTTGATCCAGTTTGGCAGAGGGCAGAAAACTCAACCAGATTCATAGCCTGGTGTTGCCGGAGACGTCGGCTGGGGCACAGGATAATTCTGTGTAGCAAACCTGTCCCACTGATGAATTTTCCTGTCCCAGGTACCAAGCCAGTGTGTGGAAACTCCCGTGTACCCCTCTCCCCCCGTGTACAGCCCTGGGAAGCAGGGGTTCAAGTCCGAGACCACCAGTGCTCCCATCGCCCTGACCAGCGCAGGAGGAGGCCCCGTGGTCGGTTTTGATTCCCCCACTGCTGCTGCCAAAACTCGCCGCTGCAAAAACGAGAGCGGGCTGCAGGAAGGTGAGTGTCCTCACAGCACCTGCCCTGGAGGGGGCTGCTGAGCCACGGGCTCTCCAGGCCCCCAAGGGGTGGCACTGGCTGTGCAGCTGGGAGGGAGGAACAGGATTCCCTGCATGAAACTGCCAAAAGCAGCCCCAAGTAGGGATGTGCTTCTTGCCTGTCACCTCTGTGTGCACGTGGAAGGACTGTCACTGTGCTGCTGCACGGGCAAGCTCTGTGCTTCAATGAAGAAAACACACCTGTGGCCAGGTGAGGCAGGACAGGAGCGTGCCCTGTCACAGGATGGAGGATCCCCAGAGCCAAGGCTGACCTGTAGCACAGCTGGCTGGGTGACACAGGAACTCCCAGGTGTGAGGTGGAGGAAAGGCACCTGGCCTTTGTCCCCAGGAAGGCTGGGCCTCTGGAGTTACAACCATACAGATCCTAGGGTTTAACCTTGTTTGCAGAGGTGAGAATGGCCATGCATGCTGCAGTTGTCAGTCCAGAATTCCTAGAGCAGCCCACGGTTCTGCTGTTCCCCGTTGGTTTAGACCCCATCAGAGTAGATAGAAGATGTGACTGACTGACCTTCTGGAAGGGAGGAATGTGCATGTGCTCTGGCTGATGGCTGACCTGGTGAGTTCACAGCAGACACAGAGCTGGGGCCCTTCCTCTCTCTAATCCTGTATCTTTTTCCAGTGCCCAACATGCCTTTGAAGTAGGTGCTCTGTAGCACAGCTGAAAGGGTCCCTGGAAAGGGAGAGGTAATGCCTGAGGGGGATGCCCTGCCCACCAGATTACATTCCTCAGTGCTACTAGAGTTGGCTCAGGCTATGTTAAATGTATTTTTGTGCCCAAAACCTCTCCCTGGTCTGGCCAGGCAGATCTTACCTTTTCATGAGCCCTTTCTTGGTCCTGAGTAGTCATGCCTTGGGGTGAGAGCCCTGTGACACGGTGGGGACAGGGCTGGGCCACCTGGTCTCATTCTTGGCTTTGCTCTTGCTTCCAGGTAAACCCAAGTCCCCCAAGCTGAAATGCACTTACTGTGACAAGGCCTTCACCAAGAACTTCGACCTGCAGCAGCACATCAGGAGGTAACAGTGCCACTGACCTGGGCACAGCAGGGTGGCTGGGGTGGACCTGGGCACAGTTCTGCTGAGGGAGCCTATGCAGTCCAGCTTTTCATGCCCCAGAATCTGTGCTGCATTGGGAGGGGATTCTTCATCCCTCTCATTCCAGGACACCTCCCCAGTGACTGGGTTGAAGGCATCATCCTGGATATAATCTTCATGCTGATGATGTGGTGGGACTGGGGGCTTGTTTTCCTCACTGATGAGACTTTGACAGCCAAACCTCTTGTCTCGTGATCACTGGAGCAGCAGCATCTCCAGTGCTTGCCTCTGCCCTTCCCTTTCCTCTGCTTCCCTAGCAAGCTGTAGCCTTCGTGTTTGGTGTTTGCTGGTGTTAGCAAACAAAGCCCAGCTCAGTGTTTATACAAGGAGCTCTTATAAGAGAGCTCTTCTTTGGCAGGAGGCAGGTGAAATCTTCAGTTTCCCCCAGCAGAGTCTGCTGGACTCAGAACAGATGAGAGGGAACAAGTGGTGGGCTTGTGCCCCTCTCCAGCCTCTGCTCTTCATGTGAGGTACTTCATGGGTTGGAGTCCACTCTTTCTCCTGAAGCAGGAGGGCAGGGTGGAAAGACCTTTCTGCCCTGGACAGGGGAGAGCAAAGTCAGGGAGATGAGATGTCTGCAAGCTAGAAGAGACATGTGCAGGGGAAGGAAGGGTGGCAGGGAAGGAAAGGCTTCTACCCCCGAGAAAGTGATGGGAATCCCCAAGATCTGTGCAGAGACCCTGACACTGAATGCCCTGGTGTTGCTTCAGAGCTGTTTTCCCTCTTCTTCCTTTGACTCCTTGTCATCCCCAACCTGGGGGCTGCCTCCTGTCTCCACCAGCTGCTGATTTGGTGCCTTCTGCTTTCAGCCACACAGGTGAGAAGCCCTTCCAGTGCATCGTGTGTGGCCGAGCCTTTGCCCAGAAGTCCAACGTGAAGAAGCACATGCAGACCCACAAAGTGTGGCCTCCAGGGCTGGGCTGCACCATCTCCCGCAGCTCCATCACAGTGCAGGTCATGGCCTTGAACCCCAACCAGCCAGAGGACGAGAACACAGGTTTGCTGTCTGGGGGTGGCATGAGCATGGGGCTGGGCAGTGATGTGAGCAGGCTGCAGGTCCCTGCACCTCCACACGGGGAGGGAGGGTCGGTGGGAGGTGTGTGTGCTGTTTGCAGTCCTGGGTGGGGCTTAGCAGCTCACACTGAGCAGGTTTCATTTGCTCAGCTCCAGCTGGCAGGTGCATCCTTTTGTACCCCAAAGCCATGGTGGATTCGGTGCTGGTGGAGACAGTGACTCCAAACTCTGTGCCAGCATGTGCATGCAGACAGGACAAGGTGTCTTCCCCTTCTCACTCCCTGGCAGGTGCATGAGCCACCCCTGACAGCTCTGGTGGTTTAAGGTAGCCCAGTGCTCTTGCTTGATTGCAACATGCATGTTGTGCCTGGGCTGGATCTGCCACAGCAGCCACGTGAAAATGCCTGAGGCAGAGAAGAGCCCCTTGCTGGTGTCTGGATGCCCTCTCTGGTGGTGGCCCCAGTCCTGGGAAGGCAGGAAGGGCAGTGACAATGTCATGAATAAGATAAGGCCTCACTGGAACTGCTCTCTGCAGACATCATGGACTGAGCTGGCTGCATCTTAACCTCCTGTCTCCTGCTAGATTGGGAGTAAATCTGGCTCTGGCTCACTGGTGGAGGCCTCTTCTCTGACTGCTCCACCAAGCACGGTTATATCTGTGGAAAAAGGGAATGGGTTAAGGAGAGGAAGACAGGGTAGTCTTTGTATCTCTTGACAAATTTAAAACCACCCTGCTAGTGACGTCTAAAGAATCTGTCTTTGAAAGGGAGGAAGAGCCTAGCCTGGCTCTCAGAGCAGCCTTCAGAGCTGTCTCATGGCAGGGTGTGACGTTCTCCCCTTCTGCAGGTTTGCCTCAGCCCTCAAGGAACCCCGTGCCACCGCCCCAAGAGCTGAGCCCCTTGGAGGACAGCGAGGCAGGCAAGCTGGAGGCCAAGCAGGTTGTCCTGATTGACAGCTCTTACCAGTGCCAGTTCTGCCCCAGCAAGTTCAACACCTATTTCCAGCTCAAATCACACATGACCCAGCACAAGAATGAGCAGGTAGGGACAGAGGGTGCCCTGTGGGGGTGGTGAGGTTGGGATGGGCGTCATACAGTGCACCAGAGTCTGTCCTGAGCCTCTTGCTCTGTAAAGCTGCCAGTGCTTCCCATGCAGCTCAGCCCTCAGGGTTGTAGCTGTGTGGTCTGGGCAGCTTTGAAAAGCTCCTCTGCCTCCACCCTGCTGAGTGAGAAGTCAGCTAAGCAGGTTTGGGTAGCTGGAAAAGAAACAGAGAAGTGAAGTCTGTCCAGTTCTGGGCCTTTCACTTCAAGAAAGACTTAGAGGGGCAGGAGCATGTCCAGAGAAGGGCAATGATGCTGGGGAAGGGTCTGGAGAGTCAATCATATGAGGAGTGGCTGAGGGAGCTGGGGGTGCTCAGCTGGAGAAAAGGAGGCAGAGTGGTGGAGTCGCCATCCCTGAAAGTGTTCAGCAAACAACTGGGTCTGACCCTTGGTGCTGCGGTTTAGTTGACGAGGTGGTGATCTCTCAGAGGTTGGACTCGATGGTCTTGGAGGTCTTTTCCAACCTTACTGATTCGATGCCTCTGTGAAGTCCAGAGTTTCTGGTGTAGGTGTCGTGGACAGTCACCAGTGGGGTGTTGTGGTCTCACCCACCTGAGTGGTTTCAGGCCCTCACACCAACACCCCTCTGTCCCACCTTGCTTTCTCAGGGGAGTGCCCTGACAGTCCATATTTCTTCCCCAAAAGGAAGGCCACTCTGCCTGTTGGCAGAGGTTTCTCCCTGGCTGTTTCCATGGCGTGCTGCTCCAGCTGCTCTCCCTTCTCCCAGGTGTACAAGTGTGTGGTGAAGACCTGTGCTCAGACCTTCCAGAAGCTGGAGTCCTTCCTTGAGCACATCAAGAGCCACCAGGAGGAGCTGAGCTACCGCTGCCACCTCTGCAGCAAGGACTTCCCCTCCCTGTACGAGCTGGGCATCCACCAGTACTCCCACAGCCTGCTGCCCCAGCACAGCCCCAAGAAGGACGTGGCCGTGTACAAGTACAGTAGCAATCGGTGCTCACAAGGCTTGTAGGAGTGAGTGGGTGCAGAGAGTGTTTGGTGGGGACCTTAGAGGGAAGAGGGGGCCCTGTGTGATTCGTGGCTGTGGTTCCTTTGGGCACCCAGATGGCAAATGGGGGGCCCCTCCACCTGGCTGCTAGGGCCAAGCACTTGGAATGGGTGGCCTTCTGATCCAGGCCTCCTGATCCTGGCCTGGCTCAGGAACAGTGTGGCAGCAGGAGCAGGGAAGTGATTCTTGCCCTGCACTCAGCGCTGGGGAGGCCACCCCTGGAGTGCTGTGTCCAGCTCTGGCAAGCCCCTTCTCAGCCTGTTTTCTGTGATTCTTTAACACCTACAGCAAAGGGAGTGTGGGCTGTACAAGCTGTGCCCCAAAAAAGTCTCCTATCGTTTGCTGCAAAAGTGTCTGTTCTCTGGAAAGCAATTCTACTAGTATAGAGAATAAGGGTGAGAAGTCCTACAAAAAATGCCCTGGAACTTTTGAAATGCCTGTAGAGATGTTCAGGAAGACTAGGAAGCCCAGAAGATACTGAAGTCACCTAGGAGCTTCATGGAATAAATACCTGCTACTTCTTGCATAAGTCCTTGGTTTCTAGTTCCATCCTTGCACTGGGGAGTTTCATCCTGCAGCTTGCTAGTGGGGATCCTTGAGATCAGAGCCCCGCTTATGTCTGAGGATGTGTTTAGTCTGACCTAAGGAGAAGGGGTTTCACAGCAGGTACACCTGGTGAGTGCCTCTGTTCCCGTTGCTGGTGGTGCCTCTCCCCAGTGCCCACCGTCCGTCAGCTTTGCCAGGGCTCTCCAGCTGAAATCCTGCTAGGATATGTCAGCCCTGTCACCCTGTACCCTCACCCTCAGCTGCTTCACCAGAGCAGTAACAATGGAAGCAGTGAAGGTGGAAGGAGGTGTTTTGAGTAGGGTGAAGTCCATGCTTAGGGCTTGTCTCCAGGAGGAAGCAATGTGGAATATGTGCCCGTGGCAGTCTGTGTGGAAGAGCACTGGAATTTAAAGGCACCCAGTTTTGCAGCATCTCCCCCTCTGAAGGGTGCTGAGTGTGAGTGTGAGCTGGCATGTGGGTTGCTGAGGTTTCAGAGCACCTGAGAGATTTTCTATGCCAAACCAACCCTGTCAGAGATCACCCTGGCAGGTGGCTGGGCTGGGCAGGGCAGGTCTGCCCACGGTGTGGAGTTTGCTGAGGAGTCTTGCTCACAGGCTCTGTCCTTTCTCTCCCCATCCAGGTGTGTGAAGTGTGTCAATAAATACTCCACCCCGGAAGCCCTGGAGCACCATCTGCAGACAGCAACGCACAACTTCCCCTGCCCTCACTGCCAGAAGGTGGGTGGGTGATCCCTCCCTGAGCCAGGCCTGGACACCTGGCAGGGGCTCTCAGGAACCCTCAGCTCCCTTTTTCTCCCTTTCTGCCTCAGTGTGGGCTGGTAGGTGCCCACAAGCTGCTTTCCAGAGGGACAGAAGTGTTGTACCCTTGGCCTCCAGCTCTCTGGCCTCACACAGAGTATGTTCCTCCCTGCAGTGCTGGCTTTTCTCCTGGCTCCTGTTCACTGAACAGGATTTGTCAGGGCAGCTCCCTTATTCCCACAAGCAACACAGGACTGCACACTAGGCTGCTGTCCTTACCTCTAAAAAGCAAGTGTAGCAGGAGGAGCAAGGCTGGTTTTGGGAAGTCCCTGACCCACCATTCTGGGCTACATCTGGCTGGAAGGGTTGAGCACGGAAAGCTCCAAGTCCTGTGGGAGCTCCTACACCTCCATTGCTATCCTCATCTCCTGTTGCCACTCAATCCTCTGAGTTCCCCCTCGTTCCTCTCTTTTGGATGAGTGCTCTGTGTCCTTGGCAAAGAGAAACCTGTCTGAGTGACGGGACTGGGAGCAGAACGATGCCTGGGTAGGTTTTGGCTGGAAAAACTCTCACCAGCACAGCCCCTGAGGGTGTTTGAGGGGCAGAACTGTGTGGGGTTTGGATTCTGATAAATTATTTTTTGAAATCCGGACTAAAATTTGGACCCTTGCTCCTCTGTTTATAGCAAAGGAAATGAAAATCCTGCAGTGGGGGCAGGGACAGTCTCAAAGGAGTGACCACTCTGTACTGAGGTAGCTCAGGAAGGGGAAACACACTCCTGCCATGGTTAGTAACCCATCTTTCTTACCTGTCTTCTCTCCACTTCCTCAAGCAGCTGACAGGTGCCCTTCTGAGCCTGGGTGGGACTGTCAGGATGCAGCAGAGGGGTTTGAGAGCCCATTAGCTGCAGCAGTATTTATTACTTCTGTTTGAATTCTTACTAATATTGCTGTTTTCTAGAGAGGTGAGAGCACGGTCTGAGTGCCAGAACTCAAGATTTTCCTGTGCTCCCCTCAGGTGTGCTTGCAGCACGTTCACTAGGAATTTATTCAGCTGGCTGTTTGCAGTATCCCCAATAGCCAAAGGAGCCATTCTTCCTGGCTTTTTATAAAGACCATGAATGGGAACCTTTGGTGACAGATTATGAGGAAGCAGAAAGTGAGGTTAACTGTGTGGGAAGGTAATAATTACAGGGGGTCCTTGCCCAGCCCATCTTAGTGCTGGCTTGGCTTGGCTGGGGGACTGGGCATCCCCCTGGAATGCTGGTCCTCAGCACTGTGGTGTTACAAAATTAACAGCAAGGTATCAGATTATGTGCTTCTTAAGGATAAAAAAAAAAAATTGGGGTTGGGTTTTTTTGTGTTTTGTTTTGTTTTGATTTTGTTTGTTTTTTTTCGGGGGGGGGAGGGTTGCTTTGGTGTGTTTGGTTTTTTGTTTGTTTTCTGTTCTGGGGTTTGTTTTTAGCACTGTATCTGTAATTTCCTTATACAATCCTGAAGGTTTTCTCAGCACATCCTTCCTGAGAAAGCAGTCTTCTTGAGTTTCCTGCTCATGTTGCCCAGAGAAGCTGTGGCTGCCCCTGGATCCCTGGAAGTGTCCAAGGCCAGGTTGGACGGGACTTGGAGCAACCTGGGCTAGTGGAAGGTGTCCCTGCCCGGGGCAGGGAGTTGGGACTGTGGGACTGTCCGATCCTTAAGGTCCCTTCCAACCCAAGCTGTTCTGGGATTCTGTGATTTTTATGTTGTCTCCACAGGCTACCCCTCCCTTGCCAGTGCCAGCTGAGTGCTGTCCTGCTGGCTCAGCCTTGTCTCCGTGTGTTCCCAGGTGTTCCCCTGCGAGAGGTACCTGCGCCGCCACATCCCCACGCACGGCGGGGGCAGCAAGTTCAAGTGCCAGATCTGCAAGAAGTTCTTCCGTCGGGAGCACTACCTCAAGCTGCACGCCCACATCCACTCGGGTACAGCTCCCACAGCTCCCAGTGCTTGCCCTCTCTGTGCCACTGGCTGCCCTCTTGCCCCTGGCTCTTTTCCTGGTAACGGGGATAACTCTGAGTCATCTGCAGTAACTTTAGTTCAGGACGTGTGGTTCTGCTTCAGCCTCGTGCCCAGTACTGCCCCAGTTAGAAGTGGGACACACAGGTGGCTTCCACCGATGCCTGAAAGTAGGAGAAATAATTCTCTGGACTATTTTTGAGTATTAGAAGGCAAAAAGCACTCCTTTATTACGGTGCTGAGGGGGCACAGGAATATTTTTGCACACGCTTGAGTTGCACGGGCTTTACAAGTTTAAACTATCATCTAATTACAATATTCAGGTCCTAATTACAATATTTGGACATGACCTCATCTGTTACACCCACTTCCAAAACTGTCCCTCCCATAGCACTGCCCTCACCATGCCCCTGATGTGCCTCCTGAATCTGAGTCGGAGGTCCCAAAAAGACGCCATTTTCATCTTTTCTTCCTCTTCCTCATCTCTTTTGACACAGTGTCATGCCCTCTGGAGCGGTTTCAAGGCTTCTGAGTAGCTTTGACTGCTTATATCAGGTGTTACATCCCTTTCTCAGTACATTTTCACACATAGGAAAAACCCTTTACCTTGATCTGTTGAAGCTCTTAACAAAGAATGATAAAAGAGCATTTTAGGAATTTTCAACAAAGGCAGTAACAAGCTATACTAGAAACTTATATAGGTTTTATGGCTACACCCCCTTCCTGTGGTTGCAGAACTAAGGAATTTGGCCCTGGAGAGCAGGAACAATATGCAGCATGGATTGTACCCATCGGGCAGGGAAGTTTGGGGAAGTTTATACTGGGCACAGCCACCGTGGTGGATCCTGTCTGTGGCTGGAGCAGCTCTGTGTGGCTAGACCGTCCCTGACTCTTGGCCTCTCTGTTGCCCAGGTGAGAAGCCCTTCAAGTGCTCGGTGTGCGAGGCCGCCTTCAATCGCAAGGACAAGCTCAAGCGGCACATGCTGATCCACGAGCCCTTCAAGAAATACAAATGTCCTTTCTCGTACGTAAAGCGTCTCCAGCGGGGCTGGGACAGGGCTTGGGATGGAAGGAATGCCTCCTGTGGGCACCCCAGGGTACACTGAGGCACCTGCCAGCCCGCTGCTTCTTGGGGAGGTGGGAGTGCTCCGTGCTTTTGACCTGGGAACCCGGGAGTTCTTTGTCACTGTCGTGCTGTGGCATCACATCACTTCATCCCAGTTCATCAGCCCTGCCAAATAACTCTTGCCTTCATGGGAAGCTTTGGGAGCACCGGGGCAGAGAAGGAGGATTACTGACCATGGAGCACAGGGGTGCCTGAACGATGGGCTGTCCCCAGCTGCCATTTCTCCAAAGGCACTTGGCACTATGGAACCTAATGTGTGAGCCAGAAAAGCCCAGGTTGGGAAGGTACACCTCCAAATCCATGGCACAGCCACGGGCCTTCTGGGATAGCCAAGTCTGGGCAGCTTCTCCCTGCTCCAGCCACCTTGTAGCTCCTTCCAAAGTACTTCTGTCTCCAGCTGGGATGTTGAAACTACTGCTTTTAGGAGCCTTTATAGTGAGACAGACCATGTGAAATAGAGGAAAAGCCATATGTCCCTGTAGCAGCCTGCTTATTCCTTGTTCCTCCCCAGAAAGGCTGGGAGCTGAGCTCCCAGGCTGCTGAGGGAGCCATCTGGGTGCTGCTAAGAAGGGTCCTGGATGTATTTCTGGTCCAGGATGTGTTTGTACATCGATCCCCAGCTCGTTCATGCTGCTCACCAGCATTTGTTGTTGTTACAGAAGCCACACAGGCTGCAATAAAGAGTTCAACAGGCCTGACAAGCTGAAGGCTCACATTCTGTCCCATTCAGGTAAGGGGTTGGGAATGCAGTGACTGGGATTTCCTGTGGTGCTACAGGAGCATGTGATGGAAGGAGTCAGCCTGAGAAAGAAGAATAAATGATTAGCTTTAGATTTTTTTTCTCTATGTTGCTGCAGGCCTGTTTAAGTAAACTTGTATTTAGGACTGTGTCTAAGCTTTGGGCTGTTTTCTAAGACAATATGTAGGCAGGGCCTGCTGGTGAAACTCTGCAGAAGAGCTGATTGCTCAGTGTTTGCTATCAAATCATTATCCAGAGTGCTCTGTCCACTCCTCCCCAGTCCTATCTCACATGCCAAAGGATTTGGGATTTGATTCCCTTCTCTCTGTGTTCCAAAATTGATGCTTCCATTGCTAGTAAAGACAAATAATTTATTCTTGTGCCATAGGGAATGTTCAGACTCTTGTCTCTTGGGGTAACACTGGAAGTTTTTCCTTGTGCCCAAGAGTGGGATCAGATGGGATGTGCTGACAGTGCAGTTATGGGTTGTTTCAGAGCGCACATTTCCATATTTTGGAAGGAAAAGAAGTAAAAATTTCTTTACTTACCAAATACACCTGGAAAAAAATAATATTTTAAGGTTGTTTTGCATTTTCATCACAATTACCTGACATGTTTTTCTGGTATTTAAATCCTCTTCTTTGGGGCAAGAATACTCTCTACAACTCCCTGACAGGAGGGTGTAGGCAGGTGGGGATCAGTCTGTTCTCCCAGGAACCAGCAGTAGGACAAGAGGGCACAGCTTAAGCTGTGCCAGGGGAGGTTTAGGTTGGACATTAGGAAGAAATTTTTTCCAGAGAGAGTGCTCAGCCATTGGAATGGGCTGCCCAGGGAGGTGGTGGATTCACCATCCCTGGAGGTGTTTAAGAAGAGACTGGGTATGGCTCTTAGTGCCATGGTTCAGTAGACCAGGTGGTGTTGGGTCATAGGTTGGACTTGATGCTCTCGGAGGTTTTTTCCAACCCAGTTGATTTTGTGATTCCGTGAATATTTTATTTGCAGTCAGCAGCTTCCTCCTGAGGGACAGCACTGATCTCTGTCTCTGTGAGCAGTGACAGGACCCAAGGGAAAAGCTGGAGCTGTGTCAGGGGAGGTTTAGGTTGGATCTCAGGGAAAGGTTCTTCCCCCAGAGGGTGGTTGGCACTGAACAGGCTCCCCAGGGCAGTGGGCACAGCCCCAGGGCTGCCAGAGCTCCAGGAGGGTTTGGACAACGCTCTGATGGACAGGGTGGGATTGTTGGGGTGTCTGTGCAGGGCCAGAGTTGGACTGGATGATCCTTGTGGGTCCCTTCCAGCTCAGGATATTCTCTGATTCTACAAACAATAGTTAAACACAGCCATTTAAGCTGTAACCACCCACCCTCTTCTGCCTGCAAATTCTCCTGGCCCAACATCTCCTCCCGTTCCCCGGGGAACATCTCCTCGGAGAGGAGGTGAAGCTGTCACGCTCTGCCCCGGTGGGACGGGTGGGTCTCTAACCCAGCTCTGTCCTGTGCAGGGATGAAGATCCACAAGTGCCAGTACTGTAACAAGTCCTTCAGCCGCCGCGCCCACATGGTGGAGCACCAGCGCTCGCACACCGGCAACTACAAGTACCGCTGCCCCACCTGCAGCAAGGGCTTCACGCGCCACAAGTACATGAAGGACCACAAGTGCCGGCTGGGCTCGCCCAAGGACAAGGACCTGCAGCTCAGGAAGCCCCAGAAGAAGCGGGTGGTGCGGGGGGGGCGCAAGGCGGGCCTGGCCCTGCCCGGGCTGGCCGAGCTGAAGGATGGTGGCGCTGCCGGGGAGAGCCTCCCCGAGGGGGTCCCTGACAAAGAGCCCTTCCAGGAGTCGGACACCATCCTCTCCATCGTGGTGGGGGAGTCGGGAGCTGCTGACTCTGACCTGGTCGCTGGGCAGCCCAGCAGCATGGCACCCAACCTGGCCCTGGCAGAGCTGCAGGCGGGTTCAGACGGGCCCTGCACCATGCTGGCTGTCCCTGTGTACATCCAGACCACGGAGTGACCGTGCCCAGAGCCACTGTGTGGCTGCTGGACTCAGCGCTCACATCTATCCCAGTGAGAAAGACCAAAGCTCTGGTGGGGGAGGTAGATGGATATGGGAGAGGATGGCTTTCATCTCCACTGGTTCTTCCCATCCTTGAGCAGAGGACTGCTTGGAAGCCACCAGCGGCCACGAGGCACTGAAGAGGGTGGCTCCGTTATTTCTTGTCCCTCTGCATCACGAGTCTGCTTAGGGCAAGAAAGACAAAGATCCCTGAATCAGGGTAAGAAGAAGGAGCGTGCAAACTTGCAACAAACAGAGCTGCTGAAATCAGGTGGCTTTGCAAATCACAGCCTGTCCCATCTGTGGTTTTTCTGGCCTAAAACCTGTATTGCCCAGTATTTGGGTGGCCCTTCTGAGAGCAAGCAATTGATCCTTCCTAGTGGAAGCGAGTTCATCCTGAGATCCTTTGGGAACACTGTTCAGAAATACCCTGGTAGACTTGTGTCTGGTATCTTCTCTCTGTCTCTCTCAGTAGAAAGATCACTGTGTCTGTACCACACGAGTTATAAACACCCTGGACCTCACGTGCCCTGTGGAGTCTGTGTGGGAGAACATGCGTGTGTTGGCTCTTCTCTCTGGTTGCTCTTCTTTCCACAGTGTTTTGTTCATGGTTTGTCCCCATATCCAAGGATCTCTGAGTGCCTTTAGGCATCAGTGAGCCAATCCCTGTGTACAGTGGGCGGGGTGAGGTGGCCTGTCCAGAGTCTTACAGGAAACCCGTGGTGCATCCAGGAGCTGGTGTTCCAGCGTCAGCTCTGGGCCAGGCGCTGCAAAAAAGCTCTGTCAGCTGCTTCCCAGCCTCCACCTTCCCTTAGCTCAGTCCTGTGGGCCAGTTGTCAGCAGTTTCACTGAGAAGTTGGTGTGGTTAGACAGCAAGAAAGTCTGGTGTGACTGGGACAGTTCTCTTGTCCACTGGGATTCTTCTCTGCTTTCCCAAGTAGGAGTCCCAAAGTCCCACTGCCCTGCCAGGCTCTTCCTGTATTGCCCTCAGCCTCCATTTTTAGGCTGCCACAGGATGCACTGGGTATTGGGGAAGGGAACTTGACCCAGACCTGCACATTTCTGCTGCCTCCAGGTCCTCCTGGGATGTGTGTGCCATGCTCTGCTCTCTCATGCTTTCTCCCTGCTCTGTGTGTAGGTGAGCTGAGCTGGGCTTTCCCTGCTCAGCCTGTGTAATGAGATGCTCAGCTTTCTGGGGGTGCAAAGCGCTGTATTTCCAGCCCAGGTTCAGTCAGTCCTGGGTACTGAAATGCTGGCTGTGGAATCCCAGCCTTCCTCTCTGGGAACTGGTGGGTGTTTGGCCGCTGGAGCCAACTGGGCTGCCTGGGCTGATCCTGTAGCCTGCCTGAGCTCCAGCCCTTGCTTGACCTCAGGGTGCTTTTCCTGTCTCCTTGCTTAAATCTTACAAACTTTAAATCTTAAAAATAGCAGCTTGCAGAGGGCAGTGCCCATCACGTATCTCCTGGTGTTCCTGTGCCCCCCATGTCTAATGATGGTTACACTGTCACTCCTGGGACTCTCTCACACAGTTCCTGTCAGGAATTTTCCTAACTCATTTTTTTTTTTGCTCATTTGACTTTTTTTGTGGTGTTTCTGCACCTCCAGCTGCTGTTGGTGGGTGTGAGGAAATGGAGCTCAGGGCTTACAGGAGGAGGCTGGAGAAGGGGTTGTTGAGGGTTTACAAGAGGTTAAGGAGAGGTCTTGCTGCTGCCTCACAGGACGGAGAAGGTGGAGCCAAGCTCCAGAGGTGCACAGGGATGGACCAGAGGTGACAGGGACACGTTGGAATGTAGCAACTTCCAGTACCTAAAGGAGCTTACAAGAAAGCTGGAGAGGGACTTCTCATAAAGGCTTGGAGTGACAGGACAAGGGGGAATGGCCTTAAGCAGAAGGAGGATAGGGTTAGATGGGATATTGGGAAGAAATCCTTCCCTGTGAGGGTGGTGAGGCCCTGGCACAGGTTGCCCAGAGAAGCTGTGGCTGCCCCATCCCTGGAAGTGTCCAAGGCCAGGTTGGAGCAACCTGGGCTAGTGGAAGGTGTCCCTGCCCATGGCAGGGGGTGGAATGGGATATTTGGGGTCCCTTCCAACCCAGACCATTCCATGTTTCCATGACTCTAACTTCTGATTTGATATAAAGAAACACCCACCATGGGTGCTCAAAGGAAGGAGAGGCCACAAGACCCCAGTACCAAACTGGTCAGAGCATCCTGCTCCGAGCAGTCGTGCTTGGGAAGAGGTGGCTGGGCTGGGGACATCCAGGTGGCCCTTCCTGCTTGGGTGTGTCTGTGCTGCCGTGAAACCTCCTGCCTGCTTTGAAGGGCAGAGTTTATTTACCCACAGTGTTTGTTTTAAACACTCAGCTCTTCCACGAGGGGAACAGTATCAGGAAACAGTTTGCTAAATATACTTTTCCCACTGCCCTTCCCTCGGTACATGTCATTATGTGGTCTCTGCAGTCGCGTTTATTTTGGAATAACAATTGGGGCACTGTCTGGAGGCCTGGCCTTCCCTTCCCAAATCCTGCTTTTCCTCAGCTCCTGCAAACCTGGCATGAGGTGAGATATCTACAAGCTCTTTTATTCCCTGCAGGGAAGAATTCTGCCCAGGATTTCCCCCCTGTTTCTGTTTCCCTGGCAGAGCCCTGCCCACTGCTCAGCTCAGTGTGGGCCGAGGTGGATCAAAGCTACTCAGGGCACTGGTTTCCCCCTCAGCACCCTTCCACAGGGCTGGTTCCATCCTGTGTCCTGGGAAACAACTGTTTTCTTTACAAACCCACCAGCAGAAGCATCTTGGCATTTTCTGGAAGTTCCAGAGCCAAAGCCATCCCCTGGGAGCGCTGGAGCAGAACAGAGGTCCTTGGTGCCTGCTGGCAGCAGATGCTTGTGTGGGAGGGAGAAACAGGCAGGTAAAAGCTCTTCCCTTCCCCTGTTCAGCCACCCATGCTGTCAGCTGGGAGTTTTCTTGTCCTGGCAGTGATTCCATCAGCATCAGTGGGTTTTTCTTGTGTATTTGCCTTTCCTACCTATCTTTCATATATATTCTTACATATCTTTAACCTATGACAGCATTACCAAGGTGGGCCAAGGCAGGAACCCTTACACAGCTCTGCTGCTGAACTCCCACCTGGTGCGTGGGAAGCTCCTTGTATTTCCCGGTGCTGTGCTTTCCCCTCTTGCTCGTGGCTGGGAAAGCCTCTGTTGCCCAGCAAGCATTTTTTAGGTTTATTTTTGCTCTTTTCCCCGTGGTGTGTATATCCCAGCCTGTTCTACAGAGCACCAGCTACTCCAGAGCAGCGATTGATTTCCTTGGGCCATTTCCAGTGGCAAACACTGTTATTGTCCGAGTCTGTTACTAATTAACTTGTTTTCACAACCCCGCTGCGACTGGAGATGGAGTTAATCGCTCTTCCAGGTGGTTGAGGCCAAGCACAAGGGAGCAGAATTCAAAAGTGTCCAGGAAAGGTTGGGACCAGATGACTCCATTTTCTCCTGGGACTTTGTCCGTGAGTACTGTGAAATTATGGATTCCAGCACGGAATTATGTCCGTGCTGCCTCCACAGCTCGGAGGGAGGGACTCAAAGTGTCCAGGAAATGAGCTCACAAATCGTCACCACCGATGAGGCAACAACCGATGAGCCCTGGGTTGAAGAACTGCTTTGGGACAGGTGGCAAGTCAGCAAGGGAAGTTTAAAAGGATAAATTTTCCCGTACACGATCTCGACACCGGAGGGGGCTGTGCCTTAGGGGGGTCACCCCGGCAGTGAGGATGGGGCTGGAGGAGGGGTTTGTCCGGGAATCACACCCAGCCCACTCCTGGCTCCCAGCCCTGGCACCGGGAAGGCTCCCACGGTCACTTCTGGATCCCATAAAGCCTGTCCAGGGAAAGGAACGGAGCTGGGGAAAGGGCTGGAGCACCGGGAGCGGCTGAGGGAGCTGTGAGGGAGAAAAGGAGGCTCAGAGGGGACTTTCTTGCTCTCTGCAACTCCCTGACAGGAGGGACAAGCCAGATGGGGCTCTGCTCCCAGGGAACAAGGGACAGGACAAGACGAAACGGCCTCCAGCTGTGCCAGGGGAGGGCCAAGTTGGATATCTGGAAAAATTTCTTCCTGGAAAGGGTGGTCAGGCATTGGAGGGGAGGTGGCGGAGTCCCCACCCCCGGAGGTGTCCCAGGAATGACTGGACGTGGCAGCGATCAGTGCTCCGGGCTGGGGCACACGGTGTGGGTCGGGCACAGGCCGGGCTGGGTGACCTTGGAGCGCTTTCCCAGCCCGTCCCTGCCCGTGCCGGGGCTCCCGGCTCTGTCCGTGACCGGGACTGTCCCCGCCCGGCCGGGCCCGGCCCTTCCTCCCGTGCCGTGACGTCACGCCCGCTCTGACGTCACCCGCCCCGCCGCTGCCCCTTTTCCGCTCGGCGGACCCCGCCTTTCCCGGCGTGCCGCGCGCGCCGCCTCCATCTCCCGGCACGCCCCGCGTGGGGGGGGCCCGGCGGCAGGCGCGGCGCGGGCGGCGCGGGGCACGCCGGGAGTTGGAGGCGGCGCGGAGGCGGCGGGGCGAGGCGGGCGGGCGGGGCCCCGGCGGCGGCGGCGGCCTCGGGCCTCGGGTCTGGTGCGTGAGGGGAGCGGAGCGGCGGGAGCGGTACCGCAGCGGCACGGCCTCGGCCCGGCCCCGCGCAGCCATGTCGGGGCTCCTGGGGAAGCTGTTCGGCACGGGCGCCGGCGGGAAGGGCGGCGGGAAGGGCCCTTCCCCGCAGGAGGCGATCCAGCGGCTCCGCGACACGGAGGAGATGCTGAGCAAGAAGCAGGAGTTCCTGGAGAAGAAGATCGAGCAGGAGCTGGCGGCCGCCCGCAAGCACGGCACCAAGAACAAGCGCGGTGAGCGGGGGGGGGGGGAAGCTGGGCCCGGGCCGGGCAACAGGTCGGGAGGGCCGGGGAGGGGCCTGCCAGTAGTGCCTTTACTTCCTACCCGAATGCCTTTATTTTCCACCCTACGGCCTTTATTTTCTCCCCAACACCTTTATTTCCTACCTTAGTGGCTTTATTTCCCACCTTGGAGCCTGTATTTTCTACCTTAGGACCTTTATTTTTAACTTTAATGTCTATTTTGTACCCCGGTGCTTTTATTTTCTATCCTAATACCTTTATTTCCTACCTCATTCCCTTTATTTTCTACCCTAACACCGTTATCCTCTACCCTAACACCTTTATTTTCTACCCTAGGACCTTTTTTTCCTACCCTAGTGCCCTTCTTTTCTACCCTGATGTCCTACCTTTCGCCTTTGTTTTTTAGCGCTGTTATCATTATTTTACAGGCCATTCCCCCCCCCCCCCTCTCCGGGCTGTCCTGCCCCTCCCCGCGGGGTTTCTGCCAGGTCTGACCCCGCTGGGGAAGGGGAAGGGGGCAGGGGGATGTCCCGCGTGGCTGTCGCGTCACTCGCTCGTGATTCTGAGGTCACGGCCGTGCCCGGCCCCTCTGGGGTGTTTCCTTCCCCGTCCCACGCGCGCCTCACTTCGGGGAGAGGTCAGGGAAATATCCTGCAAAAAACCACCAGGGCATCGCCTCGGAATCAGGCCCTGATTTACCACGGTGGTGTTTTTTTTTTTTTTTTTTCAGTTCTAACAGACAAAACTCTCCACCGAATCCCTGCTTAAGTGTGTGGGTTTGGTTAAATTTATGCGTCCGTCGTTGTCAGCTTTTATCAAAAGTTCTGAGTGTGCTGGGGAGACCAGTGGTGGCTTTAACGTGCTTGTTACTATTTGTTGTCCATGGGATGAAAAGCTGCCAAAACTGCTCACCGTTTAAAGGGTTTCTTGAAAACAGGCAAGTTAATACTCCCTCTTCTGAGAAGAACTTGGGTTGGGCTCGTGCTTTGTTTTGTCTGCTCTGGAAATGTTCATTCCTTTGAAAACGCCGTGTGTTTGGGGTTTTATCCCCACCACTCCACCCACTCCCAAGCAGCTCTTCCACACACACTCCTAAAGTTTATAAATGGATGAGAGGAGTTGGTGTTTCCCTGGGCAGGTCTGGCTCTGTTTCAGGCAGTGCTTGATGTGTCTGTCAGCCTGGAGATAAGGCAGTTCTCAGGTTACCTATTCCAGTGCTCTCAAAACAAGCCTCTTGCTTGTTTTTACCACTTAAAAGCCACGTTTTGAGGGAAGCACATCCTGATTTCTGGGTGGAGTGGCCCTTTCTGTGCCGTGTAGCAGCGGGGTTGGGGCAGGAGGGGCTGTGCCTGTGGCACAAGGGAGCTGCAAACACAACGAGCAAGGGTTAATTGGCAGCAATTACCCGGGTAAGAGTTTTTGTTTTGTGTCCCTGCTTCAGCCAGCACTTTAAGCCTCCTCTCAGACTCCTGGACATGGTGCTCCCTCGGGGTTTGTCCCTTCCCTGGTTGTGGGTGACAGCACAGGAGGGCTCGACCTCAGCAGAGCCTGACTTCAGGCTTAGCCAAGTCACTTCTAAATCAAACTTTTCGCAACAGTTCTAGTGAGTTCCTGCTGTGGTTTTTTTTTGGCCTAGTTTGGTAATGAGCTTAAAAGGAGAACTAAAATTTATATATATTTTTTTTTTAACCTTCATCTTCTGCAGTTTCTTCACCTTCTGGCTGACGCTGGTCCTGTTTAACTTCCAGACTTCTCTTTCTGCTGGTTCCTACTCAGGTCTTTGTCTCCACTGTAATGCCATCCCTCCCTCTCTGCTGCCCTTCAGCACTTCGGGGAGGGGAGGGATTAAATTTCCTTGGAGGTGGAGGAAGGAGAAAAACCTGCCCATTCACCAGCGGGATTCTGGGTCACACTAATTGAGGGCTTGCAGGAGAACACGATCCTGAGGAGTAATTAAGGAGCTGGGAGAGGAGGAAGGGCTGGGATGGTTTTCTGGTGGAAAATGAAACCTCTTTTTTTTCCATTTCTGGAAAGTGTCCTTATTGGGCTGTTACTAAAAGCAGCTGATTGTCTGTGGCTCGCTGGGCAGTGAGTTCCCCTCAGCCGTGCTAAGGCACTGCTCAGTTACTCTGGGTTCAAGTTGTCTGTTGCCAGCTGAGCTCCTACAAATTGCATTTTTTTATATCCAGTCGTTTGGATATTTTCCTCTCTGACTTCAGGCTCTTTTGTAATCCATAAACTTTGTGATTTTTATGCAAAAGCACTTTCATCTGTAATTTAAGCGAAAATAAATATGTTGGGTTTATGTGTGAAACCTTGTATTTTTAATGGAAATACTTCCATACAGTTGAAATGTTTTAAGTAAAACTAAAAGAAAGCTGATTAATTTGATGGTTTTATTGGTTTTTTTTGCTTTATTTTAAATACAACTTAAAGAACCCTTAAGCTTTCTTAGTTCTCTAGTAGATTTAGTCTTTCTTAGTAGATTTAATCATTTCACTCTGGAGATCCAGTGTGTCCCTGCTGTTCCTGGAGGATCTCCTGTGGACGGTGCCCATGTGTGATCCCAGCTGGACAGTCATGCTGATGTTAATGGAAGCTGCTGTGGGAAAGCCAGCAGAGGAATGCACAGTGGAGCAGGGAGCTTACCTGGAACCTTAAAGCCACCTTGGGAAATCCTGGAAGGGTGTGTTTTGCTGTCTCAGAGGAAAGCTGGTTGTCTGGCACACTTGGGGTGACAGAGGGAAATGTTCTTTGCTCTTCCAGCACACTGGGTGATTGTTTGGGTGCCAAGTGAGCTGCTTTCCAAAGGCTCATTGACTCATTCCTGCAGCACTTCTGGGGTCTCAGGAAAGCTCAAGTCTAAGAAACTTAACAGGCTTCTGGTTCCTGTGCCTGCCCTAAGCACGTGCAGGGTTTTGTTCATTATATGTGTATATTTTTCATGATCTGCATTTAGGGTATCCAAGCTGTATAAATCAGACAACTCATGGCTAGAAGTTATAATAAGTAACTTTCTGGTATAAGTTTCTTGAGTCTGTGTTGTTTCTTGGCATGGGAAGCTTTCAGCTTTTATCGTAAGTTCTGAGAGTGCTGGGGAGACCAGCAGTGATGGCTTTAATGTCGGTGTCATTTGCTCTCCATGGCAAAAACACTGCCAGGGAGAAGACTGATCATCATTAGAAGGGTTTCTTGAAAGCAGGCAAGTTAATATTCCCTCCTCTGGGGAGAACTCGGGTTTTACTTGTGCTTTGTTTTGTGTTCTCGTGGAAATGTTCGTTCTTTCAAAAACAGCGTGCTGGGGTTTATTCCCATTCCTCCAAGCAGCTCTTCCACACTTCATGAATAGTGGACCTACAACTCTCAGTGAATTTATACAAGCAGCAGCAGTACTGACTGGTTGAACAGTAGCCAGCCAGTACCCTACTGGATTTTAAGTGCCCTGGAAATAAACTCTGCTTTAACAAAGGCCAAGGACAGCTGTGAGCTGGCGATCTGGGAGCCCTGTGCTGCTGCTGCTGCATCCTTTTATTCCGCTCCAGTTTGTCACCCTGGCATTGTCTCATCCAGTCTGGGGTGTTTCCCCAGCCAGTGTGCTGCTCCATCTCTGCCAAGGATTCTGCAGTTGTGGAGCTCAGTGCAGTTCCAGGAAGCTCAGGCTGATCTTTATCGTTCCTGCTTCCCTGGGGCTGTCGCACAAAGCCGAGCTTAGCACAGGGACACAGAGGGTTAATTCCTTAATCTCTGATTACTTTGGGTATAACAATTCCAGAGTCTGTTTCTCCTGGAAAACCAAAGCTTAAGTGCAGAGATCACATCAGGGAGAGAAAGTTGATGCTGTTTCAGGGTTCTGAGCAGCTCACTCCGGTTTAGATCCAGCGTGAATGGATCTAAATGGATCTTTATGTGCCTGCCTGCTACTGATTTTACCTTTTTATTAATGAACATCAGGGCCACAAAAAGTGGAATGGGTGAAAAGCTCATATCACGTCAGTGTATATTCAGGCTTTAGCAGGAGACTGAGGTTTCATGGATTCTCTCTCAGCCCTGGTTGTGTTAGCGAGGAGTTTCTCTTCTCTGATGTCAAAATTATTCTTTCACTGTACATAAATACAATGCTGAGGTTTTTTTTTTTCAGCACTGAGTACACAAAACAGATGCAAACCCGCTGCTAGATTCCTGCTGTATAATTCAGGCATTTCCTGGAAAGAGAACACTCCCATTCCCCACCCTGCACCAAAACCAAACAAACAAGGAAGTCGGGCGTAGGCTGAAGGCAGAAGTCCTGACTTTATGCCCACCTTGTGCTCTCAGTGCTGCCTCAGGTAAGGCAGCTCAGCTGCTGGTGTGATGGAAAGTGAACTGGTTACCATCCCTTTACCTTTTTTAACCTGTCACATCAGTCTGTTGACCTGGAGTGTTGAGCTGGGCCTGGCTGATCCCGGTTGAGGCGGCTGCCAGGAGCAGCCGTGCCTTGTCCTGCCTGTTCCTCTTGTGCTGGAGTTGGTGTTTGTGTGGGCAGGGCATGAGTTGGATTAGTCTGCTGAGCCAGACAAAACCCAGCTCTTAAAAGATGATGAAAAAAAAAAAAACCCCAAAGTTGTTTTCCACACTTAACTACAGAAATGCTGGAGCTGGCAGGAGAGGGAGGCAGGAATGTGACGAAGGAGGAGGGCAGTTCTGCCTCTCCTGGCAACAGTCCCCTGCTTAGAAGCACTAAATGAGATAAAATCTGAGGATGACGTGGGCTCTCCCAGCAAGGGGCCAGCGGCTCGTTAATTAAATTATGGAATCATGCCAGCAGGATGGCCTGGCCAGCCTTGTTTAGAACACTGAGTGGTTCAAAGTGTTGCAGTGCTCTGGCATTGAAGGAAGGGAAAGCTGCAGCCTCGGGTCTGGGCACGGGCAAAGGCTCAAACGACCTGTGACTGTGTGTGCAAGGCCTCAGACCTTGATGCATTGCCTTTGAATGTGGTTTAAAGATCCTGCTTGACATTTGGCAGGATAAGTGACTCTGCTCCCAGAATCAAACAACATGAACCTGGCTTTGTTTCCACGAATCATAAGGTGCTGATGTAGGGGAGGCAGAAGTCCTGCAGAATTTTCCAGCCCACCTTCAGTCCTTCAGCCTGCCTTTTCTGTGTTTTAAGTCATAGTCTAATGCAAAATGCATGTTTGAGTTCCAGGTGCTTATCCACAACTCAGAGCTTCAGTGCAGGAGTCCTGGCAGCAGCCCTGGCCTGATCCTGCATCTCTGCCGGGCTTGATGGGATTGGTGTGAACCACCTGCCTTGGGAAGAGCGTGATAGTTACTCTGTTTAATTAAATCTTTAAAAACAAGAGGAAACTTCTGGTTTGGATTTCTATATACCTATATTTAACAGAGGTTTTTGGAGGCAGACTCTATAGTATGAAACAGTTTGGGGGGTGGGATTCACAAACACCTTTTAAAACAGCTTTAAAAAGTGGCATAAACAACACCAAAAACCCCGTGGTTCTGCCACATGTGTTTTGGTAACTGTATTTGATGCAATACATCCTTCCTCTGTCCCTGTTCTCTGTCAGGCCCTCTGAGGAAGGAAACCTGGCATATTCACAGCCCCTGACTTAGTGTTTAGTTCTCCTCTCTGTGTTAGATGTTGAATTGTAGTATCTCCTTAAGCTCCAGGCCTAGTTACTGAACTCTGCTTCAGGGCTTCTGGACTAGTTCAAAAACTAAAAATTTGCAGGTGATGCAAACTGCTTATTTGATTTAACCCTCTTTTACACAGACTTGTGCAGGAAACTGCCAGGTCAGGATCAGTACTGAGCTGTGGAGTGTTTATCTGGGCCAGGATGTTGTTGGGCTTTGCACTCATATCATTCAGGCCTCTCTGTCGATCCCTTCCTCCTTGTTCTGACTGGATTCTGATAAGTTCTTGTACTTGAACATTATGGGGGCCACGCAGGAGCATCCCAGCTGGACTCCTGGGATGCTGGGAATGGCCAGGACCTGTGCTCTGTGGTCTGATTTTGGCAGCTTTTTGCTGCCCCCTGTGAAATCCCCATTTGTTTTGAAAAAACCCCAAAGTTCACAGAATTGCCCTTTATTTTTTGGGGGGTGGGGGACAGTATGTGCTGCTTGTTTCAGGGACTGTTCAGGAGATGTGGTGTGAGCAGGAAGGATGTGGCCAGACCTTGTGCAGCCAGCAAAGTGTGTGTGAGAGGGATGTAAAATAAAATCTTAGTGTACTCACACTGCTTAAAAATGGACAATTTTTGCCAAACTGAAATTTGGAGCAGCCCACGTGCCTGACTTTCCATGAAGTTTGCAGACAAGCGTCTCTGGCAAAGTGGAACTCCTGGCACGGGGTGCCTGTAACAAAAAGGATGCAGTTGGAGAATTCTAGACAGGCCATACCTCAGATACTGATAGACCTTTGCCTTTCCCTCAGACAGTCCAAGGCCACAGCTCAGATCTGGTGATAAGGAGGTCAGTGCTGTTTGGAAACAGTTGCTGAAGAAAGGGCTGGAGCCAGGCTGGGAGAGCTGGGGGTGCTCACCTGGAGAAGAGAAGGCTCCAGGGAGACCTGAGAGCCCCTTCCAGGGCCTAAAGGGGCTCCAGGAGAGCTGGAGAGGGACAGGGGTGGACAGGGTTGTCCAAATAAGCAGTATCACCATCTCTCTTGCCCATACTGGGGTGTGCATGTTGACCCTTGTGTGCAGCAGGTGAGGGTTGGTTCCTTCTTGTGATGGTGTGTGTTCCCAAACATCCACCTTCTATGTGCCCCATCAAGGCTTGGCAGGATTTTATTCAGATTCCCCCCCCCCTTCCCCCAGTAAATACACTTTGTCTTATTTACTTTATGTTTTCTGACTTTCTAAAGGTTTTGTATTTTCAGCTTCCCCCCCCCCCCTTAGTCGTCAGTGTTGGAATCTCAGCATTCAAGAAAAAAGTGATTTTTCGCATCTCAAAATAGCCTGACTTCACCAGATGAGATGTTAAGAGAAATGCTAAATATTATGACAGCCTCCAAGAAATTCTTAGACTTGGCAGTGCTCTAATAATTGTGGTCCAGAGCTGGAAAATGCATGAAAGATTCCCAGGCAGCCGCTGGTTTCACTCTCCAGGAAGAGAAGCTCTCGAAACGGGCCCCTTCGGGACAGGATCTTCTGAGTTTTGGGACTTAATCACAAAAATATTGTTCAGCATAGGGAATTGGGTTGTTTGTTTTTTTTTTCCTGTGAGAAAACAACATTTTGAGACACTTAAGAGGCATTTCCATTCTTGCAAAGCTGAACCTCTACCTTATGCATTTCTGGCAGGGATTCAGAGGGAGATTATAAGTTTTCACTGGAATTTTCCTTAACAAGGTACCTTCAGTAATCACAAAATAAAGAAGAACTCTCATAAATATTTGCAGGCTGTGAGAATCCCAAGGAGTCTTTAGGAAACATACTTTCCTCATCCTAAAAGTTTAAACTTCGTTTGAAACCTGAATAATTCTCATTTTACATCAGAGTTTTATATATCTATCAGAGAAGGTGCAGATTTGCATAGCAGTTACTGGGCTGTTCCTAAAAGAGCATAATTTACCCCAGCAACCCTAGAAAGTAGTTTTATTAGGGAAGGAGAAATGTGTTTTCATTGCATCAGCCTTGCAATTCCCTGCCATCATCCAGGGACATGCAGGACTGCAAGGAATGAAAACTGGAAATTGGGAAATACAGCTTTGCTTCCAGAGGGTGTATCAGATTTCAAGTAATCATTTGAAGCATTAGGCCTGGATGGTTTTGGCTGATCCAGCATTTCTTAGACTCGTTCCAGCTCCTGGGTGGAACAAAGCTGTCTCTGTAACTGAGACTTCTCTTCCCTGCTTTTCTCATTTGAGCTTTAACCCTCACTACAGTTGACTATTTTTCCCCTTTTCTTTTGGACAGAACTGTCCCAGCCTCACCTAGAGATTGTTTTACAGAGGATTATTGGCCAGAGGAGCATTGCCTCGATGTTCAAGGGATTCCAATTCCAAGGCTGAAGGCTGATTTGCCTTCTGGACCACCCGCCTGTGAGCTGTGCGTGTGGAACAACCTCTGCAACCCCAGGGATCCTGGTGATCCCAGCCCTGAGCCAGTGCTGCTGTGAAGGTGGTGCTTCCTCTTGTGTTTGGGTGTTCTGTATCACAGCCCCGATTGCTTCTCTACAGATGCTTTTTTATCTCTTTTCTTTTCCCCCTCCTTTTTATATTTGTAGATTTTTTAGACCAGGAATGTTTATTGTTTTGTTGCACAACAGACCAGCACTTGCTTTGCTTAAGAGGAAATTGTCATCTTGTGTTTTAAATACAGACAGGACAGAAACTTTATTGTGTTCTCTGCCTGGGTTTGGGTGCTTTGCTGGAGCAGTTTTAAGGAGTCCCCTCACAGTTGCTTTCCTTTGAGGGGTGGGTTTGGGAACTTGATTGGAGGTTTAAGAAACACACAGAAAGACCAGGGGAGCACCAAGCCTGGACTCTGCCCACGACTCCCTGCTTTTGTACTGAACCACCATGAACATTCCTCAGCTGTTTAACAATTCCTGGAGCTGTCAAACCCCTGCAGGAGGATACTCAGTGGTGTGAAAGAAATCTGGCAGGTCTGTAGTGGGTTTGTATCGACCTTTTTATCTGCCCGTAGCATTGGAGGATAGTTTGTGAATTGCTTTAAATTCACTTTTTTGGGATTTTTTTGGAGGGATGTTAGGCAGTTTGCTGGTAGGGTGAGAGATGAGCAGTTGCTGTCTAAGCTAAAGCTACTCAGGCAAGGCAGGCCAGGCAGGCCATTACTCCTCACACCTCCCAGTGCCCCTTGTTTATCCCGTTTCAAGGACGGTGAGGATGTTGCTCCCGATTAAATCTGCTGCCGAGGCGAGCGCCAGGAAGATGGAATGGGATTTTCAGAAGCAGCAAAAATAATGACACTTCTTTCTGTTGAGCAAATTATAGCTGAATGCACACTTGTAATGTGGAAAATGGGCTTCCAGGGTGAAGCTGATTATCTCAGTCCTGTTTAGTGCCCGGGCTTGCTGCTCGAGGGGCCGAGGGACCCCAGTTTGGGAAGCTCCTCTGCAGCTCTCTTGCACTATTTGTTATTTTGGTGTTGTTGACATTTGCTGTGCGTTATTTTCTGAGGCTGCTGTGGAACTTCCTCATCCCATATTAATGCTGCTGATGTCCTTTTGCAGGGGTGTCTCTGCTGCTGCCATTTCTTCCCTTGTTTGCCGGCAGGAGTGTAAGAATTAGACATGAAATGCATTTCTTTTCCCCCCTCGGTTAACCCCCATGTCTCCCTCTGGAGGAGAAGCCTCTCTGTTTGAGGTGTCAGTGTGATTTTTAGCAGGACTCTGCAGAGGCAGGAGACACTGTGAGCCACCAGCTGGGACAGATTCCATGGGATCACCAACGCTTGGACCTTGAGGTGTATGTTTGAATTCAGTGAAACTCTTGAATTGTTCCCAGCTGGTCCCCCTGCTCCTCTCAAGCTGAGCTGTGTTTTATCAGTAGATCTATACTTTTCTACTAGTAATATTTAAAAATATTAACTAAACAGAATTCCTGTGTGCACAGGGATATCCCATTAACTCTGCCTGTCCCACAAGTGTGCCAGCAGTATTTATTTGCAGGAGGGCTGTTGACTTTTAACAAAATCACTGACGTTGAGTCAGTTTTTCCTCTCTGAATGCAGTACCATGTAGTCAAATGGTATTTTTATTATCCTGCCAGCTTCTTATCACAGTGAGCATTTGTCTCCTTGGACTGACAAACTGCTGCAAGTATTGCAAAGGGAAATCGTAAGACTGACAACAGCTCATTTAATAATGGTAATTTGCTTGTACACAGGTTGAAATAATTTAAAATACCTCCAATTCGTACAGATAGCATTTCTTGAGGAGCAGTGAAATTATCTGGGTGAGCAGTCATGCTTTTCAGACCGATCTGCTGACAGGGGAGGGGAGTCTGGCTGAATGACTCTGCTTTTTTCATTTCTGAGTGTTCCTGAGTCAAGGGTGGTGACTGAAAACCATAACACAAGTTCCTGGGGGCTGGGTATCCCAAGGAAACCCTGGGCTCCTGGACAGTCAGGTAAAACTTCTTCTGGAATTTATAGGGAGGATTATTGCAGAATTTCAAAGGAATAGTAAATTAAAATATTATTTCACAGTTCAGTTGAAGACTGGAAATCAAAAAAAAAAAAAAAACCACAACCAAGGACAAACCAGCCCCCCCCAAAAAAAAACCCAAACCAAAACAAAAAGCAGAGGAAGGAATAACTTTGTATGTATTAAAAAGTTTGAAAAGTATTCTTTGAATGTAGTTTTATGTTTTTACCTTCAGAAAATTGAAGCAGTAAGTCCAGATCTACCTGGACTCAGCTTTAATTTTATTCCTGGATTCCCCTCCTCTCTGGAAGCTGTTGTTTGTGAGCATTTCTGTGTATAAAGGAACTGCAGAGATCAGTGCGATGCTCATTAGCACTGGGACATTTTATATGACTTTGCCAAAGGAAAAGAGATCATAAACCAGTGATGTAAGTCTTAGTTCATCAGAACTCCGTGGTAATATATTTATGAATAAAAATTGGCTCCAACATCCCCACTGTAGCTGATAAAAAAGACAATATATCAGTGGAGAAGATCATTATGAGACCGCTCACTGTCTCCTGAGGGATGGCAGGAGTCACCCAGGTAGTTTTAAATTTATTAACTGTAATAATAATATATATAAAAAACCTGCTTTTCCCCCGGTCTGTACTTTTTTACGTATTCACCGAAAACTTTACTGAAATTCAGTTAAAGTGCAACTAAGCTCTGTTATCTGCTGTTAGTTTTTCTTACAGGATCTTTTAAGTGCTTGCAATTCCTGCTGCACATTGGACTTAGGAGCTAAAACCTGCCTGTTAAGGGTGAGGTATGGGTTGTGAAGGTTGTCTAAAACACTGTTCAGTGTTTTGTGAAAACTTTGACTGCCCATGGAACATTCAGATATTTTTGTTGTCATTGAGGGTCGTCTCAATTGTTAAATCCCCTCCTAAACCAGCCAGTGATGTGAACTGGTGCAGCTGGGTTAATATGCAATATTAACCCCTAAGTTATCCCTCAGGGAAGGCAGGGAGCTCTGGGAGGAGCAACTGGAGGTGTTGCTGGGAGACTTGGCTGCTCGTGGGACTACAGGTGCTGCTCAGGGATGCTGCCTGTCCCTGTTGTGTGCCTTTCCTGGCATCCCTCACTGCTCATCCCATGCCGTGGAGCTGCAGAGGGTTGGGTGTGGAGCAGTTTCCTCCTGCTCTGTGCCCTGCCCTGCACTCACCACCTGCACCACACTGGGATTACCAGCTGGGTTTGAGTAATTCATAAACACAGGTGGGATATTTCCCTAAGAAACCCATGGTGAGAGCAGGCACCGGTCCCTGTTTGGAGCCTCTGGGTATGGGGCCCTTTGCAGAAGCAGTCTCGAAATCTTGCATGGCTTGTGACTCCAAGATAAGGAATTTGTCACACTCTTGGAAAGCTTAGATCAGCCCTTTCTACAGAAGTGTGCTTGTGACGTCTCTAGCAACACGTTCTAGGTCGTGAGTGAATTCTGGCTGGCCAGAGAATAAAAGCTTTAAACTTCATATATGTGCTCACAGGTCCTGCTGAAGCAGTTCCACAGCAGTTTAAGCTGGGTGTAAGTTGCATGGCCTCGACTATGTAATTACTATCTTGAAAGCAGTAAAGGCATAATTAGGGGTGTGGGGCCTGAGGAGAGAGCCTCTTCCACGGCTGCCTGATGTGATAGGGCAGAGATAGGCCCTGTTACACTTTGACTTCACACACCCACACGGTTGTTGCATGTGCATAATGCCAGAGGAGGTATTTGTAACGCACTGTCTCTGGTTTATGTTTACTTCAGACTCTGCAAACTGGTATTTCCTTGGTCTGGAGGGGTGGGAAGTGCTTCCAGAAAGTGCCACAAATCCATGGCAGGTTTAAGGGTGGTGCAGTTCTGCTGCCCCAGTGGTGGGATAGTTCCCCACAGTCCTGATAAGAGCTCCTCATCCCAGGCTCTTTTACGATGGTTCCTGCAGTGTCTGCTGTCTGAGCAGCTTGTTTTAAAGTACATGACCATGAAATGTAGACAAACTGTAGTTATTCTCAGAGAAAGCTGTGATGGGGAGCTGTACATAAACTGCAGTACTTTACTTGGGTATCACATGTAATATAATTTGTATAATGGCTATAAAATCTCTAGTTTTGTCAATAATTCTTAAGGATGCACAGAATCCTCAATAAAGAATGTCCTGTTTCTGTCTGTAACTTTCCCAGTATCTGTCACTATATAAGCACATCTATTAACAGTTTTGTTCTCCTAAGAAAACTTTATATATCCTTAATTAAATCTTTACTGCAAAATTAACCAGCCTAAATATCCCAGTAATGTGTCGCTCATCACTTTATGATCTGGCATAAAGCTGGAATGTTTCAGATATTTGTGTTGTGCCTCATTCTGCAGAGCAAACATTGTCCTTTGAAAATCCACCCCTGTCAAACAAGTTGATGTTGGACTGGCCCCAAACTGGGGAGATTTACTGGCCACTGAAGTGAAAGTCATTGCAGGGGGCTGTTTTGGCTCCCTGGTTTCTGTTGGAAAAGTTGAGGTGACCTGTGCTTTTGTGGTTTTGATCCCTTGGGCTAAATCAAGCTGGGTTACTTTGCATGCCTGGCACCCTCAGCTGGGCCATCCCTTCAAAAAGTGCCTTTTTTGTTCTCTAATGCATTAGTGTAACTGGAAGGTAATCAAATACAGCATATTTATAACCAGCTGTAGGGCTCAAGCTGTATCTAGGGCTCCTGGATAGCAGGCCTTTGTGTGTGCTGCAGGAGCACCCTGATCACGTCACCACATTATCGTCACTCTGACGGGGGGAGATAAGGGAAGCTCTCTGCTCTCAGGATTTCCTACTCCCTGTTTTCTGCTCCCCTCCAGAAATCCTGCTGAGGCTCGGAATAACATCTTTCAAGATTTAAAACCTTCATTTACCACCATCCGTGGTGCATGTGACTGAGCTTTTGGGAGGTCCAGGACCTGGTTTTTGCTGTGAGACTCAGATCAGAGCCCTGAAGAAATGAGGGGGAGGTGTGTGTAGCTTAGTTCAGAAACAGAAAGTAAGGCTGTTGGAGCAGCAGCTCGTGGCCAAGTTGAGTTTTTAAAGTATGCATTATATGACCAAGGCTGTCATGCAGAGGACAAGTGTGCTCATGGCAAGAGGGGAAGCAGAAGGGCCATGAAGGGGAGCTGTGCTTGTCCCTGAGTCCAGGTGACACTGGGTGTTGTCTTATCAGCTGGCAGTGCTTGGGCCCTGGTAGGTCTTGCCCACACCGCAGCTCCTGCCAGAACTTGTAGCCACATACAGGAAGGTTATTATAGAGTGATTTGGGTTGGAAGGCACCTTAATCATCCAGTTCCAACCCCCTGCCATGGGCAGGGACATTTCCCACCAGACCAGCTTGCTCCAGAGCCCACCCAACCTGGCCTTGGACACTTCCAGGGATGGGGCATCTACCATCTCTTTGTGCACCTACAAGCACGTGTAGATGTGGTTTGTGCTCACTGTCAGTGTTCCAGGAATGGGCAGGTACCTGTTGTCTGCCCAGGTGTTTAGGGAAGAGCTGGATGCACTCCTGTCTGGGTGGGTGGGTGGAGCTGGAGCAGCCTGGCTGTGCAGCAGGTTGGGCCAGTCCTCCCACACAGGCTGGTCCCCGTGGGATGGAGCTCTGTTGGTGCTGTCATGGGTGGGCTCCTCAAAGAGCCCACACTGTACAAGTGCTTACAAGCAGCAAATGGCTCAAACCACCTTAATCTCTCTCCTCACACCTCTTAGTTCACACTCTCCTGTGTTGAAGGGTTTACCTTAGTTTTATCTACTTAGTTTATCTGGGAGGATGAGTGGACAACCACAGAACGTTCTAAATATTTCTGGGTGCTGAGTGGCACTTGGCACAAAATCTGAGAGGTGTTTTGGGCATAAATCTCACCCATCCCACCCTTTCCTATGTTGTGCAGCTGCCCTTCAGGCCCTAAAGCGTAAGAAGAGGTACGAGAAGCAGCTGGCGCAGATTGATGGCACATTATCAACAATTGAGTTCCAGAGGGAAGCCCTGGAGAATGCCAACACCAACACTGAAGTGCTTAAGAACATGGGTTTTGCTGCTAAAGCCATGAAAGCTGCTCATGACAACATGTAAGTTATTCCCTTCTCCACCTTTAGTTTGCCATTTGTTTGATCTGCTGATTGCCAGGTGTTTCATAAAGGTGGAGCTGCAGTAGCAAAATCTTCTTTTAAAAGGCTCTAACTTTAACATGCTAGATACATTTTCATGTTTAACAAAACATGCAAGTGTGGTGCTGCCTCAGTTTACCACCATTTATTCTGGACACTGTCCAAAAGCAGGGTAGCACCAGTGTAGTCTAAAGAGATGAGTGTCTGCACCAGTTACAGATCCACCTGGTGGCAGCAAGAATTTTAAGCCTCGAGGGGAGACTTAAAAATTCTTTTCTGTGCAGTGGAGTTGGTGTATGTAGCAATAATTAAAGGTAAACTGCATTATGGGAACGTTGTGCTTGCTCCAGAAGCAAATATTGTGGATGTAATAATGCTGAATCAGGAGAGCAAATTCTTATTAATACCAGTAGAGCAGAACAAAACCTCTTTGTTGGTGTCTCTGTGTAACTGCTGCAGGCTAAGCTTGTAGGGAAGAGCAAAAAAAACATGTATAATTCTGTTTTCAGGCCTGCATGCAAAGTGTATTTTGGGAAAGGGCCTTGTGAATGTCCCCGTGGTGTGGCATTTCTACAGAACCCCAGAGTCACAAAAGCCCGAATTGCTGATTGGGGACGTGCCTGATGATACTGAATTCCTTCCTTTCTTTTACAGGGATATTGATAAAGTAGATGAATTAATGCAGGACATTGCAGAACAGCAAGAGCTGGCAGATGAGATTTCAACAGCCATCTCGAAGCCAGTAGGATTTGGGGAGGAATTTGATGAGGTATGTTTTGAATTTGCTTCTGTTGATAACAGTCAGACTCCCCATCTCCCTGATTTGCTTCAATCCTGTTATTTAAGCTGTTTTCTTTAATAATATGATCAGCTAAATATACTTTTTTATAAATATGACTTAAAGTTCCATCCTTTTTTTCTCTTTTACCAACCTAGGATGAACTCATGGCAGAACTAGAGGAACTAGAACAAGAAGAACTAGACAAAAACTTGCTGGAAATCAGTGGTCCGGAGACAGTACCACTACCAAACGTGCCCTCAATAGCAATACCCTCCAAGCCAGGTATGGATGGACCTTTACCTGAAGCATTTTGGATTGTTAAAAGTGTGCTTTTTCATCTCCCAGCTCCTTGGACTGGGGAGATCAGGCTGCAGGCAACACAGACATTTTGCTTGAAATTTTGCTTCCTGAATCCCAAATCACATCCAGTGCCATTTCCCTGGGGGGAGAACCTACGTTTTTCACAAGCACCAGGAAAATTACTCCCTGTTACAGGAGCAATTATTGTCTGTTCTAGCACTCCCAGGTTATCTGCAGCCTTGATGATGCTCAGGGAAGAGGAGGTGTGGAAAAAGGGACTGGAGAATAAAGTAACTCTTGAAATTAGAATCACAGGATGGTTACGCTTGGAAAAGGCTTCCATGATCATCCAGTCCAACCATTAGTCCCAGGCTGGTTTGGATTCCCCCATGGAATCACTTCTTGCTGCTGCTTTGGTGTCTTAATTTGATCCCTTCTCTTCTGGCTTTTGGGAGGCTCTACCCTCGCAGTCCCCTCTCTGGGGACTGTGCAGTTTGCACAGGCAGTGCCAATCTGAGGGTCATCCCAGTCCTACAGCACAAATATCCAGGGAATTGCAGTTAGTGTGAGGATTTTAGGTGGAGAACAGGCAACAAACGTTTTTATTTACAGAGACAGTTCAAAGCTGCTGTTCAGTCTGATCTGATCCCTCTGGTATGAAGGGGAAGTGGTACCTCGTGGAATACAGCTCAGCTGGGGCACCTCTCCAGCATTAATGGGATATGAAGCTTTGCAAGCCTGTTTTGCTGAGTCTGCCTGAATGTTTAATGGATAAATTGTAGACTTTGCAGCTTTATTCCATGTCCTTACTTAGGAGAAAAAGTCCAAAAGGCTAGTGAGTGGAAATAATCCCAGTTGGTTGGTGTACCTATAATTATCCTGCTGCCTTTCCAGGCTTGGATGGATGTGGGAAGCAGCAGGCACTGCCAAACCCAAGGTTCTGCTTTGTGTGCCATTGCTCCTTGTGTGTTACAGTCCTTTACTTTTGACATCACTGATTCTGTGTTTTTCCAGCTGTGTTTTGCAGAATTGCTGACCAGGGTTGATGAGAGGGGGCTGAGTCGTATCAAAATACCCTAAATCAGGGGCTTTGTCCAGACTCAGATCCAACAGCAGGAGAAATAGGTTAAATAAACCTGTGAAACTTATTGAAACTTCCTAAAATAATAAAAACAGTGAAGAATTTTTTTGTAGTAACAATTCTGAGCGCAAAGCTCGGTGTTTTATGGGATTTGTGCTAAGCTGCTTTTGCATGGAAACTAGAATTCCATTAATGTATTTAAATGTCATGCTGCTTTTCACTTCAATAAAGCTGCCTCCAAGACTGGCACTTGGGAAGATTTGGGATTCTGGGGTGGTGGTGGGTGGGGATTTTGTGTGGATTTATTTTTTTAACCTAAATTGGTTTTCCCTTTGAATTGGCTTAACAAACACTGGGATTAAAAGTTGGCTTGTGGTCACCATGGGTCGAACTTCCAAAGGGAATATTTCCCTAACGATGCAGGTTCATGTGTATTCATTTTGGGAATAAGTGATGTGTCTTTTGAGGTAGAGGTGACTCTGTTCCCATAAACTTTTTGTTCATGACATGGAAAATGAACACGAGCTCTCCTGCTTTTCCAGCTCTCAGGAGCTGTCTGGATTTTGGCTGTAATCACTCTCTGAACGAGGAATTTTTTGCTGTTGCCACCAGCTGAGTTGATGTCAGGAGAAACTCAGGCAAAAGCTGTTTTTGTTTAATGGAGGCTGGAAGAGCTTAATATAGAAAAACAAATCCCAAATTTGTACAATTGAGAGGTCTTGAGCTCGACTTAGAGCTGACTCAATTCTCCTTGTGTAAATGTTTCATTTGGAATGACACAAACCAGTTGGAGTGTGAATTATTTGACTCTTTTTTTTCCCTCCCTCCCTCCCACCTTGAAGCAAAACCACTCTCTGAGGAAATGACATCTTTTATTGGTATTTTCCAAAATTATTGCAACTATTTTTGGGTTAAAACCATTTTTTGCTGAGTTAATGGAAACTGGATTGTCCCATGATGACAAATAGCAGCGTTTGCTCCTCTGGAAGGAGCAGAAATGATGAGGAGGCAGCATTTAGGCTGCTGCCTCCCATCCACATCCCTCAGCTGCCAGGGGAGTGGGAAGAGGAGGGGAAGAGGACGTTCCCAGGGCTCTTCAGCCCCTCCAAGAGCATCAACTGACACAGGGTTGGAGGCCCCCAAATTCTGTACCTGCCTGACCAAAACACAGGAACCTCATCTGTTGCACTTTGAGGACATAATGGTGAAATAAGGGATTTTTTTTTTATGGAGAAGAGACATCAGAAACTGCATCCCTCTGAGAGAAACTTTGCTTATAGGCTTGGATATGGTGGAAAAACATCACTCCTTAACCTTCTGTACATTTGCATTCTTCCTGTGTGAATTATTGTCTTTTCCCACTAGAATGGGGACTATCAGGCAGTTCAGCCCCTGCTGACTCTCTCATGAGGCTCCTTTTGTTTCAGTTCAAGAGGATTTTGTGTATTTTTTGCCCTCTGCTGGCCTTTGGTGCTTCATTTACTGGCTTGTCAGTGGCAGAGAGGCCACAGGGCTCTGTCAGGATTCTGTCAGGATTCCCACTCACTTGTTTTCTCTCACTTGTTTTGCAGCCAAGAAGAAAGAGGAAGAAGAGGATGACGACATGAAAGAGCTGGAAGCTTGGGCAGGAACCATGTAACCACAGCAGTAACTGGCTGGAAAAAAAAAAAAAAAAAAGACTTTGATTACCTATACTGGGTACAAATGTGTTGTGTTGAGGAGAAAGCATAAGCAAAATGTCTTTATCTTTTAATTTTAACCCAGAGCAGTGGGAACTGCATTGCTGTTTTCTGCATAGCATGGTCTGCACACAGGAAGGAAGGGGGAGCAGGGGGAGTTGCCTGCAGTCGATACGGTTGAATTTCTGTACAAAGGTCTTTGCAAAATCAAACATTCAGCTTTTGGACTGTGCTACTGCCACTGCTGGATCTTCATCTTCAATTTGGGCCATATTGAATTGAAATAAGCTGGAAAAAAAAAAAAAAACAACCAAACACCCTGTAATTTTAAGTCAGTTTAAGTGTGTCTATAAGTCTTGTAAGGCATTTAAAAACCAGGAAAAGTCCTAAAGCCACCGTCGGCTTCTTATTGTGTTTTAGGTGCAAGAATGCTTTAGGTTTTTAGTTTTTGCCAGTTATATTTATATCCCTTGACTGATGTGTGGCCAAGCCTTGTGTTTGTCACCGCCAACGACGTAGTCACTGTTCCCATTTTAACTGGTGATGATGATTCGCAATCGATAAACACTCTCTTGGACGTAGGGAAGATCTCAAGTTCAGTTGTACATTTTTCTACATAGCACTACGATGTTTATTGCTTTTTTTTTTTGGTGATAATTGATAACCCATTCAGATACATGCACACAATTATTTTAATTAAGAAACTACTATGGATTGCACTGTATTAAATATCTCGATTAATTTTCACCCGTGGTTGCTGTTGTCGATTCTGTGTCGTGCTTGAGTGATCTGGCTGTAGGAGGAAACAGCCTCAAGCTGTGCCAGGGGAGGGTCAAGTTGGACATCAGGAGGAATTTCTTCCTGGAAAGGGTGGTCAGGCCTTGGCAGGGGCTGCCCAGGGGAGGTGGTGGAGTCCCCACCCCTGGAGGTGTCCAAGGAAGGACTGGATGTGGCTCTCACTGCTCTGGGCTGGGGGACAAGGTGGGGATGGGGCACAGACTCGATGATCTTGGAGGTCTTTTCCAAACTTAGTGATTCTGTGGTTCTTTTCTGTGTCAAATTTCCCCCCACTAAGGAGAAATCAGAGCTGAATTAACAGGAGAAGCGACAGGTTTAGAAACAGAGCTGGGGATTTGGCTTTACATTTTTTGTGGTGGAAATGATCCCCGTTGTGCACCGTGCTAACAAACATGTGTTAAAGCAGCAGTGTCTTATTCCAGGAGTTGTGGGTGAGCATCTCACCCACATCTGTCCCAGCAGGAGCACTCTGGTGTAGCTGGGAGAGGGAAAACCAATCCCATCAGCTCCATTAGTGCTTTAAGGTTCCTGCTGTGGAAGCTCAGGAGCCGTGAGCGGCAGAGCTGGCAGCCCAGCTGTTCCCTGGGACGTGTTTGCTCTCCTGTTCATTCAGCTTTAGCTAAACAGAGGCCCTGCTTTGCACAGCAGGAGGAAATGCAGCAACGAGGATGTGCTGTGGTTCCTGGTTACCTTTAGCCACACAGCAAGGACAACCTCAGTTCTGACCACCTCAGTTCTCACCACTTTTTTTTTTTTTCTTGATTCTTTTAATAAACAGTGAGGTGGTTTCTTAATCCTGCAGTTTATTAATACAGAGTCTGAGGAGTGATCACCTTTCTGGTTTGGATATCAGTTCCTTGCTCTGTTGCATAATGTCAGTAAACAGCTGCAGTGTTCGCAGTAAACACGCTCTGCCTTGCTCAGACTCACTCCGAGGCAGAGCTCACCTGCACAGAGCCCCAGGTGCAGTGGGGAAGGAGCCAGCAGCTGTCCCCTCAGTGCCCTGAAAGGGTGTCCCTTTCCTGGGAAAGGCAGTCCAGTTCCTGTTGGAAACTGTCCTTAACTAAGTTGCCCCCATCAGACAGCTCGATTTGCTGTGTCAGCGCTTTCTCGTGGGACTGTTTAAGGGGGCAGGCAGAGATCTGGGATCCAGGGAGTTTCAGTGTGTGGTTAATCCTTGTTTTTCCCTAGAGGGAAGGTGGAAAGCATTGTCACTGTTGCATGCGAGTATGAGGCTGAGACTTTTCAAGGAGGGCAAAACGCTGTGGCTGCCCCATCCCTGGAAGTGTCCAAGGCCAGGTTGGACGGGGCTTGGAGCAACCTGGACTAGTGGAAGGTGTCCCTGCCCGTGGCAGGGGGTCGAATGAGAAGAGATTTAAGATCCCTTCCAACCCAAACTATTCCATGATTCTGTGAAGAATTCAGACTGGGTGGAATGGCCTCATCCCTGATTCCCCTTGGAATGATTTCAGCCTTGTACAGAGGAGGAGCTGTGGCAGGGACATGGCATTTGTCCGTGGTCCCAAGGGAAGCACAAAGCCAGGAGGGTCAGAGAAGGATTTTGTGCTGTGTGTCTGGGTTGGGGGAGTCAGGCCAGAGATGCCTGTGTGGTGTGTGCTCCGGGCTCAGGGTCCACCCACACCAAGGGGCTGTGTTTGTATGTTTGGAACAGGGTGAACACTCGGAGAGCACTTGGAAAAGCTGCCCCAGAGAGTGGCTGAGGTGGTTTGTAATGGTAAACCTCAGCAGACATCCTGCTGCAGGGCTCTCATGTTGTACAGCAGGTGGGGGCATATCCATTATTCTGCTCCCTCCCAGAAATAATGGAAATCCATGCTCTTCCCAGCACTGCCTGCTATGAAATTGAGCTCCAGTGCCACTGGGTCTGTACCTCTCCAGGTGTGTAAATGGCTTTTCTGTGCCTTCCCTGCTCTTCTCTCCCAGAGATGCTCTTTCCTCTTCAAATACACGGCCATTTAACTGCATCAACTTTCAGTGCAATGTTAAATAGTCAGGGAAGGGAGGGGGGGGGGAGCTCCATTAGCCCCTGGGATGGCAAATCAATCTCCAGTTGCTTAATGGGTGATTTGTTAGTCAGTGGGTGTTAGGAATGGGTTCTGGGGAGGGGCTCGTGGGACTTGCCGGTGCAAGAAGTGGTGGGATTGCATTCACTTGCCAGTGAATGCAGGAGTGGTGGGAGGCAGGTGGATTTTTGAGAGGGGCCAATGTGCAGGCTGGGCTGTGCTTGTCAGTGCTGTGATGGGAGGAGCAGGAATGCTCTCCCACTCTCCAGGAGCTGCTGCACCTTGTGGTGCATGCACAGAAGGTGGCCAGCCTGGCCTGGAGGTCACAGCTGCTTGTGCTTCTCTCTGCCTCCTCCTCTCCACCTCAGACCTACCCTGTCTGCACCCTCTTAAACCCCATGATGGACACCCACCAACTGCTCCTGTGCTGCTGCAGCTCCTCCATCCCCTCCCAGGGTTTCAGGGCCACCTCTGTCACAGCACTGAGTGTTTAATAGCACAGGGCATCCAAAAATCACACCAGGCTGGGTGCTGCCCCCTCAGCTGCACCTTGGGCAGTGGGTTCCCCCTGGGTGGCCCATCCCTTCAGGGCTCTCCTGGGATGCACTGAGGGTGTCTCCCCAACCTGCGCCAGCCTGTGGGGTTACTATGGGTTACTGTGGCACTGTGGTGTCAGCCCCGCAGGTGCCACCACTGGTTACAACTCCCTCCCATCCCTTTGCAGTTGGTGAATTTTAAACCTCAGCCCTTCCAGTAAAACCACTCAGCTTCCTGAAGCCCCCGAATGCAGCGTGCTCATGGAATTACCCTGTAAAGATAGGTTTGTTCTCACTCGAGAGGTGTAACACCACTCATCGACAGAACAGGTTAAACCCTTTATTAGGGCTCTGAGAGCCCCTGCAGGTTGACATTTGTATGTGCTGCTCAGCACTCCCTCTCTCCCCTGCTCATTATTTTTATCATTATTTTGGTTCTTAGGCCAAAATTGCGCTCTGCTCATCCAGGAAGCTCTTGCCCTTCTAAATCCTGCTCGTGTTTGGCTGATGCTCAGCCCCGTGGCAAACAAAAGAGCTCTCTTGACTTACTTTTCAAACATCAAGGTCCACTAAATCAAAGTGGTGGCTTTCCAGACCTTGTGGCTCTCTGGCTTCAGGATCCTGAATGTCCAGGCACCAGTGGGGTTTAGACTGGGCTGTCAAGCACAAAAGTACAACCAAACTGCTTGTCCTGCTGCCCTGGATTGTCCCATCCTCTCTGCTGCACTTGCACAGAGTCCCAGAATGGTTTGGGTTGGGAGGGATCTTAAAGCTCATCTCATCCCACCCCCTGCCAGGGGCAGGGACACCTCCCACCATCCCAGGCTGCTCCAAGCCCCGTCCAACCTGGCCTTGGACACTTCCAGGGATCCAGGGGCAGCCACAGCTTCTCTGGGCAACCTGTGCCAGGGCCTGCCCACCCTCACTCACAGGGAAGAATTCCTTCCCAATGTCCCCCCTCCACGGCGGCTCAGCCGCTGCAGGGACACACGAACGTCCTTTCCAAGCAGCGCCGGAGGACGGGACCGTCTGTGCAATTTCCCCACTCGAACACTTGGAGGCAAAACTGCATTTCTGGACAGACAGACGCGGGACACCGGGAGGCACCGAGCGGCTCTGCCTCCCTGCTCGGGGGCTGCTGGCACAGCCGCGGCTTCTGGAGCAGCAGTGGCTCATCATCCAGGCATCCCCTTGCTCTGGAAAACCTCTCCCAACAAGATTTGCGACCACGAAACACTTTCTGTGCTTCTCTCCTGAACTGCACTAAACTTCTGTAAATTAGAGACTGCTATTTCCGAGCTGTGCCAGCATCACTGCCTGTCAACTTTTAATAAAAAGTTTTTCCTCCCTCAAATTTTCAGCTCCCTCTTTCCCCAAGGGTGCAGCCCGGCCCTTGAAAGGCTTCAACCTCCGTTTCCAGTCACTCGGCTGCTTCCCTGGGCACCCAGCATCCCACCAGAGCCTGCAGCGAAGCCTCGAGGAAGGTCTGCCCGTTCCAATCCCTCCGGCCGAGGCCAGTGATGCCCCGGTCACCTGGCCCTGGGGATGCTGTGGGTGCCCCGACGAGCAACCAGAGGCGGTGGAGATGCTCCGCAGGTTGTTTTGGCGGGACAGAGTTGAGGAGAGGCTTCTCCGAGAGGGATTTGCCAGCAGAGGGCAATGCCGGGATGGATTTCCATCGCTGCACGGTTCGGTGGGTGTTAAACCAGAGATGGGAGAGGGAAGGCGAGAGATGCTGCGAGCGCAGCCCCCTCCAAGCTCCTCATCCCGGGTGGGTTCCCCCCGCAGGCAGGAGGGGACCTGCCCAGCACCCCCTGTGCCAGCGCGGAGGGTGGAGGTGGCACTGGGAGCTGCCTCCCTGCAGGATTGGGGAATCCCAAATCCAGGCGGGACCAGATCCTGGATGGCCATGAGTGTTCGGGCAGCTCTCACAGACCAAGGCTTGGGATTTGCTTAGGGATGTGGTCTGGTGGGAGGCTTGGCAGTGCTGCGTTAATGATTGGACTCCAGGATCCCGGAGGTCTTTTCCAACGTAAATGACTCTGTGATTCCAGGTGCTGGAGTCCCTGGGGTTTGGCACAGCCTCTCCTGGCTCTTGAACTCACCCACACCAGGGAGGGTTTGGTCTCAGCTCTACCTGGCCAGCAAAGGCATGGAGATAAAATGCAAAACATGCTTATTTATTGCAGGGAAGACACAATCCAAGGGGTTCCTCTCCCACACCAGCAATGATAATGGGATTTATGTCCCTCTAAAGGTAGGAGGGCTATAGATGGGAAGCGGTACAGGTGGTCCCAGATGCAAATCCTGGTCCCTGCAATAAATCCTGGGCAGGTTTTTTATGTGTTGGGTGGATCTGGCTGTGATTTGAGGACACGGGGAGACTCTCCTGTCCCTCCTTGCCCTTTTGAGTTGGAGTCTTCACAAAGCCAGACTGTGCCTGACCCTCCTGGCTGGGCTCAGGGCTGGGCTGGGGCTCTCATGGTTCTGGTAAGAAAACAATCAGCTGATGTTTGGTGGCACGGGGGGCTCAGGCTTGGCACGAGGGGTTACAGTGGGTTTATAGGTGGGGAAACCAGGGCACAGAGTGGCAGTGCTGCCCCACGGAGCAGCTCTGGGGAAGCACAGCCCCATCTTCAGAGGGATGTGCCACCACTTGTTTTATTTTTACAGGCACCTGCACTGAGATTTGTCCCTCCACAGGGAGCAGCCGTGCCTGGCACATAGGGCTGGGTGGGCATCATGTTGTCCTGGCTCTCCCGAAGCATCCATGTCTTCCCAGACCTCTTCATCCTCGTGAGCCTCAGACAAGGGCAGCAGCAGCATCTCAAAGCCAGCAGAACAGCTGGGCCAGATGTTTTTAAGTAAGTTTTCCTTCCTCACCCCGGTGAGCATATTTTTGGTTGGCTTTGTGGCTGTACAATGTGTAATTCACAACCAACTAACCTAAAGTTAAAATACAATGAAGGTGGAGAAAAAAAAAAAAAAGGCATTTTTAGTTGAACAGCTGTGATGCCTCAAAGGCTGTGGGCTGTCACAGCTCTTCCCAGACCAATACCTGACATTATTTCTTAGCCTCATTCAGTTCTGTTTCACTTCAGTCCTGAGCAAATATTGACAAATCTCAGATAATCCAGCCAGTACAGTCCTGGAGAACTTCCTTTTGTTTGCTGCACACTTGATACCATCCATATCCCCTTGTCAGGAGCCAAGGGACACGAGCACAAAGTTAAACTGGAAGAACAAAAGGAAAGAGAGCGGAGAGGCTGTTTGGGGGGGGGGGTGCTGTGCTGGGAGGGCTTTTTGGGGATCAGGGATGTTCTTCCCAGGTGTCTGCCCAGCCCAGGGCTGTCAGGGCTGGGTGACTGTGGGCACATCCCCTCTGTTCTCCTGGTCCCACTGCAAAATCCTCCACGGCACATTTCCAGTGTTCACTATTGGAGAGTGCGACAAATCTTCCCGCTCCCACCTCTTCCACCCCTCACCTGACATTGTTCTCCCCTTCCAAACCATCTCTCAGCCAGGCCAAGAGGTGTTCAATCAGCTCCTTCTCAGCACCACGGCTCATGGTATTGCTTGGAAGGTTTGGGGTGCTTTTGTTTTACCAATCCATCAAAAAGCAATTCCAGGTCAGGGAGAGTGATGGGAGTGTTGGGATGAAGACTGAGTGAGTGCTGCAGGTTCTCCTGAATATGTGCTGTCAGGGTCCCCACCACTCCTGGTGGCCAGGGGAGCTGGGGACTGTCCTTGCTGCACCTCTGGGGCTTGGGAACATCATGGGCATGAACTGGCTCAAGTCTGTTGCCTTGAATTGTAGCCAAAGATTTTGGCTGAGGCAAGGGGAAGGACTCCTCTTTCTTCTGCTCATCCCCCTGGAGGGGGTGGTGGGTGCTCAGTGCTGAGCTCATGTCTGGTTCAGCAAAGCTCATGGCAAGACTGTGCTCAGGGAACGTTTGTCCTGGTTTTGTTCTCCTTGTCCCTGTGGCTCAGGATGTGTCAGGAATTACTGAATCCTCTTTGGAACTGCACCCTGTGGGCTGAGCTGGGCCAGCACTGAACCTTGGGTTCAAGGAAAGGGACCTTCTTTCCCAGGGTGGGTGCTGTGGTGTCACCCACTGCCTCCCCAAACCCCACCAGACCCCAGCCAGTTCATTTACCAGCACCACGAGGGCTAAAATAGCCCATCTCCACCAAAAAAAAGTGCTTTTCATGCAGCCAGGCAGCTGAGCTTGTCACAAACAGCATCTGCAGCGTCTTCAGCCTGCCCAAATCCTGCTCCAGGAGGGAATGGTGCCGGGGCACCATCCAGAGATGGATGCAGGGAGATGGGAGTGATGGATGGATGGGCACCTGGCAGGGAGGGGGCAGTGTATGGGAAAACAGGTTTCCACAGACTGGCTAATGACTTCATAAGGTCAGTGACTTGTTGGCAGCACCTGGCAGTTCATTTTTAACAGCAGGACTCCGGTGCTCAGCCCCAAACCCAGGCATTCAGAACTCAATCAGCAGCTCTGGGGCTGAAAATGAACTCAGTTTGAATCCCATCACACTCTTCCCTGTGCCCCATCCACGCTCTGTGTGCTGCATCCTCACTGGCCCCCAGTCCTGATGGAGGAATCACTCTTTTCCAAGCTGTATTAATCATAACCCAGTACCTAAATCAGCCTGTTCCACGTCCAGCTGCCAGGGACAAACAGCATCAGTGTTCTGAAGTGGACACAGCATTCATTTTCTTTCTCACTATGTGTTTTACCCCCTGCTCACCTGTAGCATGGGGCAGATCAGGAGGAATTATCATTCCCCTCAGTTCTCCCCTCCCCAGCCAGGAGTTCTGTCCCCCAAACTCAGAGGGATCATTTCTCTCATTGCTTATCTACGGCACATCTCCTGAAACACTTGTAATCCAATTTAATCTTCCTCAGGTCCTGCAGCGTTGCTTGGTGAAATGCTGGGTATTAGCACTAATCCTCCTGGTCTCTGCTCAATTAATTATCTTTCTCCACACTTCACCCCCGCCCTCTCCCACCCCTGATCCACAATCCGTGGTGGCTTCTCAGCATGGGCAGAAACACTGACCCTGCAGCTGGGGCTTCACCTCCAGCTGTTCACTCTGACTGTAAGGTCTCATTTGAAGTCTTCACCTCGAATACCTTTCAAAGCTTCCTTCAATCTGCCTGTGACCTGATCCCACCTTTTGGGGTGTCCATCCCTGTAACACCTCACTGTTCCCACAAACCATCCCAGCTTCTCCTGCAGGTGATTGTCACTCCTGCTTAAAAGCCCAGGACAAACCAGTACTAAGGGCATCCTTTGTCATTTATTTTTATGGGCACAGGTACAACAAGCAGTTCTGTGTTTAACCAGCTGGCTGCCAGCAGCCTGGGGGGCCAGGGACTGTGCTGTTCCATG